>NC_086449.1:492883400-493234900 GCF_028390025.1 Pseudophryne corroboree | reverse complement strand
ATTTGGTTTGCAGTTTTCCCTTAACACAGTAGCATTTAAAAAACGTTAAAAATTAAAATTAAAAATAAAATATGTTTTCTGAGAATCTAAATCTGTTTTCTTACCCAGATTTTTCTTCCCACCAGATTGGACAGATATATTTTAGGTGTGTAACCTATTCACTGCTCTGCACCAAGCCAGTTGCTAAGACACACAAGGTTATTTACATTTTCAGATGATAAAGAAACTCTCTTCTTCTGTACAATATGACCAGCAAGAGAAAACAACCTTTCACAGGGTACTGATGTTGCAGGTGTGGCCAAGTACTTCTGTGCAATGGAGGCCAGCCTGCTGTGTGAGCCTGTATGTTTGGACCACCACTCTAATGGACAGGACTCTGTACTGATGGTGGGCTCGGCTCTGAATCGACCCACACTGTTCTCAACTGAATCTTCCTCCTGTTCAGAATCAGACTCTGATGAAGCAGCCAATAGGGCTAACTTTTTATTTGGTGGCTCTGATGTTGTTGCTTCCACAGGTTTCTCTGCAACAAATCTCTGTTCCTTTAGTAAGTTGGTGACTAAGGCCCACACCTCACCCCTCTCAGCTCTGGGTATACACTTGAGGTCCTTGAATCTAGGGTCCAATGCGGTAGCAATCTTCAGATATGCAATGTTGGCATTTTCGTTGCGTGTGTCCAGGTCTGTTCTGAATGTAGACTTAAATTTGACCACGTAGGCAGGGTCATCATCTGAACTCTCCATGACCCGAGAGAGATGGCAAAAAGCAGGCAGAACCACAGAGCATGAAACATACTTTTCTCCTCCCAGAAGTTCAGTCACATACCTGCAACAGCAAAAAAAAAATCAAACCCATTTCTTTGGGTACGGGAGAATGCTGGTGGTCAGAAGACCGACAGCGGCATCCTGGAATCCAGATACCCAAAAGTACCCGGTAAGTATACTAACCCTACCTACCCTTAACCCTCCCTGCATAGTGCCTAACCCTAAATGTCCGCTGGTGCTGCCTAACCCTAACTCTCCCTCCATGCAGCCAAACCCTAACCCTCCCTGCTCCCTACTAACCCTAACCCTCCCTGCTCCCTACTAACCCTCCCTGCTCCCTACTAACCCTAACCCTCCCTGCTCCCTACTAACCCTAACCCTCCCTGCTCCCTACCCACCACCAGTAAGTGCCTAAACCTACCTAACTACATCCCATTCATGCTATATTTTTTACAGACAGGACAGTGGAAAAATGAATTATATGAAGTATGTAAAATATACCTGCAGGGCTCCAGTAGCGTTATCCAACCTCTGCAGTTTGTCCATTTCAGCTGTAGTTGGCATGGCAATCTTGGTGTTGTGTGTGGTGAGGACATCCCTCAGTGGCTGTTCATTTCTACAGACACTTTTTATCATGTCCAGAGTCGATTTCCATCTGGTTGGAATATCTTGTATAAGCGACTCCTTCTTTTGTCTATGTTGAATTTGTTGTTTTTGTAATTCTGCAGCACTTGCTGGACTGTGTTTAAAGTGGCCTACAACTTTTCTGCATTTGGCCAGGACATTGTCAAACGCACTGTTCTGTAGTACTGTGACAGAACGCTGTAGACTGTGCGCAGTGCAGGGGACATGTTCAAAAGGCAGGTGTCTTGCAGCAGCAATCATATTTCTTGCACTATCTGTGCTAAGTGTGCCGACTTTGGGGGTAATTCCAAGTTGATCGCAGCAGGATTTTTTTTTTTAGCAGTTGGGCAAAACCATGTACACTGCAGGGGAGGCAGATATAACATGTGCAGAAAGAGTTAGATTTGGATGTGGTGTGTTCAATCTGCAATCTAATTTGCAGTGTAAAAATAAAACAGCCAGTATTTATCCTGCACAGAAATAAAATAACCCACCCAAATCTTATTCTCTCTGCACATGTTTTATCTGCCTCCCCTGCAGTGCACATGGTTTTGCCCAACTGCTAAAAAAAATCCTGCTGTGATCAACTTGGAATTACCCCCTTTATCTGAAATGTTCCACTCCTGTGCAACATGAATAAAATGTTCAGCGCACGTTTCAGCAAAATGTCTCTCTTCTGTTTTCATTACAGTCAGAGCATGTGAATGTAGCTCCCAGTGTTCATCAATATAATGCACTGTAACTCCGAGGTAATTATGGTTACCCAGCGATGTCCAGTAATCTCCAGTGAGAGCAACATGTGGTACACATTGTAACGGCATCGCTTTTGTAGTCCTCTCATTTTCATACAAGTCATGTATTCTTCTTGTGATGGTGCGTCTTGAGGGAGGCTCATATGTGCTGTCATTCGTTGCGATCCTAAGAACGTTCCTCAGACCGACATCTTCAACAATACTAATTGGCCTGCAGTTTGTAGCTATCCACTTCGCTATGTTATTTGTTAGCTTTTCTTGCTTTTGTTTATCTATACTTCTCCCATACGCTGTATCCAATGTAGTCTGCCGAAGCTTCCCTTCACTATTTGTTTGAGTGGGTGAGTTGCTGGCATCAAGGGTGTGTATTGCATTTAAGTGATACTTCAGACTCGAAGTACTCCGGTGATAAGAAAATTCAGCTTTGCAGTGTTTACAAATAACTTTGGTTTTATCAACTATGCCATCTGGTAGAGATTTAAAATGAAAATGTCCATGTAAGGTTTCGGTTCCTTTCTCCATTTTCTGTGAAAACATTTTTAAATAAATAAAGTTAATAAACTAAAATTTATAAATAAATAAAAAAATGTAATCCACGAACTTGATTAAAATAATAAAACGGAACCCCTTTTCCCGAATGTCGGGACCCCCCCGTGACTTCTATCACTGAAGGTCCCTGTAGCCAATCGGGGAGCGCTACGTCATGGCGCTCTCCTGATTGGCTGTGCACTCCTGCCCTGTCAATCAGGACGAGCGCACTGCCTAGAATGGAGGGGAGCGCTCCTCCATTCTAGTCAATGATGGGAACTTTGCGGTCTGCGGTAGACCGCAAAGTCAATTGGGGTCACTCTTGTGGGTATATTATATGCACATTAGTACTTTGCAGGAGATCCTCACCTATCTAAAATATAGACTATACCAGCAGAGGGCGCTGTTATCTCTTTTAACAGCTTCTCCTGTGATATGGCTTATAGTAATATAAAATCTGGACAGCAGGGGGAGATATTACTGTGATAAAGAGACCACTCCCACTGTCTTCATATGGAAGGGAGAGGGGGGCGTGGTTCAGGTTGGCGCCTGAATCGGAATTAAAAATGGCCACTGAACAATCTTGTCATGGGGGGGGGGGTTGTTCACTCTACCACCATCTCCCCAGTAATCTGCGCGTCTCACAGAGCCGCTTCTGACCCCCGCCAGCGCGCGCGCTGTGGGACCCGTCACATCCAGTCCCACAGCGGCGTTGATAGAACCACTGAATAGCCGCTGGCGAGGAGAAGTGCTTCCTGCGCTGTCTC
Organism: Pseudophryne corroboree; assembly: GCF_028390025.1. Taxonomy (NCBI): domain Eukaryota; kingdom Metazoa; phylum Chordata; class Amphibia; order Anura; family Myobatrachidae; genus Pseudophryne; species Pseudophryne corroboree. The sequence goes on along the minus strand of NC_086449.1, from coordinate 493,231,465 downwards.
TGATACTTGCTCTGCGGCCAGCGCGCACGCTGCGGGACCATTCTCATCCAGTACCACAACGGCGCCCGCCGGAGAAGAGAAGGGCTGCCCTGCGCGCTGCATCCCACGCGACCGAGGTTTCTCCTCAGCCGCGCGTAACTAAGTTACCCAGCTCCGGCTAGCGCGCGCTACGGGATCCCACTCACCCAGTCCCACCGCGGCGCAGCTCCCGCTTGTGTTCTAAGTTAATCGCTACCTATCTAACTAAAAACTAAATGCTAAAGAGCAGCTATAAGGGAATCCTATGCCTTTGCTAGGGCCCTGTATAAAAACCAGTACTCACAGAGATATTGTGAAGATGTCTCAGTCTCAAGAGGTTATGGCGGCTGGTGGCTTCATCATCTCCGGCGGCATCCAGCGGCTTCTCCATCAAGGGGGTCAGATGAATTACTGCTTCCGGCGGCTTCTTCCGCTACTGCTTCCGGCGCAGCAGCATTAACAATATTATCGCCGTTATTGCCTTATGGCGTTAACGCGTTAATAACGCGTTATCTTGCCCAGCACTAATATATATATATATATATATATATATATACATATATACACTGCTCAAAAAAATAAAGGGAACACTAAAATAACACATCCTAGATCTGAATTAATTAATTATTCTTATTAAATACTTTGTTCTTTACATAGTTGAATGTGCTGACAACAAAATCACACAAAATTTATCAATGGAAATCAAATTTATTAACCCATGGAAGTCTGGATTTGGAGTCATACTCAAAATTAAAGTGGAAAAACACACTACAGGCTGATCCAACTTTGATGTAATGTTCTTTAAACAAGTCAAAATGAGGCTCAGTAGTGTGTGTGGCCTCCATGTGCCTGTATGACCTCCCTACAATGCCTGGGCATGCTCCTGATGAGGTGGCGGATGGTCTCCTGAGGGATCTCATCTCAGACCTGGACTAAAGCATCCGCCAACTCCTGGACAGTCTGTGGTGCAACGCCACGTTGGTGGATGGAGCAAGACATGATGTCCCAGAAGTGCTCAATTGGATTCAGGTCTGGGGAACGGGCGGGCCAGTCCATAGCATCAATGCCTTCGTCTTGCAGGAACTGCTGACACACTCCAGCCACATGAGGTCTAGCATTGTCTTGCATTAGGAGGAACCCAGGGCCAACCGCACCAGCATATGGTCTCACAAGGGGTCTGAGGATCTCATCTCGGTACCTAATGGCAGTCAGGGTACCTATGGCGAGCACATGGAGGGCTGTGCGGCCCTCAAAGAAATGCCACCCCACACCATTACTGACCCACTGCCAAGCCGGTCATGCTGGAGGATGTTGTAGGCAGCAGAACGTTCTCCTTGGCGTCTCCAGACTCTGTCACGTCTGTCACATGTGCTCAGTGAGAACCTGCTTTCATCTGTGAAGAGCACAGGGCACCAGTGGCAAATTTGCCAATCTTGGTGTTCTCTGGCAAATGCCAAACGTCCTGCACGGTGTTGGGCTGTAAGCACAACCCCCACCTGTGGACGTCGGGCCCTCATACCACCCTCATGGAGTCTGTTTCTGATCGTTTGAGTAGACACATGCACATTTGTGGCTTGCTGGAGGTCATTTTGCAGGGCTCTGGCAGTGCTCCTCCTGTTCCTCCTTGCACAAAGGTGGAGGTAGCGGTCCTGCTGCTGGGTTGTTGCCCTCCTACGGCCTCCTCCGCATCTCCTGATGTACTGGCCTGTCTCCTGGTAGCGCCTCCATGCTCTGGACACTACGCTGACAGACACAGCAGACCTTCTTGCCACAGCTCGCATAGATGTGCCATTCTGGATGAGCTGCACTACCTGAGCCACTTGTGTGGGTTGTAGGGAGGTCATACAGGCACGTGGAGGCCACACACACTACTGAGTCTCATTTTGACTTGTTTTAAGGACATTACATTAAAGTTGGGTCAGCCTGTAGTGTGTTTTTCCACTTTAATTTTGAGTGTGACTCCAAATCCAGACCTCCATGGGTTAATAAATTTGATTTCCATTGATAATTTTTGTGTGATTTTGTTGTCAGCACATTCAACTATGTAAAGAACAAAGTATTTAATAAGAATATTTCATTCATTCAGATCTAGGATGTGTTATTTTAGTGTTCCCTTTATTTTTTTGAGCAGTGTATATATGTATGTGTGTGTGTGTGTGTGTGTATATATATATATATATATATATACATATAAAACCTAGAGCCTAACTTCAAATTGAGCGCATAGCTTAAAAAATAAATCTATAAATCCTGACTTACAAATACGAGAGTGAGAGCCTGAAGGTTCCTCTCTGTCTCTCCACCCGGCCAGCACAAATCCTTAGTGCTGTTTCACACGCGCCGGCTCCCGCCGTCCATCAAAATCCCACCCGGCTTTTTAACGCTGCCGTGCTGTAGAAACACATTCAGAGCAATGTGTCCTTTCACAAGGCACGGCCCCGGCACGGCTGCCGGTTTGCAGCCGGAACTATCCACTGGAAGGTCCGGCTGCCAGGCCGGTGCCGTGCCGTCTTTGGAGGCAGTGAACCGTGTGTGTGAAGGGGAGCTTTCACACACGTTTTTTTTTAGCCGCCGCCGCTGCTGTTGTACGTGCGCACAGCATTACACACGGCTCAAAGCCGTTGTGTGTGAAAGACCCTCCCGAATGGCAAAAAGCCGGACAAAGTTTGTCCGGCTTTTTGCCATCCGGTGAAAACCGGAGCGTGTGTTACAGCCCGTAGTCCACACACTTTCAGGGAAGGGAACTTCCTTCTTTCCTGCAGCGAGTCAGACACTGAGCCGCAGACTGCAGATTGACATCCTATTCGGCGGCTGAGCCGTCACTCAGCAAGCAGCCCAGCCAGCTCTGCAGCGCCAGCAGCTGTGATGAGCATGAAGGCTGGATTGTCAGTGGGGAGAGCAGCGCCGCGGATCAGATTAGAGATCCGATCTGTAGCCCTTTCAGTCAGGGAGGCCCGGAGTACTTTCCACCGGAGCACGCACCCTTAATCCGACTCTGCGCAGAACCCTATCTTTGAATGTACAAAACAGGTCCTCCCTAATCCACAACCTGATCAACGGGCTGCTGCCATTTGTGACATGGAGTGGATGGTGCCCGGCATCTTGTCGCCCCCTTTATCTGGGTGTGTTGAGGCCAGTATCTGCATCTTCTGACACTGACACATATTTACTAGCCTCGACTATGGATCTGAGACAGCCATCTGAGTAACTTGGGGGTTACTCAGGTCACTGATGTTCTTGCAAGTGGTCCAGAAGCTAATGCCACAGGAGGTGTCTATTTACACAAGACGCCTTCTGTGGCATTACCATAATTTAGCAGTAGCCATAAAGTATGATAATTAGCAAGGTTTGCCTAGTTGGGAAAAAAAAGAGTACAACATAATAAAATAAAAAACATGAAAGAGACTTATTTAATATGGTACTGTATATAAAGATGTGAAAATGGAAATGATTATTTTCAGGTCATGACTGAATAGGCTTATTCCTCACTATTATGTTTGAGGATTACTGAGCATATAATGCAGTGTGGGCTTCTCTTTCTCTTCTTTCTCCAGCTCAGTATTGTTGTTTTTTTAGAGTAGAACAGTAGAAAAACTGGAAAATTATTGGTAAAAATGATGGGTCTCACTCTGATGCAGAGCTAGCTGCAATTGCATCCGAAGTTGCAGGTACAAGTTGTATTCATTGAAAAAGGCTCCATTATGACCATATGCAAAGTGACAACAATCTTAAGATGTTTGTCAGTCAGCACCAGTAACGTGCCTTTCTTGCACCAGGTGTACGCCAAATACACTTATGTCCCACTTGTACCAATGTCAGTATCCACGTTCCAAATGAAGAGAGCAATTTTTAACTCTCCCTTCTGTTTGTTGTTGGCAGGTGAGTTCTTGTAAATGGTAGGTGTTCCTAGCAAGAAATCCTCATGAAGTTGGACAATTTCAGTGGTGTTATCATGTAAATAATGGTGGAAATTAGTTGAGCGTACAGGTGCTTTCCCAATCAGGAAAGATCACATAAGTACACATACACATATGTGGTAGTGTGAGTCATTCCTTACCTGTGAGTAGGAAGTTGACAACAACAATTCCTTTTGCCTGGTCAATGCAAAATATATATAAGAATAGTCGTAGAGCCACATACAACTCACTGAATCTCAGTGTGGTCTTTTTAAAGACATTCGGTCAATTTTAAGGGCATGCTCTATTAAAAGAATAATCTTAATCCAGTCTGACGTATTCTTCTTGTGACTATATAGACAAATGTCTCTTGGGCTGTTTTTAGGCTAGTGCCACTTGAGCTATTAAACTCCAGAGTTTTATAACTAAAGACTTGCAGTGTGTGTGACAGGAACCAGCATTCCCAGAGATTGTCATAGACAGGGAAATGATAACACTGAATTTCCTGCATTTAGGGTAACTTTTCAGTTATAGAATGATAGCTCTGAATTACAGCTGAGTATGCCTGCAAGTTTTCTTTCACTTACAAAACACTTTTGTTTTTTTTTAATACACGTTTTTATTGAACACATCACAAAATTACAAAAATTGCAAAAGAACAATATGTGCTCACAAAGGGGGTCATTCCGAGTTGATCGTAGCTGTGCTAAATTTAGCACAGCTACGATCATCTTCCCAGACATGCGGGGGGATGCCCAGCACAAGGCTAGTCCGCCCTGCATGTCAGTCTGCCCCCCTCCCTCCCGCACAAGTACAAAAGCATCACACAGCAGCAATGCTTTTGAGTAACTCCCGACCAACACAGCTCCTGCGGCCTGCCAGGAGTTACTCGTCACTGCCTCGGGTCGCAACGGCTGCGTGTGATGTCAACAGCCACTGTGGCCCGCCCCCGCACAGTCCAGCCACGCCTGCGTTGAAAACAGCGGCCAAATCAGACAGAGGCGATCGCTAGGTAATGACGGCCTTCAGCCATCTGGCATGCGCAGTTCCGACCCGATCGCTGCGCTGCGAACAACTGCAGCGTACGATCGGGTCGGAATGACCCCCTAAGACAATAACGATAGAATATAACACATTCACATATCATATGGTACACAGTGCAAATTGTACTCCTAAACAATATAGACTTACAAGAGCATTTTAATAATAAGAGTAATAAAGGGGATTTTTGATACATGAAAAATAACCCATACCAGCAGTCAACAAGCAATAATAAAAGAAGGAAAGAAAAATGGAAGGGAGGGGGTTGGATTTAGGGCCTAATTTAGCATGGAACGCTGTTCTGACAGCGTTCATATGCTGAAGCCCTGTGCAGTGTGTGCATGTGCAGAAGCCGCACTGCGCGTGTGCACACAGTGAGATGCGACAGCATCTCACATGTGCAAGCGCCTCTGCCTGATTGACATGCAGGTGCGTTCGCGTGGTGGGAGGGGGCGTCACATCGGCATTTCAAGGGTAGCGTTTTGACGTTCGGGGGCTGCGCGGCCCGAACATTGCAGGCGCGTCCAGTCCATATGCTGGGTGGGCCGCGGTGGCTGCGTGACGTCACACGGAGCCGCTGCGAACCAAAACATGGCGTCATGCGATGAGCTTGCATATTTGTGTGGGCGGTCTGTCCCTGTGCTTGGCGCCCCCCTGCATGTCAGAGTAAAGGGTGGTAGACATGAGTGGTCCCGAGGAACTAGTTCATTAGATCTGAGGTAATTATATGTACGAATAAGTATCCAATGAGTGCTCTACTTACATTTTTTCCCTCTATGCGTGAATCAGTCAGTTAGCCGTATTGAGGAGATGGAGTATTCCCAATATTAGCACCATGGGCTGTGACAGTGTGTTAATTAGCCACACAATGGGGGTCATTCCGAGTTGTTCGCTCGTTATTTTTTTTCTCGCAACGGAGCGATTAGTCGCTAATGCGCATGCGCAATGTCCGCAGTGCGACTGCGCTAAGTAAATTTGCTATGCAGTTAGGTTTTTTACTCACGGCATTACGAGGTTTTTTCTTCATTCTGGTGATCGGAGTGCGATTGACAGGAAGTGGGTGTTTCTGGGCGGAAACTGGCCGTTTTATGGGAGTGTGTGAAAAAACGCTACCGTTTCTGGGAAAAACGCGGGAGTGGCTGGAGAAATGGAGGAGTGTCTGGGCGAACGCTGGGTGTGTTTGTGACGTCAAACCAAGAACGACAAGCACTGAACTGATCGCAGATGCCGAGTAAGTCTGAAGCTACTCAGAAACTGCTGATAAGGGTCTATTCGCAATTCTGCTAATCTTTCGTTCGCAATTTTGATAAGCTAAGATTCACTCCCAGTAGGCGGCGGCTTAGCGTGTGCAAAGCTGCTAAAAGCAGCTTGCGAGCGAACAACTCGGAACGACCTCCAATATTCCATGCAAAAGAAATTCCAAGTTTTTACTGATCAGGGTTAACAAGCACCGTTTCAAACACAGCGCAGACAGCACCAGGCAAGCAGCTCTCAGCTGTGATGGTTCTTACCGCCATCTGAGCTTTGGGAATTGTACAGCAGTACGTGCCAGCCAGATGGGCACTTGCAACATCCAAGCTCCGGCAATTGCAGTCAGGTGAATATCAGGCGGGCAGATGCTTGATGTGAACGGGGAGAGGGAGAGAGCTGCTATGTATCCAGAGCTTGTGATGCGCTAATGAGACTCCAAACACCCTCCTTCTCTTGCCAGAGCATTTGCAAGGTGGACTCCGGTACTGTGCCAGAGTCTACTGCGCAGGTCTCTGGGAACATGGCATCTGCACCATATTCCCAGGACCAGTGCCGGACTACAGAGAGTTAATTATAATATATGGGTGCAGGGTGTGCATTGTGGGACCCCTAATCCAGGGGTGTAGAGAGCTGTGGCATGCTCATATATATTTTCAGGGGCGTGGAATAATCACGGTAGGTGTGGCCATGGCCCTTACACAAATAAATGTAAAAAAAATCTGTATTTTGAGCACTACTTTGGGGGCTAGAGGCAAATCCAGAGGAGAGCGCAATAAGTGTGATCGCCCCGGCCCTATTCCCCTTGCACAGGCAGAAGAGACTGCTGCTGCTAAATGGCAGCAGCCTCCCTGCACCACCACAGCCCAGCCAGCACAAAGCAGCATATGCTGGATGAAGAACAAAGCTGCTGCTGTTGACCCGCCCCCCTCTCGCGACAGTGCCCTGATCTCAGGTGCCCATGTATACTGCACACACTGTACCATTTTTAGACATGCCTATGCTGAGACGTTCCGCAATGAGTCTAATGATATACCTCTTGTGCAAAGTAACCAATTATCCAGGGTATGGGAGAGGCAAATGTACTCTTCTTAAAAAAAAAGAAGTGCTTTGTTTTATATTTTGAGTTAATTATAAAAATGTTCTTTCATTATATATGCCTATAACAAAACACTAATATTTTCTTTTTGTGACACTGTCCATTTTTACAAAACACGGATCCATTAAGTTAGCAGATCCTTCAGTATCATCATTTCTTTGTACACAACAATACTTGTTATGGAAGAATATACTAAATAAGAGCACAATGAACAATTAATATACAGTAAGTAAATGAATTATGTATTGCGGGACGCACTTGGTTTAATACAGAGAATGTCTGTAGTGTAGTTTATCACGCAGTAAATTCCAAAACACTTTCTCAGTCCACAGGCTTGAAGTTCATCTTAATTATAAATCAGTGATCACTGTCTTCAGATTGTGACATTCCAGTCCCCCACAAACATGCAGTTTTCTTGTCATATGCAGATCAAATATCAGAGCTAGAAACATTGCGTATAGTACTGTATATTTTGATCACCCCAGTTTGTATGGTGAGTAAACAGTTCTAATAGTGTGCTTGAAGGCCACACTTACCATCTTAAATAATAACACTCCAGTAGAATCCCAGAGGGAAGTCAGGTGGGGGGTGGACACGGTGACGTGCATAACACATACCTACTTTGATTTCTCACATCCAGGAAAAGCTTGGAATGGAGATGCAGTTGACTGGTGATGGGGCTGGGGCCTGTTGCTTTGCTTCAGTAGGCCCTGCCCCCTCATGGTAATAGTGCATAATACTGCAAATTGCAGGGGGATAGGCTAAAAGTATGCTATTCTCATACAATCAAGTCATTTTGGCCCAACCCATTGATTCAGTATTCCCGGCATGATCCCATCCTGCCTAATTCACTAGTAAGTTGGTGGGATACGGGGGATGTTTTTTAGTGGCAGGAACTGGGAGACTAGTCAGGATAGAGAGAAAGATGAATGCAGCAATGTACAGAGAAAAAAGGTAAAAAGGCATTGATGAAAATTTCCCTAAAAACGGCAAAAATGGCCCTCAATTGAATAGGCAGAGGGGTGAATTCAATAGCTCCGAGGTTACCGAAGCTAATTGAATACCACCCTTATTATCAAATCCATACCAGCAAAATGTGCACAATTTTGAAAGTTTAGCTTATGTCTCTATGCAGCAACTAGCACTTCTATTTGAACCACCACCAATGTGTCAAAATTCCTGCCCCCACGCCACTAACTGTACAACTCCCTTTCCCAACTTTACTTTGTTACCAGGTATCACTTTATGCAGTATGTTCACATTTATTTTACTGCGCACCATACAAATCCAGACAAAAACATAGTTATCTATAAAGGCGTTTCTCTCATATACTAGGAGTAAGCACAGCATATCACAATAGCTATAATTAAAACTTGTTTTCTATAAGAAAAACTAATGCTATCTTTCCAGTGACTATAATTTCGTGTTACACTGTTTATATTGTGTCAAATTTATCATATTTCCATTATTTTTATTTAGGAGCCTAAAAAGAAGGGGCTGATGCAACAATTTAGAAATTCTAACACCACTGCATGAATAAGAATTACTGAATACACAGTGGCTATTTTGTGACCATGGAAAGATTTACTATCAGTAATTGTCTGCCAACGACTGTAAGTCATGAATTCCATGTAACAAAGAACTTGTGTCATTGCTCTTTTAAGTAACAGTCTCATTGTATATGCAATAATGGTTATGTGTCGCTGAACAACGACAGAACATCTAGTTAATCGTTAGGAAACAACTAAATGTATTGGACTAAACTGGATATGTAACATGACATACTGTACACTGTGGGCTCCATGCAGAAGTGGTCACCTTTTAAAAAACATTGAAGTATAATGTGTACAGATATGCATGAAGATATGATTGTCTGGCCAAATCCAGAGTAGGATGGTGCTTGTAGGACTATGTGCAGCCCCATAACAAGGTACCAATGCACTCAGTGCTTCACCGGCCCCCTGGACGGTGCTCACGCTGTCATTACTAGTTGACCTAGGGGGGCGGGCAGGTGTTTCTCATTCAGGGCCAGACTGGCCCACAGGGATACAGGGTAAACCCCCAGTGGGCCCCACTGCTTGAGGGTAAATTCCCTAGGGATCAGGTTCTAGATGGTGCACTTGAATAATACATTATACAGTGCATCCGTAAAGTATTCACAGCGCTTCACTTTTTCCACATTTTGTTATGTTACAGCCTTATTCCAAAATGGAATAAATTCATTTTTTCCCTCCAAATTCTACACACAATGGAGGGTAGTTCAGATCTGATCGCAGCAGCAAATTTGTTAGCTAATGGGCAAAACCATGTGCACTGCAGGTGGGGCAGATACAACATTTGCAGAGAGAGTTAGATTTGGGTGGGTTATTTTGTTTCTGTGCAGGGTAAATACTGGCTACTTTATTTTGACACTGCAATTTAGATTTCAGATTGAACGCACCCCACCCAAATCTAACTCTCCATGCACATGTTATATCTGCTCCCCTGTAGTGCACATGGTTTTGCCAATTAGCTAACAAATTTGCTGATGCAATCAGATGTGAATTAGGCCCAATACCCCATAATGACAACATGAAGAAAAAAAAATTGTGATCTTTACAAATAAAAAACTAAGAAATCATATGTACATAAGTATTCACTGCCTTTACCATGAAGCTCAAAATTGAGCTCAGGCGCATCTTGATTCCACTGATCATCCTTGAAATGTTCCTACAGCTTAATTGGAGTCCACCTGTGGTAAATTAAGTTGATTGGACATGATTTGGAAAGGCCCACACCTGTCTATATAAGGTCCCACACTTGATAGTGCGTGTTTGAGCACAAACCAAGCATGAAGTCAAAGAATTGTCTGTAGACCTCCGAGACAGAATTGTTTCGAGGCACAAATCTGGGGAAGGGTACAGAAAAATATCTGCTGCTTTGAAGGACCCAAAGAGCACAGTGGCCTCCATCATCTGTAAATGGAAGAAGTTTGGTACTACCAGGACTCTTCCTAGAGCTGGCCGGCCGTCTAAACTGAGTGATCGGGGTAGAAGGGCCCTTGTCAGGGTGGTGACCAAGAACCCAATGGTCACTCTGTCAGAGCTACAGCATTCCTCTGTGGAGAGAGGAGAACCTTCTAGAAGGACAATCATCTGTGCAGCAATCCACCAATCAGGCCTGTATGGTAGAGTGGCAAGATGGAAGATGCACCTAAAGTACTCTTAGACCATGAGAAACAAAATCCTCTGGTCTGATAAGACAAAGATTGAACTCTTTGGCGTGAATGCCAGGCGTCATGTTTGGAGGAAACCAGGCACCTCTAATCACGAGGCCAATACCTTCCTTACAGTGAAGCATGGAGGTGGCAGCATCATGCTGTAGGGATGTTTTTCAGTGGTGATATCTGTGTAGAGTTTGCATGTATTCTTTTAATGTTATATTATTATTATAGGATGCAGTATGGGTAGCAATAGTGATCAGTGCAAGATTTTATATTTTCTGAAATAGCTCACATATTCACATAGAGAGGTATACAATACGCACCTAGCACTTTCAGTGTAGTGATACACAGTGTCTTTTTAACATATTCCCGGTCTGTGAGTTTCAGGTCCTTCTTATAGTAACACATAAGTTCTGATTGAGGAGGACACATGGGGAGTTTTTGTTTCTCATATAGTGTTTGTGGTATTTTTTTAAAAAAGCACTGATCTCTGAGCACCGTAGTAACTGTTTGTGTACATTGCAGGATCACCATGGTAACGCATGGTGAGTGTCACGTATTTATTAGCTTTTTTTTGCACTGTGTTGTATCCTGATGAAGGGGAGCACGTCCCCGAAACATTGATGCTTATGTAGTGAATACACTTGATTTCTTCATGAAATTAGTCTCTGAGTGCCGCCTCGTTTTTGCCAGATATGTGTGGGGTACACCCTAGGGGAAGGCACCTGGAGCAAGCTAGCAGAGTGCAGTACCGGCGCAATGGGTGTGTGTGTGTGTGTGTGTGTGTGTGTGTGTGTATATATATATATCTATATATAAATAGGACAAATAGCGGCACTCCCTGCGTACTTGTAAAAAGGAGGGCACACTCACATGTTGTAGCAATGTTTTGGATTTTACTCTCTCGTCCGGAACACCAAACCAAACAGTAAAGTAAAGTGAGAAATAGCTTGCCTAAATACCCCCACACAAGTCCACATGTGTCTGTCACAGCCCCCGGAGCCGGGATCCCAGGCACTTCCGTTCCATTACCAATTCTGGGTTCCAGTGTCATCACGTTGTGTCACTGTCACGGAGGCGTTGGCATGGTGACCGGCTACAATGGAGGCAGCTGTTGCTGTTGAGGCAAGGAAATGCAAGAAACACCAATAAAACATGCACAGTAATGTTACAATAATAGCACATGACACAATATTTGCAAAACAGATAACTAGACATTTCTCAGTAGCATTATATGGATCAACCAGAAGTTATAAGTCTATGATTATATAACAATAAGCAGAATAACTATTTTGGAGTAGATGTATCTTATAAGAAAGTGTTCGGGGAGAATTGGTCGTTCAGACCGCTGGGTTTAACAGTGTCCAACATTAATATCCAGTAAGCTTCCCTTTGTAGTAAACACTTACCCCAATCACCACCACACAGATCTTCGGGGACCTAATCAATTATAATATACCTTAATACTGAGTGGTTGTGCTGTGCCTGGGCTGATCATTTTCTTTGTTATTCACTGCAGCTCTGATCACTGACCGGTGTTGGGTGATCTGTTCTTTAAATGTTCTCACCATTTTCCCTATGTAGTATAGCCCACAAGGGCATTTAATCAGGTACACTACATAGGTTCTTGAACATGTAAGAGCGTAGTTGATACGAAACTTTGCTCCAGAGTGAGGATGAGTAAAAAAACTTTGTGGCAATCATATAACTGCACGTAGTGCAGCCTAAGCATTTATTATTAGAGGGCAACCTTTTGCTAATATCAGTGTGGACAATCATGTCCCGAATGTTGCGTCCTCTGGTGTAGCAAAACATAATCTTCGTGTATTTGAAGTTCTTCAGATCTTTATTATGTTGTACGATGGGCCACAGATTCCTAAATGTCTCATGATGAACCAATCCGCAACATTATAGCTACAGTATGTACCCAATGTAATTGGTCCTCAATCTTATTTATATTCTTAGTACTCCTCTGAAGTGTTTCAGATCTCGAGATCAATGCATCTTTATCTTCAGCTTGTTTTAAGATGCCGGTGGAATATCCTCTCTCACAAAATTTGTGGATAATTTTTTGTATACCAGGCTGCGCCTCATCATTTTTACTTGTCAATCTCTTAACTCTTAGAAGGTAGCAATACAGGAGCCCTCTCTTAAGGGCTGGAGGATGATGACTTTGAGCTGCAAGGAGCTTATTCATATCTGTGGGCTTAGTGTAAATTGAAGTCGAAAGCCTATTATCAGCTAGCTGAATATCAACATTTAGATAATGGATTATCTCCCGATTCATTAATTTTCGGGAAAGCAGGAAAGAAACAGCAGCATATAAAATATCATACCAGTAGGAGGAGATGAGTGTCTTCCAGGTAAGTAGCAGGGTGTCTCTGGACTAAACCCTGCTAGACACTCACAGACTTAAACTCAAAAAAAGCATTTTACAGTTTAAGCCTATGAGTGTTTTGCATAGTGATGTGCACCGGAAATTTTTCGGGTTTTGTGTTTTGGTTTTGGATTCGGTTCCGCAGCCGTGTTTTGGATTCGGACGCATTTTGGCAGAACCTCCCTGAAAGTTTTTTGTCGGATTCGGGTGTGTTTTGGATTCGGGTGTTTTTTTTACAAAAAACCCTCAAAAATAGCTTAAATCATAGAATTTGGGGGTCATTTTGATCCCATAGTATTATTAACCTCAATAACCATAATTTCCACTAATTTCCAGTCTATTCTGAACACCTCACACCTCACAATATTATTTTTAGTCCTAAAATTTGCACCGAGGTCGCTGGATGGCTAAGTTAAGCGACCCAAGTGGCCGACACAAACACCTGGCCCATTTAGGAGTGGCACTGCAGTGTCAGACAGGATGGCAGATTTAAAAAATAGTCCCCAAACAGCACATGATGCAAAGAAAAAAAGAGGTGCAATGAGGTATATTGGCAAGTTTACGCTTCTCATCAGACGCTTTTAATTTTGATTTTTGGGTCATTTTACTGAACTTTTGTAGTATACTTGACGACACAGAGGTAGAGCAGTGGACTACTGTACCGTACTGCTATATATATACTGGTGGTCAGCAAAATTCTGCACTGTCCTCCTACTATATACTGCGCACAACTAAAATGCAGCACAGGTATGGATGCATAGTATACTTGACGACACAGAGGTAGAGCAGTGGACTACTGTACAGTACTGCTATATATATATACTGGTGGTCAGCAAAACTCTGCACTGTCCTCCTACTATATATGGCGCACAACTAAAATGCAGCACAGGTATGGATGCATAGTATACTTGACGACACAGAGGTAGAGCAGTGGACTACTGTACCATACTGCTATATATATACTGGTGGTCAGCAAAATGCTGCACTGTCCTCCTACTATATACTGCACACAACTAAAATGCAGCACAGGTATGGATGCATAGTATACTTGACGACACAGAGGTAGAGCAGTGGACTGCTGTACCGTACTGCTATATATATACTGGTGGTCAGCAAAATTCTGCACTGTCCTCCTACTATATACTGCGCACAACTAAAATGCAGCACAGTTATGGATGGATAGTATACTTGACGATACAGAGGTAGAGCAGTGGACTACTGTACCGTACTGCTATATATATATATACTGGTGGTCAGCAAAATTCTGCACTGTCCTCCTGCTATATACTGCGCACAACTAAAATGCAGCACAGGTATGGATGCATAGTATACTTGACGACACAGAGGTAGAGCAGTGGACTACTGTACCGTACTGCTATATATATACTGGTGGTCACAGCAAAATTCTGCACTGTCCTCCTACTATATTCTACAATGCAGCACAGATATGGAGCGTTTTTCAGGCAGAGAACGTAGATATTTGCAGCACACTGAGCACAGATATTTGCAGCACACTGAACACAGAAACTGAGAGAACGCAGCCACGTCCTCTCGCTATCATCTCCAAAGCACGAGTGAAAATGGCGGCGACGCGCGGCTCCTTATATAGAATACGAATCTCGTGAGAATACGACAGCGGGATGATGACGTTCGGGCGCGCTCGGGTTAACCGAGCGAGGCGGGAATATCCGAGGCAGCCTCGGAACCGTGTAAAATGGGTGAAGTTCGGGGGGGTTCGGATCCCGAGGAACCGAACCCGCTCATCACTAGTTTTGCAGGATTTATTCCGGAGACAACAGTTTTTAAAACCAACCTTTTCCTGCTGGTGAAGAGGAGGGTGGATAAATCCTTTCTCCAGATTCTTGTCAAGAATAAGGATTTTGCCCATGTATTGAATACAGGGGCCTCAATTATATTACCATTAATAAAAGTATCCGTTGCCCATTATCACTGAACTCTTCAACCCAGAGGTTCCACCATCTTCACCAAGCTGGACCTCAGGGGTGTCTACAATTTGATTTGAATTTGTAAAGGTGATGGATGGAAAACAGTATTCAATACAAGAGACAGGCAATGTGAATTATGCTCTTTGGGTTGAACAATGCTCTCGCAGTTTTCCAGCATTTTGTCAATGAGATTTTCTGTGACCTCCTTTATGAGTCACTAGTAGTCTATCTGGACAATGGGGGTAATTCCAAGTTGGTCGCAGCAGGAATTTTGTTAGCAGTTGGGCAAAACCATGTGCACTGTAGGGGAGGCAGATATAACATGTGCAGAGAGAGTTAGATTTGGGTGTGGTGTGTTTAATCTGCAATCTAATTTGCAGTGTAAAAATAAAGCAGCCAGTATTTACCCTGCACAGAAACAAAATAACCCACCCAAATCTAACTCTCTCTGCACATGTTATATCTGCCTCCCCTGCAGTGCACATGGTTTTGCCCAACTGCTAACAAAATTCCTGCTGCGATCAACTTGGAATTACCCCCAATATCCATATCTTTTCACAAGATCTTCTGACTCGTCAGATTCATGTTAAGGGGATTCTCCAAAGATTGCACAACAACCGTCTCTTTTGTAATCTCGAAAAGTGTATCTTTGAGGTACTATCCATTTTGTTCCTCGGATACATCATCTCTCAAATGTATCCAAAGAAGGTACAAGCTGTTCTTGTCTGACCTGAACCTATTTCTTTGAAAGCCACTCAATGGTTCCTTGACTTTGTCAATTATTATCATATATTTATTTGAGGTGTCTTTACTCCTGTGGCGCTCATTACTGCACTCACTCAGAAATGTGATAATCCTGCCCAATGGCCTCCGGAAACCAAGTCTGCCTTCCAGCTCCTTAAGCAGTCCTTTATTTCACCTCCTGTATCGAGGCAACCTATCGTGACCCAACCATTCATTTTAGAAGTGGATGCATACACTGAAGGGGTAGAAGCTGCACTTTCTCAGAGATCTGAAGACAACAAACTCCATCCATGTTGTTTTTTTTCTAGGATATTCCTACATGCAGAAAGAAATTACCCATTAGGTTAAAAAGAACTTGCCATAAGATTGGTATTCAAAGAATTGCAATATCTTCTGGAAAGTGCTTGATTCCCAAATACGGTGTACACAGATCATAGGAATCTGCTTTTCTTGAAAAACGCGCAATGTTTAAATCCCTAACAATGTTTGACTCCCAGACAAGCCCAGTGGTCGTTGTTTTTCTCCTGCTTCTATTTCAAATTGTCCTTGCGACCTGTGTGCCAAAATGGTAAGGTCAATGCGCACTCATACTCCATATGTTCAGGAGAAGATTTAGCCACTTCAGAGCCATATCCAGCTAAATCCAGCAGTTTTTGTCTCTACTAAACTATCCTCCACCTTTAGGAAAGACTTTCCTGGATCCCAGTCTACATAGAAAACTCAGCCTCTGGGCTCCTGCCTCCCAATTTGCTGATCATGCAGGAGTTAAAAAACTTGAGTTTATTTGAAGGTCTTATTGGTGGCTGTCTATAAGATCTGACATACAGACAATATTTTCCTGATGTGTAAAGTGTGCCCAACATAAAGTGTTGCAACAAGCCCTGGTTGGTCCACTTCATCCTTTGTCCATTCCAAAGTAACCCTGGACTCACATATTGATGGATTTTATGACTAATCTGACTAATCTGCCTTCCAAAGGCTACAATATGATCTGGGCAATCATTGACCGCTGCTCAAAAATGGCCCATTTTGTCCCATTGGTTGGTCTTCCCTCTGCTTCATGTTTAACTTTTTTATTTCTGAAATATTTTTTCACAGTTTTCCAACCAAGGCCATATCTGACAGAGAAGTTCAATTTGTAGCACAGTTTTTGAAGTCTCTTTGCTCTTCCCTGCAAGTTAAGTTGAAATTCTCCACAACCTACCAACCTCAGTCTAATGGCCAAATCGAACATGTAAACCAGGAGTTGGAAATATTTCTCTGTCTCTACATTTCCTCCTCCCAAGATAACTGGTTAGAGCTTCTGCCCTGGGCAGAGTTTGCCCACAACAACTCCTATCATATCTCCTCAGGCTCCTACCTCACAGTATGTGGACATTATCCCAGATTACCAGTGTTCCAGTCGCTTCCAGTCTTCAATGTTCGAGTGGCAAGCTCTTTCTTACAAGAGTTTGCAAGGATTTAGAGAAAAATACTGTACATTCAACAGCTTTGAAGAAGTCCTCTATTCACTATATATTCTTCACTGACCATACGAGCTGTTCATAAACTCCAAGTTGGAGGTAAGGTCTGGTTATTGACATACAATCTCATACTATGGTTGCCTTTAATGAAATTTACACCATGCTTCATTGGCCCTTTTCCTATCTTCAATGTCATCAATTTAGTTGCCTATTTACTCCATTCCTCAGCATCCCAAATTCATTCCATATTTCCTTACTGAAATCTCTTATCCTTAATCGGTTCTAAACCTCTCTTCCTAGAGCCCATAAAGTCCAAACTCAATGGAAAGTTGAGATTGAAGTGGAGAAGATTTTGAACTTATGCCACCATTATGGCCATCTTCAGTACCTTATAGTCTGGAGAGGTTATGGTACTGAGGGAAAGAACCTGGATTTTCACTGAAGATTTATATGCTCTTCAGCTAATCAAGAAGTTCCATGCTAAATATCCTTACAAGGTCAAGAAGTGTCCTGAGGCCACTTCTAAAAGGTGGGTACTGTCTCAAATCGGGGTATCCTGTGCAGCTGGTGGATCAGATACCTTCTTCTCTGCTCCATGCTCTGGCTCCTTGGTGGAACTATTGTGTCTCAGTGCAGCTTTTCTCTCTCCCTACAGGTCCTGACATACTCACTGGCTTCCACACATGTCATCCCAGCCATCGTCTGTGTCTGAGTGCCTCCATGTTGATCCATATCACGTGACTGTCCAAGCACCATCGGAAGTCTGGTGTTCGGCCACATGACATCTACTTCAAATCATCTTCCAACTGAGGCTATACAAGGGCTCTTCCGGCATGCAGCATTCGCCTGTGTAATGTTATCCTTAGCCTAGCTGTATGCTAAACCTATGTGACTTAGGCGGTGCTGCGGTTCATTCCTGTCTGTATTCTGGCTGCTTCCTAGTGACTAGGATGCTGGCTGCTACGTGCAGCAATATGCTTGTTTGGAATACATCATTACCTGTCTCCAGCCTGATTACTCCTGTGATTGGTCTGTATCCCTTTCATTAGGAATTCTGGTCAGTTCCTGCTTGCTAGTGAAATTTCCTATTTCCTGACTCTAAGCGGCGGCTGTGCACAGTACAGTTCCCAGTGTTCCTGTTTGTTCATGTGTCCTGGTGCTCTGCCATTTTGTTCCTGCATCCTTTTATCCTGCCTCAGTCCTCTTTGTTTTGTCCTTGCCAGTCCTGCACATGTGCCCTGTTGGATTCCACCCTGTACCTGCTATCCTGTGTCTGGTCCTGATCTGTGTCCAGGCCCCTGCCAAGTCTCTGCAGATATATTCTACCAGTTATAGCTCTGGCTCCATGTACATCTAGCCTGTGTGTCCGTGGCAAAGTGCATTCATTCCAGCCGTGTCTGTAGTTGCAAGTCTGCGGCCAACTATTTCCAGTATACTCAAACCTGTACTCATGTTGCAGCCTAGCCACTTTGTTTGTATTCTGTCTGGCTGCAACCTAGTCACACAGTTTATCCAGCAAGTCTCCTTGCAGTTAGATTCATTCTGTTTGGACCCTGCTTCAGATCCCACTATGCACCCAGCTCCTGATTATTTCCAGCAGTTAACTATCGCTTGCCCGTGTTCACCAGCAACTAATACCTTATTGCTCCAGTTAACCATTATCCTGTCATGTACCCAGAGCACTTCCAGTTCAGCAGTCTTCAGTTATCATACCTAGCCAAGTCTGTCTGCAGTTACCGTTGCCGTGTTTAGTCTGCCTGCAATTAACTCTCTTTTCCAACTGCTACACTCCAGGTTATTTACTCTGTGGTTCTCTGCCTGCTTCTATAAGCCCTTACTACCCTGATCATAAGACCAGGTGGCATCTCAAGTACCGGTGAGTGCATACAGCTCTAAGAGAACAGGAGCGGCTGTTATTGCCAGTGCCCTTCTAAGGATCTTAAGGGGTTATTCAGAGTTGTTAGCAAACAAAAAAAGTTAGCAGTTGGGCAAAACAATGTTGGACTGCAGGTGGGGCAGATGTAACATGCAGAGAGATTTAGGTTTGGTGTGTTATGTTGTTTCTATGCAAGGTAAATACTGGCTGCTTTATTTTTGCACTGTAGTTTACATTTCAGTTTGAACACGCCCCACCCAAATCTAACTCTTTCTACACATGTTACGTCTGCCCACTTGCAGTGCAACATGGTTTTGCTCATTTGCTACCCTTTTTGGTTTGCTAACAACATTGAATAATCCCCTTATTTAAACTGGTTCAAGGGTATCCCAACACCAGTATTCTGGATCAATCCTGGTGTCCAGTATTTTGGTTCAATCCCAGTTACTCCAGTATTCCGGTTCAATCCCGGTGACTCCAGTAGTCTGGTTCAATCCCAGTGATTTCAGTAGTCCGGTTCATTCCTGGTGGCTCCAGTATTCCTATTCAATCCCGGTGACTCCAGTATTTTAGTTCAACTCTGGTGACCCCAGTATTCCAGTTCAACTCCTGTGAGTTTAGAACTCCGGTTCAGTTCCGGTGACACCAGTCTATTAACTCCTTGCTGGTGTCAGATCCTTTGAGTTCTTCTAACTGTCCCACCTGTATGGGGTACAGTATCATCCTGCAATCCAACCCCAGCTCATGAGTAGGAATTATATTCGGCCTCCCAGCTTCTGTCCAGCTGTCTTAAACTCCGTTACAGCCAAAACCCCTAGTCCAGTTCCAAAGACAAACACAATTGTGACACCTGTGAGCAATCCTGTGTCTAAGATCTCCCTTGTTCAATCCTGTGTCTGAACATTATGGAATGTTTGTGCAATCTTTAATTCCTGACACTCTTCAGTCTGTGTGTTATGCTGAATTCCTGCCACTTTTCCATCCTTTATACAATCCTGACACTCTGCTACCTATGATCACTGTTGAAAACTTTTACTTCTCTGGCCAAAGGCTTTTAACCCATATACTTTCTTGCATGTCTGAACTTTAAGACATATTTCTGCATTTTCACAAATCTAACTTGTGTCCTAATTCCTGACAGTCCTAACAAATAGTCAAGAGAATGTCAAAAATACTTCATCAAAAATAATGCTTTTGATACTAAGGACATATTTAACACCAATGTGGGTACATCATCAAAGCATGCACGTTGTATTGACCTCGGAGCCAGGAATCATATGAATATTGAAAACAACATCTTCTCTCACTTTGGAGATGGAAAGAGATACTCTAGCTATTGAACAGAATATGACCTCTCAAGGAATGTAGCCACACTCTGGCAGTGGCATCACAAGGGGGGTCCTGGGGGTGCGGCCTGCCCTTGGGTGCCACCCACTGAGGGGTGACACCAAAGTACTGGCTCTTGCTCAGTGACAGGAGACAGGTGCTACACTGTAATGTTACTTGCAGCACTCAGCTCCTATCACCATGTAGAAGACGGCATTCCAGACAAGGATGTCTCCCGGGGCAGCTCGCATCACCCAGACATCCCCCACACCCTGAGTGAATGAAACAAGGGTCGGGATGAGTAGCCATACCCCATCCTGTGAAGCCATGCCCCCTTTTATAGAGACTTCACCACAGCCACACAAAGCCACACCCCATTATAGTGACCACACTCTCGGTCTGCTAAGCCACACCTCCTTTTTGCGTCTTCAATTTTACCATTCCCCTGAAACTATGCTGATAAGCACTCTGTATATTCTAATATGTTACTGTATTGCCGCCAAACGTTTTGCTGCTGCTGCTTAAAGAGACATGGGGAATGTAAGTGTGAGATGGGAGAACTCACACACATGGGCTGCATCATCGCTTGGAAAGTGATAAAATGGAGAGAGAAAAAGCACCAGCCAACCAGCTCCTAACTGTCATTTTTCAAACATAGCCTGTAACATGGCAGTTTGGAGCTGATTGGCTGGCACTTTCTCTCTCTCAATTTTATTACTCTCCAAGCGATGACGCATCTATCCCATAGTCTTACACTTCCTGCTTCTCGCAGGCTATTACATTCCCCCCATGCACTTTATTCTGTTAATACTGCCTAATGAACTTTTATAAAGACTTTCTGTAGATACAGATTTAGCTACGCTCATTGTGGTTGCTATGCGGCTTCACTCCCGGTGCGCCTAGTCGCACCCGTGCCGTAGTACGCTGGTCTGCACCTTTTGCCACTCAATGCAATGTCAATGGGGCATGGGTGCGACTAAGTCCCGTGTGCATGCATTGCGGCTAACAAGGTGCCCCCGCTTCTAGTCGCAGCCATGATGAGCGTGGCTACATCTGAATATATATATATATATATATATATATATATAAGGACACAAAAGCTGGCACTCCGGATAATAGACAATATTTGCCCCGGTGCCTTCACTTATCTGTATTGCGGCAGACAATGTAGGAGTCCAAAAGGAGCGGCACTCAGCGGGTCTTTCGTATAGAGATAATGAATAAACGGCGGAATAACGCCTGGCAGAGGTTAACGTTTCAGTTTAATACATAAACTTTCGTCAGAACAAAGAAGCAATAGAATGTACATACCTTTATACCTTGAGTTCACCATGTGAAAGAGACAGCGTGGACGCTGACCGCGGCGCCTTCCGGTGACGTCACGTGAGTGCGACGTGCGCTCTGCAGCGCTACTTCCGGTCGGGCCGTAACTAGGAGACAGAATAAACAATACAACACCATCACCATAACAACAGGACAGATGACGTCTGGATCCATAAGTAATACTGGTAGGCAGGATAACCAGAATCGCATTAAACATACCCAAACACTTTACTACTTATTGTTACTTTATAGTGCGCTGCTCAATCGCAATGGAGGCAGACTCTTCTTTTGCCCACCCGCACACGGGAAAACGACTGACAATCAAGCATGTTCTTACTTGCTCTAGTAAATTTGTCGTGTATTTCATCCGCTGTCCATGTGGACTTCTGTATGTGGGTAAAACCACTTGTAGTTTTAAGGAAAGGATGGCCACTCACAGGATGTCTATTAGACATGCACTTGAAGGATCAGATTCGGAGCAACCAGTAGCCAGGCATTTTAAAATCATGCATCATAGTCTGGCTACTCTTAAATATAAAATTATTGATCAGGTACCTGTGAATATTAGAGGAGGCGACAGATCAAGGAGACTTCTCCAGCTGGAGGCACGCTGGATTCACTCCCTGGATACTTTGGTACCCAGGGGACTGAATGAACAATTGAACTGGAACTGTTTTCTTTAGTATAATTTATCTGCTATGGCCTGTGCGGTATTTATTCATTATAGTGCACGGTAGTTTATAGTTTGGCGATTGAGCAGCGCACTATAAAGTAACAATAAGTAGTAAAGTGTTTGGGTATGTTTAATGCGATTCTGGTTATCCTGCCTACCAGTATTACTTATGGATCCAGACGTCATCTGTCCTGTTGTTATGGTGATGGTGTTGTATTGTTTATTCTGTCTCCTAGTTACGGCCCGACCGGAAGTAGCGCTGCAGAGCGCACGTCGCACTCACGTGACGTCACCGGAAGGCGCCGCGGTCAGCGTCCACGCTGTCTCTTTCACATGGTGAACTCAAGGTATAAAGGTATGTACATTCTATTGCTTCTTTGTTCTGACGAAAGTTTATGTATTAAACTGAAACGTTAACCTCTGCCAGGCGTTACTCCGCCGTTTATTCATTATCTCTATACGAAAGACCCGCTGAGTGCCGCTCCTTTTGGACTCCTATATATATATATATATATATATATATATATATATATATGAGATAGAGTCTTTCCTGTCATACTAAAGTATACACCAGAGTTTTGACTGTATTAAGTATATGAAAATGCAAAGACTATATTAGAAAAATCTTCTTTGTAATATTCTAATCATTGTTATGGTCAAAACGCTGCAGTAAAAAGTCTATGACAGGTGATGCAGTGCCTCCCCTGCCTACCTATTCCAGACATCTCTGATCAAAACTAACAAATTTCTGGCAGTATATACTGCTGCACCCTTAGGCATTACATATTATGTGTAACTCTGGCTCTGGTAGTACTAGCCAGTACCTTCTGAGCCATTTACCTCACTGCGCATCCCTGAACAAAATGTACCATTTTAAATCTATCCATACAACGACACTGACCAACCCTGAGAGATGGTGGATTAAATTGAAAAATCAATGTGAGACACACAGGAAGGAACTACAGAGGTTTAAAAAAAAAAAACTAAATTACAAACGGTCCAGCAGGACTACGAGGACAATCAAGTTTATAGATGGTTAATTGGCACTGAGCCAACAAAATACCCCTATTTACAACGCAGTAGGGGCACCTGGCGCAATAAGAGAGTCCGTAGACAACAATCACCTCAAACTTCACAAAGCGACAGTGACTTTATTTTCACTGAATCGGATGAATTTTCAAATACTCAGAAACCCCCTTTAGGGGTAGTTATGCGCCGTGGCGCAGGAGCAAGGACCAAAGAACAAGAAGGGGAGGCCAAAACGAGAGGGAATACAAACAATACCAACAGAAAGAAAAATTTGTATTTAATCTATCGTCTCGTTCACTAACATTGGCAGAGGAACAGCTATTAAACCAAAGGATTGTCCTTTATACCTACGACTGCCCACAATGAATTTGAATGGCAAATAGATCTGCATAGAATGAATAGAAAAATGAGATTAAAGGAATTCTTTCAGAACACTCCCACTCGCGATGGTGAGGGTCCTCTCACAAAATTTCAACAGCAACGTTCAAGATCAAAATTTGACCCTCCTTCACAAAATGCCTCTATAAAAACGTATACTAATCTCTTGAATGACTCCATGTGCACATATACACAAGCATCGACCACCTTCAAATCAAATCTGTCTAGGGAGGAATACCGAGCTCTGAAATCCCTTAGTAGTGATAAAAGCATCACAATTAGACCGGCGGACTAAGGAGGAGGTATTGTGATACAAGACCTCAGTGCCTATAAAGCAGAAATCTCCAGTCAGTTGGCAGACACCAAGGTATATATTAAACTATCAGATGATCCCACATCTAGATTCCAGTGGGAACTATATACTCTGTTAAAACAAGCTAAAAACGTCAATCTATTGGATGATAAAACTTTCCAGACTCTCAAACAAGAATCTCCTGTTATTCTAGTTCTTTACACGGTCCCAAAAAATAATAAAGATGCACTTCATCTGCCAGGACGCTCCATCATCTCAGCAAGGGGCAGCCTGTATCAACCAATTTCACAACTGCTGGACATGGTCATCCAACCGCACGTGATTGTGCTGGGTACATATCTAAAAGACACAACCAACTCTTTCAGTTTGATAAATAACATGAGTGATATTCAGGAACACACTATCATGTGTGTAATGGATGTGAAGAGCCTATACACATCAATACCACATGATTTGGGCCTAGCAGCAATGGAAACTTTTATTACCAATGTAAGAGGGAACTTGGACCTGGACAAGGAATTGTTCATGAACCTATTACGCCTGGTACTTACCCGCAATTACTTCTTGTATGATGGAGGAATCTACATACAGCAAGCCGGGTGTGCCATGGGATCGGCAGTGGCACCAGCTTATGTCAACGTATTCATGCTTCAACCAGAACAATCCATGTTTTTCACAGAGGTACACAGTAAACATATATTACTATTTAGTAAATTTATAGACAATCTATTCATGCTGTGGAATGGATGTGTAGAGGCATTTGAGAGTCTTATGACTGAAATCATCTTCGATCACCAATAAAATTTACATATAAGTGGAGTGCGGAAACCATCGTTTTTTTGGACGTGACAGTCCGACTATCAAATCAAAGGATTACTACCACCTTGTTCAGTAAAGACACTGATATAGATACATTGCTACTAGCTAGTAGCCATCATCCGCCTCCCTTAAAGAAAGGACTTCCATTCTCCCAGATGCTAAGGGTAGCTCATATATGTGGTGATTCCAGTGAATTACCCATGCACTTGGATAAAATAGTCTGCAAGTTTCATCAAAGAGGCTACAAACTCAGGATGCTGGAATGATGCAAAACAAAAGCTTTAAATCTAAAACGTGATCAACTTCTTCAATTGAAACCACAAGTAGATAAGCAAAAGACGTTCCCGTGAATTACAACTTACGACACGTCCAGTGCGGTCATCCCTAGGGCCAGTAGAGCTCTTTGGCCCATTGTCACACTGGACAAAGAACTAACTGTGTTTAGGGAGGTAAGACCAATGACATGTTACAAACAAGGACGAAACCTTAGAAACCATTTAGTCCATGCGGATATAACTAGCTTTGACGCAGAAGGGAATAACACAATTACTAAACGCCCAGGATGTTACAAGTGCCCTAAGTGTACTACGTGTAACTTTCTTATAACAGGCCACAGTTTCAAACATCCATATTCAGCAAAAATGTTTCATATCCGTCATGTCCTTGGGTGTGAGACGTGGTTTGTAATCTACATTATAGTATGTCTGTGTGGTCTGTATTACGTGGGGATGACTACGAGAAAATTTAAAGAAAGGATGGAGTTACACCGCTCAGCCATCAAAGCAGCATTGGCTGGTAGAAAAAATAGACCAACCAGTGGCTGTACACTTTAAGGAGAATGGACACCAACTTACCTCGCTTCGGTACAAAATAATAGACCATGTGCCTTACAGCAACAGAGGAGGGGACCGTAACAAAATCCTAATGAAGTTGGAAGCCTCATGAATTTATCGTCTAGACACTATGGTGCTCATTCCGAGTTGATCACTAGCTGCATTCATTCGCTGTGCAGTGATGAGGCAAAAAAAGGCACTTCTATGCATGCATATGCGGCGCAATGCGCACGCGCGACTTACTTTTACAACGGCCGATGTAGTTTCACACAGGGTCTAGCAAAGCTTTTCAGTCGCATTGCTGACCGCAGAGTGATTGACATGAAGTGGGCGTTTCTGGGTGTCAACTGACCGTTTTCAGGGAGTGTTCAGAAAAACGCAGGCGTGCCAGGAAAAATGCAGGTGTGGCTGGGCGAACGCAGGGCGTGTTTGTGACGTCAAAACAGGAACTGAATAGCCTGAAGTGATCGCAAGCGCTGAGTAGGTATTGAGCTACTCTAAAACTGCACAAAAAAAACTTTGCCACCGCTCTACGATCCTTTCGTTCGCACTTCTGCTAAGCTATAGCATTGGCATGGCTGCTAAAAACAGCTAGCGAGCGAACAACTCGGAATGACCACCAATGTCTCCTAAGGGACTAAATGAACATAACACTTGGAACACGTTCATTTAATTTCATTTTGCTCATCCTATCAAATATTAGCTTATTAAAAATTATCTTATTAAAAACCAGCACATTAGCAATTAAATGCTTTGTTTAAAAAAAAAAAAAATTAGCAATAATTTACCCTTACCTAATTTTTGTATACCACAACCATCTAGACCGGGTTATTTATACTTTAAACATCATCATAGTATCTTGTTACCAGTTTTTGTTATAAAGTACTGTATATTTTGTTACATGTGAGACAATAAGAAATGTAATATTATTATGATGTTTAAATAAGTAAAAATGTGGTAAGTGTGATTTTAAAGGTTTTAACTAGAGCACATAGGTGATTGTTTTCTTTAGATCTCCCAGCCCTGTACACCAGCGTTAGTTGGGTGGAAGCCAAAGCGTTGCCATGACAACCGCCGACCCAGCAGCAGAATGACGTATTCGGTGAGCACCTCACACACCCACTCTTGGCGGCGGAGACCCGGCTGGTGTTCTGGCCTGCGGGAGGAGGAAGTCAGCGACAGGGGTTTAAAAGGTAGGATGTCTGTATTAATTTTATTGTTTCACTTTTCTGAGGACGGGGCATGTGAAGCCCCGAAACGTCAATAAATTCTTGTTTGCATTTACTGAGGTATCCTGCAGTGCCGTGCCGTGATTCTGCATCCGTGGGGGGATATTTTATGCAGGACTCTATATATATATATATATATATATATATCCCTCCAAACGGCGACACTCCTTGAGGACTTGTATTAATGATATTATTAATACAAGTCCTCAAGGAGTGCCGCCGTTTGGAGGGATATATCGTATACCTAATTGGTTGGATGGCACCTGGGGCAAGTGTGTCTTCAAAGGTGGAGTGCTGGTGATTTTTGGTTACATATATATATATATATATATACAGGGTTGAGTATCCCTTATCCAAAATTCAAAATCCCACATTTTTGGTTCCCCTACTGACATAATGACATATATATATATATATATATTTATATATTCACACAATATATAATATATATGCCATTATCTAAGTAGGGGACCCAAAAATGTGGGATTTTGAATTTTGGATAAGGGATACTCAACCCTGTATATATATATATATATATATATATATATACACACACACCAAATCTGAGGGCGCTAATGACTTCTTAATCTATTACAGACAGTCACAATAATTTAAAAAATGTATTCATAAAACACAATGTTATCTCCATTTCATAGTGTCAATAATACAGGATGGATATTCAATCTGACATATATCGATTTCAATATACACCAATTAGGTTAGATCAAATACGAAACCCAATTCCAATATACACCAATTAGGTTTAATCAGATGTAGAACCCGACGCGTTTCGTCCCTTAGGCCTTCCTCAGGGGTATTAGATCAAAATATGTCGGAGGCTAATAACTCCAGACGAAATCCATATTTATAAGATCAAGATAAGCCTACACCAATATTGGACCAATCAGACTCATAGACTGATACCGAAGTGACTATTCCTTTGACTATTATTTATAAGAATGGTCAAAAAGAATGGAGTTGGTCTATACGTTTATATCAGACCCATGTACTGTGTGTTTTTACGCAACACTGGATAGATAAAAATTTGTTGGCCTCAAATCATGTAGTTTGAGTGCTTCAATGCTGCCACCTCTCTCAAAATCCAGTGATATATATACAGGGTTGAGTATCCCTTATCCAAAATTCAAAATCCCACATTTTTGGTTCCCCTACTGACATAATGACATATATATGTATATATATATATATATTTATATATTCACACAATATATAATATATGTGCCATTATCTTAGTAGGGGACCCAAAAATGTGGGACTTTGAATTTTGGATACACACACACACACACACACACACACACACACACACACACACCAATAAAAACTATAGAGACTGCAAGTAACCACAGGATGGTCTAAGCAACTCAGCAGATTGGAGTAGAACACTACACAAAGTAGGAAGTGTAACCACACAAGCATATACACAGAGACCATTTCCTGGGAGGGAGCCGGGAGGGTTTGCAGTGTGTAGCCCATAGGCTTTTATTTCCTTCTCTCTCTCTCTTTAGATATAAATCTTCCATGAACACATTTAAAACCTAACATACTATTGTTATGAACCACGGCAGTGGCTCATTCCTGCTTTGCATTTTGGTTATGTATTTTGTTACATTTCTGTTTCTGACCCCCTTGGCTTTTATGGGGTGTCCGGAGTTCACCCTTAAGGAGGGGGTACTGTTATGAACCACAAGCAGTGGTTCATTCCTGTTCACTTTCTGTTCATGTATTTTATGTTATAGTTCTGTTGCAGGCCAGGATTTTCATTGTATGGGTTTGGAAGACTCTTGTTGGCCGCCGGTGGTGAGTCTGTGTAATTGGAACCTGTTTCTATGTGTTAAGCCTCACCTGTCTGATATTTGATCAGTATGTGGTGAGTCTCTGTACTGCAATCTGTCTCTTGTCTGTGTTACTCTCACCTGCAGATATTTGGCCATTACAGTGTGCTTGGCCTCCAGCCATCCTGATTGGGGCGTGTTCCCTTATTACCCATCTTGCTCTGCAGTTCTGAGCTGGTGATAGACATTTGTTAAGATACCTGTATGTTCCTGGTTTGTTTCATGTCCAATATTGTATCGTTGTCCAGGCCCTGTTTGATAGTGGAATCCTGCATACTCAGTTCTGGCAGAATCTGGAGTTTACTACTCTCCACCTGCATTCCTACATTCAGTGAGAACCTGTCCGCTTCTTGTGAGCTGCTTCCTGCCCTGGTGTGTTCCTGTGATCCAGTAGCCCTGAGTCCAGAGTCCTGCGTCCTGGTGTCCGGAGCCTGTCATTGATATCTGTCCAGCTTTCCTGTCCTGTGTGCCAGTGTCTGCGGCCTTGAGGTTCCTGTTCGCCTGTGTGCACCTTCACCGGTATTGTGAGTAGCGGCTTGCCGCACCATACGGCCTTGGCCGTATCATTCTCTTTATTTTGACTCTGGTGTTTTCTGTGGAGGTCTCCGCTCTGGCTGTCCTCGCCGGTATATGACAGTGTCGTGTAGGCGTGTGGACAGCATTGCCTTTTATTGCCTTTTATCTTGGCGGCCGCACCGCACATACTTTTTGTTAGAGTTCTGTAGCAGCCCCTAGCTCGGGTTTCTGTTTAGTTAGAGGTTCCCCTTGTTCTCGCCCCATCTCAGTTTATGCCTTGTCTCCAACTAAGACCGGGGGGCATCGGATTTGGGCAGACATAATCCGCCCTTCAAACGCAGCTGCCATGGGCCCAAGCAAACATAGTCTTGCAGGCGTAGATTGACCACACGGGTGGGACAACGGAGTCAGGGTTTCTGTAGGGGTTACTGCAGCATTACGTTCCTGTACTCAGAGCTTGTCCACACTGTTCCCTGAGGATCGAGTACAGTGAACGTAACATTATCACCAGCCATACTACAAAAAAGAAACAAAGCTAGTGGAGTAGTTTTTTTTTTCTTTTTGGTTCAGTCCAGTCCAGTGTTCAGTTCAGTCCAGTGTTCAGTCCAGTGTTCAGTGTTCAGTCCAGTGTCCAGTGTTCAGTCCAGTGTTCAGTATCCAGTCCAGTGTTCAGTATCCAGTCCAGAATCCAGTCCAGAATCCTGTCCTGTCTAGAATCCAGTCCAGAATCCTGTCCTGTCTAGAATCCAGTCCAGTCTTGTCTTGCCTGAAATCCTCCTGTGCCAAATATGCAAGCACTGCAGGCATCTCTCTCAGCCCTGAACTCTGCTTTCGGTGCCTTGAGACCAGAACGGCTGGAGGTTTTGCAGCAGTCCTTAAAACAACTGCAAAACCTTCTGACCAAAATTTTGCTTATCTTGCCAGAAGTTGTTGGGAGTTCATCTATCTCTAAAGAGACTCTTGCTCACAATATTGTGACAAGAGAATCCTCAGGTTTGGTTGGAGAGAAAAGGTTTAAAAGTTTCTTGCGGCCCAGGCTCTCAGAAGAGGAGCGTCTGAATCACAGAAACTTAAATTTATGCCTATATTGTGGGGGTTTAGGCCACTATCTGCAGACCTGTGACTTGCGCAAGCCAAAGTGTGGCGACAAGTCCTGCCCTCTGGCCAAGGTGAGTAAGGATTCAAGACCTACTCCTGTTTCTACTGTGGCAGAGGTACTTGTCACAAAACCCACACTAAAAAGCACTCTGACCTATAATTGGGGTCCTTGGGCTAGGGAGCCCCATTATAGATTCAGGAACCAAAGGAGAATGTTTCTCTCATCTCTTGACTTTCCGGTTGAATCAGAGTTGCAAACCCCGGAAGTGGATGCCCAGGGTCCTGAAGCGGTGCCCGATGCCCGGGGTCCTGAAGCGGTGCCCGATGCCTGGGGTCCTGGAGCGGTGCCCAATGCCTGGGGTCCTGGAGCAGTGCCCGATGCCCGGGATCCTGGAGCAGTCCCTGATGCCTGGGGTCCTGGAGCGGTGCCCGATGCCCCAGGTCCTGGAGCGGTGCCCAATTCACGGGGTCCTGGAGCAATGCCGGGGTCCTGGATCAGTGCCCGGGGTCCTGGAGTGGTGCCCGATGCCCAGGGTCGAAGAGGGACATCAGATATAATAGCTCAGGTGTCAATCCCAGAAGGGGTCTCAGAAAGTGTTACCCCAGGTAGGGACTCGAAGGGCACAATCCATGGTTGGGTATCTAAAATCATGGCTCATGGATGGAATTCGAGAAGCACAACCCCGGAAGGGATCTTTGAAGCAGTATCCCCAGGTGGGGTCTCGAAAGGCACAGCCTCCAGAGGGGTTCTAGAAGCCGTTTCCTCTGGAGGGGTCTCTAATGGCTTAGCCCCAGTAGGGGTCCCAGAGGCCATAATCCCAGAGAGGGAGTCCGATGGTCCGGTCCCACAGAGGGAGTCCGATGGTCCGGTCCCACAGAGGGAGTCCGATGGTCCGGTCCCAGAGAGGGAGTCCGACGGTCCGGTCCCAGAGAGGGAGTCCGACGGTCCGGTCCCAGAGAGGGAGTCCGACGGTCCGGTCCCAGAGAGGGAGTCCGACGGTCCGGTCCCAGAGAGGGAGTCCGACGGTCCGGTCCCAGAGAGGGAGTCCGACGGTCCGGTCCCAGAGAGGGAGTCCGACGGTCCGGTCCCAGAGAGGGAGTCCGACGGCCACTGCCCCTGGTGGGGTTCCCGACGGCCACTGCCCCTGGTGGGGTTCCCGACGGCCACTGCCCCTGGTGGGGTTCCCGACGGCCACTGCCCCTGGTGGGGTTCCCGAAGGCCACTACCCCATGTGGGGTTCCCGAAGGCCACTGCCCCTGGTGGAGTTCAGAAAGTCACAGCCTCGAGTAAGGTATTTAGTGACTTTGTCACAGTGAAGCACTCCAGCCAGTCAGCACAAAAATCACAGCCTATTGCCATTGCTGCTGGTTGTGCTTTTCTGTCTTCTCCCTACAGGAAATCTCCTAAAGTTTCAGTACCTAGGGGAATGGAACCAATCTATGGTCTGTTCTCAGATTCTGAAACTGATGAGGTTTCTTATATGCCTGGGCACTTTAGTAGGAAAAGGAAGAATCATCTGACTGCTCGACCTATATATTTTGAAGACTTTTTTGAGCAAGAGATGTCTTCCTTTCCTGGTGTCTACAAACAAGCACAGCGGAAAAAGAAGAAAAATAAAAATAAATATTGCTGACTCCTGCCTTGTTAAAAAAAAAAAATCTTGTCTTGTGTCCAGTGGCCACCGTCAAAGGGGGGCACTGTTACAAGCTGTTGCCACAGCTCGTTTCTGTTTCTTGCCATTGTCTGTTTTTTCCAGTGTCAGGTTTTTTTTAGTGTATCCATTGTTTTGGGAAACCTGTATTTTGGGGTCCGTTGACCCCTCTTCAAGAGGGGGTACTGTTATGAGCCATGGCAGTGGCTCATTCCTGCTTTGCATTTTGGTTATGTATTTTGTTATATTTCTGTTTCTGTCCCCCTTGGCCTTTATGTGGTGTCCGGAGTTCACCCTTAAGGAGGGGATACTGTTATGAACCACAAGCAGTGGTTCATTCCTGTTCACTTTCTGTTCATGTATTTTATGTTATAGTTCTGTTGCAG
The DNA here is from genome assembly GCF_028390025.1 of Pseudophryne corroboree. Classification (NCBI taxonomy): domain Eukaryota; kingdom Metazoa; phylum Chordata; class Amphibia; order Anura; family Myobatrachidae; genus Pseudophryne; species Pseudophryne corroboree. The sequence goes on along the minus strand of NC_086449.1, from coordinate 493,199,127 downwards.
GCCAGGATTTCCATTGTATGGGTTTGGAAGACTCTTGTTGGCCCAAGGTGGTGAGTCTGTGTAATTGCAGCCTGTTTCTATGTGTTAAGCCTCACCTGTCTGATATTTGATCATTATGTGGTGAGTCTCTGTACTGCAATCTGGCTCTTGTCTGTGTTACTCTCACCTGCAGATATTTTGCCATTACAGTGTGCCTGGCCTTCAGCCATCCTGATTGGGGCGTGTTCCCTTATTACCCATCTAGCTCTGCAGTTCTGAGCTGGTGATAGACGTTTGTTAAGATACCTGTATGTTCCTGGTTTGTTTCATGTCCAATATTGTATCGGTGTCCAGGCCCTATTTGATAGTGGAATCCTGCATACTCAGTTCTGGCAGAATCTGGAGTTTACTACTCTCCACCTGCATTCCTACCTTCAGTGAGAACCTGTCAGCTTCTTGTGAGCTGAGTCCAGAGTCCGGAGTCCTGGTGTCTGGAGCCTGTCATTGATATCTGTCCGGCTTTCCTGTCCCGTGTGCCAGTGTCTGCGGCCTTGAGGTTCCTGTTCGCCTGCGTGCACCTTTACCGGTATTGTGAGTAGCGGCTTGCCGCACCATATAGCCTTGGCCGAATCATTCTCTTTATTTTGACTCTGGTGTTTTCTGTGGAGGTCTCCGCTCTGGCTGTCCTCGCCGGTATACGACGGTGTCGTGTAGGCGTGTGGACAGCATTGTCTTTTGTTGCCTTTTGTCTTGGCGGCCGCGCCGCACATACTTTTTGTTAGAGTTCTGTAGCAGCCCCTAGCTCAGGTTTCTGTTTAGTTAGAGGTTCCCCTTGTTCTCGCCCCATCTCAGTTTATGCTTTGTCTCCAACTAAGACCGGGGGGCATCAGAGTTGGGTAGACATAATCCGCCCTTCAAACACGGCTGCCATGGGCCCAAGCAAAGATAGTCTCGCAGGCGTAGACTGACCACGCGGGTGGGACAACGGAGTCAGGGTTTCTGTAGGGGTTGCTGCTAAACCCCGTTCCTACTGCAGCATTACGTTCCTGTACTCGGAGCTTGTCCACCCTGTTCCCTGAGGACCGAGTACAGTGAACGTAACAATTATGGGGCCTAATTCATGTGTGTATGGAAAAGTCTATGCAATTGCAATTTTTCAGGCAACAGACTTACTAATCATTGCAAGGTGAACCTGCTGTTTAGAGAAGAATATCGATGCCCACCAGTTCCATTGCAAAATCCTCAGCAACTATGTTTATAAATGCAGCATCAATGCTATAATGAAGCTCATCGACACCTTGAGTGAGTCTGCTCACACAGACTGGCACGGCAGTATCAATGCTGGTGCCATGTTTCTATACATATGAATATGATCTCAGCTGTTGGTAGATACACGCCCCAAGAATATCCATGACACACCTGCATTTTTGCTGCCAATCCCTGTTACCGCATTCAAATGTTCCCTTCCTACCGCACCATTTTTCTGGAGTTCCACGAAAGTGTATAAGAGTCTGAGCTCCTAATACTCAGACTCTACACAGCACTGCCAGCTAGAGAGGAGGGGGCCCAGATGGAGGCAGCACAGGCCTCCCCCCCCTCTTAAAACATCCCTGGTGTGAAACCAACCTGAAATAAAATAAACAGCTCAGATGAAACCCATATTAGACAGTCTTAAGTCTTGAAGTGTAACACTGACACCCCAAGAAGGAAGATGCATTTTCTCACGTTTATTAATTAGAAATTTGAACAATAGTTTACCTGCTTCAAAGAAAAGATGACGTACTAGTGAAGCTTAAGTAGTGTCTTGTTGCATTAGGCAACAACATTGGCAGGATATTAGTGATATAATGGGACTGAATAGGCTGGCATGTGGTAAAAGACAAACCATCTTGTAAAAGAACACAATTATTTTAGAACCGCTGTCCCATAGAACCTCTGTGAAAATGGGTACACATTTTGGTGCATATACTGTAGACATTGACATACAGTACAGTACTGCAGTGCAGCAATCTAGACAGCATGTTTTCTCCAAAATTGTTTATCCTCCAAGCCTGCAGAGAACACTCCATACAAACAGAAAGAAGCCTGAAATGTATATTAGAATACCAGGATGCAAGATCCATTTAAATATTCCTGAAAAGTGCAAAGATAGGTATTCTGGTAGGTTACAGCATTAGCCAATGAGGACACAGAGTTATGTACAAAGATGCCTGCACAAGTTATAGAGGCATGGTTATTGTTGTGTCACAAATATTTCACCCTGAGCAACAAGGTCAATAAGGAACACAGGATAATTATCAAATTACCATTGAAATCAAACTATGTGATCCAGCTACCAAATGAGCAGCGTAGTGTCATTTCTATTTTCAGTTAAGAAATCCACAGGATGAAACACAAGTTTAATGGCTGTTCTACACCGCAGTGGTGTTACTAGATATTTTGGTGCCCTGTGCCAGAAAAAGAATCGGTGCCCCCTCTCCCACCATATTTAAAATAGGCGCTTGTCAAAAATATAGGGGCATGGCTTTATGGGGAAGGGGCGTGGTCACAGAATAGTACCAATTTACATAACATGGCACAGTAGTGTCCGTTATACATATTACGCCACACAGTAGTGTCCTTATTCACATTACACCACAAAGTAGTGTCCTAATTCACAATACACGCACAGTACTGTCCTTATTCACATTATACCACAAAGTAGTGTCCATATTCACATTACCCCACAAAGTAATGTCCAATATTCACATTACACCACAAAGTAGTGTCCATTATTCACATTACACCACAAAGTAGTGTCCATTATTCACATTACACGGCACAGTAGTGTCCATTATTCACATTACACGGCACAGTAGTGTCCATTATTCACATTACACGGCACAGTAGTGTCCATTATTCACATTACACGGCACAGTAGTGTCCATTATTCAAATTACTTGGCACAGTAGTGTCCTTAATCACATTACATTGCACATTAGAGCCCCTTATACATGTTTTGCCACGGTAGAGCCCATTATACACATTATGCCATGGTAGAGCCCCTAACACACATTACACCACAGTATAATCTCTGATACACATTCTGCCAGGTAGAGCCCCTGATACACATTATGCCAGGCAGAGCCCACATTATGCCAGATAGAGCTCCTGATACATATTATGCTAGGTAGAGCCTCTGATGCACAGAGTGAGAGAGAGAGAGTCTCTTAGTCTGTCTGTGTTCGCTCGCCTCTCCTCGGAGCACACATACTCAACTCACCTATCACATGCTGCAGCTAGAGCAGCCTGGAGGGGAAGAGCATACAGACAGGAAGCTGCAGCACTGCCCAGCTACCACTCCATGTAACTCTGTGACAAGTAGCCGGCCGCTACTACAGCTACCTAGTGGCGGCACCACAAACCTTCTGCATCTATCCCTGAGGGTGTTATTGGTGGTTCTGCACCCACATTGCATATGCACTGCATATGCGTTGTGTGCCAGGCACTGCTGGCCCACATGTAGTTATGGTCCTGCTGAACGGTGTGTACAGCACTCTACCCCAATCCTAACTCTGAAAATGAGATGCAAGACCGACTATCCATGAGAAGCAGAAGTAGATTAAAATTGCTGATAAAGTCAACCAGCTACAGTAGTAAACTCAGAACTAAAATTGGACTTTAATATTATTGTGACAGTGTGTTTTATAGCTTTGCTAAGTTGTGAATAACATTTAAAGAAATTGTGTTGCAGTTTATGTTTTACTCATTCATAAAAAATATTCTTCTGTACTCATCAATATGCCTAAACAATTTCCTACATTATCTGCTGCTGTATATTCTTTTTTGTCCTGTTTTATTCTACTGTATAAAGTGTTCCATACATAGTGAAGCTGTCATTATAAGGTGCAGGGTACACAACATACATATACAATTATAAACTTTGTGTAGATATTGATAAAGCTGAATATTTATCTTACTTAAAAACCCTTTAAGAGGCCTAAGAACACTGTACGCTATTTACGTCTGGAGTACCGTAAGGGTACGCACGTTGCGTAACAATCGCTTAGCCGTAGTCGAGACGCTCAAGCGTTACGTTCGCTCACGACCAAGAGATCACAGGCAGGCACGCTATAGGCTGCCGACTAGATAAAGCCAAATATGTATCCTATATATCACACTATAAAGAGGTTAAGAAACACTGTACGCAACTGGCGCACGAGATACCGTAGGGGTACGCTCTTAGCGTAGCGGACGCTGTATCGGGAGCGAGCCGCTCGAGCGACACAAACGCTCGCGAGAATACGCTGTTGGTATCGGGCACACTTATAGGTGAGCGACTACCGTAATGCTACGCTATCAGCGTAGCGGACGCTCGAGACCACGAGGAGATCACGAGCGGCGCAGACGCTCACAATGTTGAACCTTTATATTTAAACCATAAACAATGTATCATACAGGAAAACCTTTGTGTAGTGATAGAGTGTAGATGCAACACGGTGTAACCTTCTTAACTTAAAAGCTGTTCGAGCGTCACCGACGCTCTGAGAATACTTATCACTATAAGAAATACACCAATACCGGGCTTAGGGTCTAATGCCTTATATGAATGTTATACTTGAAAAAGAATAATACAGTACAAGTCATACACTACAATATAACATAGACTAACTAACCAGATAACTACACAGGAAATACAATACAATACAATTACGTTTTAAAGGAAAATAAGAGAGAAAGAGGAGGAGAGAGAGAGAGAGAGAGATATGGCTCACCATAACAATAAAGACAATATGATTGCGGAGAAAACTTACGCACAAAGGGGAACGATCGCATGCACCTCTGGACATCCAGCTCCCGATTATCAGCAATGAGAACCGTTGAAGAGTGAGCTGGATGTGATCGGCTTGTCTATTTATGCCCCACACACAATACAATTCAATGGTCCCTACAATCTCATTGTTCATTGGACACAGGAATTCGTCTTCGCACTATAACAAAAGGTCATAGGTTGATTCATACAGGTGGGCTGAGACCATTTCCAACTGCTCAGGTGGGTGGGAAACTAGGTTTCCCGCCGCATGGATAAGTAAGTGCAAATAATAGTAAATGGACATAAACTTCTTATGTCCATAACTATTCGCACGAGCGATTAATTCGCTTCAAACCAACACCGGAATATTGCTAATTAAATACTCTTCCGATGGATACTAAACACCACTGTATAATCCTTGTCTGACCCTTTGTATCAGACAAAGAGGGATCTCTCTGTCCATGAACATGCTATATTAACTAAACTTTCAGAATCTATCAAAGGGACCATGATCTACAAAATACATTATATAGTGAAAATATGTAACGATTGAGTCGCACGCTACGAACACATAAACTCTACCGTAAATCCGCATATCGTGCGCCTGCGGGTGCACGCGACTGCGTGTATGCGCACGCACGGGAGAGTGTACGCATGCGCAGAGCGGACATGTATGAGGTGCAAATATGGCAGTGTGCATAGTGATATTTTTCTGACTTTGACAGTCCACCCTTTGGCAGTCAACAATAACTGCCACCTTCTAAAACATTTCAAAACGAGAAAAATATATGTCAGGGGTTAATACATTTCCATGGTTGGGTAAGGGGGAAGAGAGGAGAAGGTGTGAAGAGGGTATGACCTAGTGAGATAGTAGAAGCATGTGTGTATGAATCCATGTTTGGGGGGTCATGTATCATCGTGCCGTACGTGTTGTACATCAAGCTTCGAGGTATTGCGAAGTATACATTTGAATTCCTTCTTATCCCGCGGTACGGGTCTGTGGATGGGCTGTCAAACTTTACCGAGCTCTTTTCGGATTTTGGTTGCAACAAAATGGGGAAGCACATTTTAGTTGATGATACATGAATGGGGGAGGTATGTGATTGCTGATACCTGTGCCTGTATTCCCTATCGACTATGTGTGTCATTACCTGAGGGTTGTAGAAATGAAGATAAAGAACACTTATGGTAAATGCAGTGGTATTCTATGTCATGTTAATGAACATTTGTTGGTTGAAGTCTTGTTCGGTGTCTGTTGAATGCAGTCTTCTTTGGGCTTTTGCCAAAAAGTGTGGTCAAAAGCTTTGTCAATGTCCATAGACTTACAAAAGTGTTGGGTTAGCGTAATTTTAAAATTTCTAGGGAAACTGGGGGTCTATGGCATAGTTCATCAAATATCTGTGTATAAGGTTGTCAAAACTTCTTCTTTAATCCATCAGTTGTCTGTATACAGGATCATCAAATTCCTCGTCCAAGTGGGTCTTTTTACCGTGGAGAAAACGGAAAAACAGGTGAAAGAAACGGACCGTATAATCGCATTTTCATCACATCATTGTTTCTACCGTTGGGTCATAAATCAAATCCATTGGAATTACAATTTCCTCACTCCTTAGACTCATTACCCTGGTACTACGTTTGCACTTCATTAAAGCCTGACCGCATCTAAATATCAAGCCAATGGATATGACAACACCTAAGATACATAGAAGAAACTTCCCTACATCCATTATGACTCCTTGAGCCCATTCTCCTAAACCAGAGAACCAATTTCGCGGGTTCAACCATGACACCCAACCAGTCAGCTCATTACCCACAGCAGCAAGGGTGAGATTGTGTCTCCTGCGAAATTCCCACTTTAATTGGAGAATATCGTCCATCTTTTGGTCTATGACCTCGACCGGGTCCTCGGTACTATTCGTTATATATGTGCAGCATTTCACGCCGTACTGCGTTGCCAGTGTGACACAATATCCACCTGTCACTGCCGTGAGATAATTGAGAATCATTCTATGCTGAACCAGTTCTGTTTTATAAGCTTGAAGTTCTCTTCCAGTATACCTAAACGTGTCATCATACATTTCAGTGATATTGTCTAACAAATTCGCGAGCGCAGATATGTATCTATAGTTCATCACTCCTCGAGCGGTGCGAGTGAAATCTAACGCAAGCAGGACCTGAATCCCGGTGGATTCATGGATCAGATCAGAGGCCGGATGCTCTGACCTTTCTGTTAGTTGCCTTTTAACTACGTGCTCGTAATGGGTGTGAGTATAAGGAGCTTGGGCACCACGGTGTATGTCTTTCATTTTGTCATGTGATACAGTCATTACTTCAGGCAGTACTTTTCCAATATAACACAATCCTTCAGAGTTTGGGGCAAGCCACTTATACGCCTTTCTCCCGCATATGAAATATGCATCATCGGGGAGAACATATGGGACGGAGTAGGACATAACCATATTACACATCTTCCATGTGAAATCTCCTAACCCTAATTCTCCCATCTGTCTAGTACACGTATCAGCTTGTACGATATGTGCACAGTATCCTGGTGATACCTCTCCAACTTTCGTAATCCTACTTCCTAGGGTATACCTATATCGGAAATATTTTCCACTACCAGCTATGTGGCGTATAAGTTCTGTATCTGTCGGCATTCTATCTGCTCTATATGAAAAGGTCATGGTTTGGTTACTCCATGACACTTCCCAATTTCCCGGCTTTCGGGGATTGGAAATGTTAAAACATATTAGGGATCTATCCACATGATATTGGTGGAGCTTCAAACTAGGAGGACTGGAGATATTAAACCTCCTGTCCACCGGTCTCCCACCCTTTAGCTCAAGTACCTCCCCTACCGTCAAAGGAAATGGTACTAGTCCTGATTTGCTATGACCTTGAGGTACTTGAGAGCATACCCAACAATCTGTTTGATTTAACACACTACCCACTAAGGAGTGATAGTCACTCAATGGATGCCGGTCCATGTGGATATTAAAACTGGATTGGCATTTCTTAATGCAGCCATCCTCAACTACATTGTCACAGAGCCTACAGATACAGTTTTCTTTTCAGCTAACAATGTTTACAAATAACATGGCTGCTAGATCGTTTCCGGTACTCGCCTTTGCTTGGTGGTTGTGTTGCTATTGGAAATTTACACATCCGTCTCAGTCATCGGAACCTTTCTAGATCCTTTCTCGACCTCCCTGGTACTCTCGCCGGAACAGACTGCTCTGGTCAACATCATGGTCAACAGGAAAATCCATATCACAGTCTCTTTGGGCAAGTCCATCTTACAGGAGGAGAAAAGAAGAAATTTGTAATGGGGGTACAGAAAAACAGTTTGAGGGGGAGAGAAACTTGTTACGATAATTAGTTCTCTAGTCTTGTCGTTCTTCTTGTTCTGCTGTCATCTCAAAGGTGCTGTCTCTCAGTCTTCCAAACGAACATTTCGGTGATGCAATATTCCTTCCAAACCAGCGATCTTTCTGTAAGGAGCAAAAAATCTTGCATTACCATTTGTCTAACTGATGTGTGACATACCATCTTTAAAACATAAAAACATGAGTGAGAAGAGGGAGAGGGAAAAAAAAGAGAGAGAACCGTTCATATATGTATATATCACATAAATCAACAATAAACAACAACAGGGAAAAACATTTTTCAAACGTTTTAAAACATTGTCAGATCATCAGGCTGTCATATCTACATGTCCAATGGTTTCCTTGCGCAGTCCCTCCCACCAGCACCTCCATACTCCACCCTCTGTATCTGGCCAGGATACATTGATGTGGGTAGGTCATGCTGGGGTTTGGTAGACTTCTGCAAAGACCAAGCAGACATGCAATGTTTGAGTCCTACCAATAATCGTCAGAGATGGGGAGAGAAAAAGAAACATTTCACAAATACATTTTACAACGTTTCACCCGGTCATTCCTGTGTCTTCAGGGAATGACCTCCCAATTTGTTAACTGTTACCTCAGGCTTACCATCAGTCCTAATGATCATCTTTCCTGGCTACATATTATGAGTGTGGGCCAAATTCTTCCTTTCTGATCCCTGATGGTAATTTGGTGTGTCATATTCATTGTCTAGGGGGTCTGACCTTATGTGGGCTGTTACAGTTACTGGCATAATGCCCTTCTCTTTTACAAAGATAACAAACCCTGGGCTTCTTCCAAGTGTCAGTGACCTGAGGTTTTGATTGATTTGATGCCTCCTCAAACGCTCGGATGCTCATCACCATCAACCGCTTTCCCTGTACTTCCCTGCTTCCTTGGATATCATGGTTTTGTTGTCTAGGGGGGCGATGTGACTTTTGTCTACTTCCTGATCTACAATCTCTTGCAAAATGACCTTCCTTCTAACAATTGTAACAGATTTCCACATTTGAATTTCTCGCAGGGGTTTGGGGCTTATGCTGGAGTGGTCTTGTGGTTAGGGCCTGTATACTTGCGGCCATTAACTTATCACTTTGTGACTCCCTGTGTCTGGTGATATTTCGATCATGATCAATACCGGCCTCTCTTAATGCGGCCACTGAGATATTTCTCCAGTTTGGGTTGGTGGTCTGTACCCTTGTTCTCAATACCTCCTTTAAACCATTCATTAATACCTTAACCGCTATTTCTCTATGCTGTGCGCATGTTTTGATGTCTGTGATCCCAGTGTTCCTAGCCATTACTTGCAGTGCTCGATTGAAATAATTGGAAATACTTTCCCTTTCGTTTTGTCTTATGGAGAAGATTTCATTCCACTTGACAACGGCAGGGAAATATACTTCCAACTGTCGGTTTATCTGCTTAATACATTCCTGATTGTGTTCCTCCGTTTGAGGTACTTCTGTGTCTAATTGACAATCAGTAATAAATTTCGCAGAGTCAACACCGGAGGGCAAACATGCCCTCAGCACTGTCCGCCAATCTTTGTTGGTGGGTTCTGTTGAGTTTCCTAGTTCTTTAATGAACCTTTGACATGCGACTAGATTTTTCCTAGGATCAGGAAATTCAGACATAATTGATCTCAATTCGGTCCGGGACCAGGGACAGCGCATTGCACTGTCCTGGACGGGAATGGTTCCCTGATCGTCAGTCTTCCCATTGGGGACTGTGATCACCCTGACAGGACTAAACTCAATTACATCACCTTGTTTTGGTCTTACAATATGGGGTACATTTGTTTGTGCGTGATATAAAACATTGTACGTACCTGTGGACACGACCTCACCTGACCCTCCGTTAGGGGGTTTGATTATTGCCTTTACCGATTTGGTCGCGTCCACCTGGATGTCTTGTGTGATGGCTGCTGGAAGAGGTGCCGACATCGTGTTGGGCTCACTTTCTTGTTTGTATTCCTGAGGGAAGTTTGACATGGGGTGCGACTTGCACGGGTTAACATTTGTAATTTTTACACTTTCATTTTCATAAACATTATTACATTTTACACTTTCATTCTTAATACAGTTACTAAGTGCATTTTTATCGTACACCATTGTGCCTTTCTCCGCAACCATAATCCTCTCCATTGCCATATCTCTCCTCCCAAGATGAGAGTCAGATATGTCAGTTAACTCTCTTTGCATTTCACTTTCCTGTTGCCATAATTTTAAACAATCATAATGTTTGATCCGTCTCTTTGCTGGTTTAATAAGACCTATCCTTCTCCTTAGATTCAGTAACACTTCTGGGCTAAAGCTGCCTACTCTTGGGAACTTCTCCCCGTCATGTACAGTCATTCTTTCCCATTCATCACAAAAAACCTCTGTGTGTGAACCGTATTTTTCACACATTACATACCTTGCCGACCCGATTGGTCGGTTTACTAAATCAACCCGAACCGAGGTTGATCGCCCCCTACCTGAACAACTGGCCCCCATAACTTGCAGGTGTTGCTTTTCTTCAGCGAACCCTTACAAAAACCAAGATGTCCGGGGCAGGCTGGCGGTGAAGTTTACCGAGTACTCCACTCACTTCTCGCCCACGTTGGCCAGTACTGCAATCACTGTATCCAGAGCTGTTGTACCCAACCCAGGGCCCCTGTGAACCTTTATTTACTGGGGCGTGTTTCCCAGCAAGTATCGGTTGTTGGATAGTTCCTGAGTGACCAGCAAACTTCCCTTAAAATAAAAAAATTTCACAAATCACGTTAAAATGTACAAATAGCGTTTATGACCCCTCTAGTGTACACAAATGGTACTGGGTTAAATTACTAACTAATGCACACAATTACGTGCGGTACAATTGTTCAGCACATAAGCAACTAATCTTATGTGCGGAGCGACCAGTGGAATCGAAAATTACTGCTGCGAATTCCTTCAGCCAGAGCTTAATGGCCTATATGGGTTCCGCACCAACCCTTCCTGGTGTTGTGCTACTTGTCTCTCTAGCGGACTTCCTTGTCTGCTGTACCTGGACCTCCTGATCTGTTCTGGACCTCCTGGTCTGTGCTACAGTATGACCTCCTGGTCTGCTATACTCTAATGCTCAAATTTTATGTTTAACAAGGGATGCCTCCCAAGCCACCATGTACGTCACTTACACGTATGTACCTTCACGAGAACTCGATACTTTTCTTGTGGTTCAACCTCAAAATTGTATACAACACACTCACTCACCACATGTACACTTTTGTTTCTATTTCTATTTCTGCGCAGAAATTTTTCTTTAGACCAGATGTGTTGTAAATTTGGAGAAGGATCTGTTAATTTAAATTTCGGATATTAAAATAGATTTGCGCTATTTATCGCGTTTTGCGCTATTTATCGCCTGTTGCGCTTTTTATCGCCTGTTAAAAATCAACACTATCGTGTGACTTGAGTTACGTGGGCGTACCCAGACGCTCCGTTGCGTAATTTACGCTGCGTGCGTCGGCCTTTGCGTACGCGAGTCTCAGCCCTTTGTTAGAGACACGTGTACACAAAGCCAATGTCCACCGTAACACAACTAACACATTTATCAATGTAGATGATCCTCGATCATCTACCGAGCACCACACCAATCTCTCCTTGTACCTTTAGGTAGAGTTGCGTGTGCGCTTTACAATTTATCCCTTAATATATTACTTTTACACTTTAACTATGAAATAGCGACAAATCTCTTTTAGCACGTTTATCAATTATAAAATGGCAAACAGGAGAGTGATATATGAAAATACACGAAAAAGAAATGCAGATATGCGTGTGTGCGTACGCAAGATAGAAATAAACAGTTTTAAAAGACACTAGCGTGTTGTTCTTACCTCCGGTTCCGGATTCCCTCAGCACCCTTTACTAAGCGAAGCAGACGCTTATCCAGACAGCACTGCGAGGAATATGATCTCCCGCCCTTTGCTGATGGATAATGTCTGCTGGAATTACCTAGCAGAGATATGTGAAGGACGGACGAGCCGCCAATTGATAAAGCTGAATATTTATCTTACTTAAAAACCCTTTAAGAGGCCTAAGAACACTGTACGCTATTTACGTCTGGAGTACCGTAAGGGTACGCACGTTGCGTAACAATCGCTTAGCCGTAGTCGAGACGCTCAAGCGTTACGTTCGCTCACGACCAAGAGATCACAGGCAGGCACGCTATAGGCTGCCGACTAGATAAAGCCAAATATGTATCCTATATATCACACTATAAAGAGGTTAAGAAACACTGTACGCAACTGGCGCACGAGGTACCGTAGGGGTACGCTCTTAGCGTAGCGGACGCTGTATCGGGAGCGAGCCGCTCGAGCGACACAAACGCTCGCGAGAATACGCTGTTGGTATCGGGCACACTTATAGGTGAGCGACTACCGTAATGCTACGCTATCAGCGTAGCGGACGCTCGAGACCACGAGGAGATCACGAGCGGCGCAGACGCTCACAATGTTGAACCTTTATATTTAAACCATAAACAATATATCATACAGGAAAACCTTTGTGTAGTGATAGAGTGTAGATGCAACACAGTGTAACCTTATTAACTTAAAAGCTGTTCGAGCGTCACCGACGCTCTGAGAATACTTATCACTATAAGAAATACACCAATACCGGGCTTAGGGTCTAACGCCTTATATGAATGTTATACTTGAAAAAGAATAATACAGTACAAGTCATACACTACAATATAACATAGACTAACTAACCAGATAACTACACAGGAAATACAATACAATACAATTACGTTTTAAAGGAAAATAAGAGAGAAAGAGGAGGAGAGAGAGAGATATGGCTCACCATAACAATAAAGACAATATGATTGCGGAGAAAACTTACGCACAAAGGGGAACGATCGCATGCGCCTCTGGACATCCAGCTCCCGATTATCAGCAATGAGAACCGTTGAAGAGTGAGCTGGATGTGATCGGCTTGTCTATTTATGCCCCACACACAATACAATTCAATGGTCCCTACAATCTCATTGTTCATTGGACACAGGAATTCGTCTTCGCACTATAACAAAAGGTCATAGGTTGATTCATACAGGTGGGCTGAGACCATTTCCAACTGCTCAGGTGGGTGGGAAACTAGGTTTCCCGCCGCATGGATAAGTAAGTGCAAATAATAGTAAATGGACATAAACTTCTTATGTCCATAACTATTCGCACGAGCGATTAATTCGCTTCAAACCAACACCGGAATATTGCTAATTAAATACTCTTCCGATGGATACTAAACACCACTGTATAATCCTTGTCTGACCCTTTGTATCAGACAAAGAGGGATCTCTCTGTCCATGAACATGCTATATTAACTAAACTTTCAGAATCTATCAAAGGGACCATGATCTACAAAATACATTATATAGTGAAAATATGTAACGATTGAGTCGCACGCTACGAACACATAAACTCTACCGTAAATCCGCATATCGTGTGCCTGCGGGTGCACGCGACTGCGTGTATGCGCACGCACGGGAGAGTGTGCGCATGCGCAGAGCGGACATGTATGAGGTGCAAATATGGCAGTGTGCATAGTGATATTTTTCTGACTTTGACAATATACATACAGCAGCAATGTGCACCAGATATATGGCATCCCGGTGGTCGGGATGGCAGCAGTCACATTACCGACAGCAGCATCCTAACATTGGGGGTGGCAAGTATTTTTACCCTCCCCCATCCCCTACCCTAACCCTCTTGTGGTGGCAGCAAGGGCTAATCCTCCCAGGGTAGTGGTTAAGGCTATCACCACCCCCCAGTGCCTAAACCTAACCCCCCTTAGTGCCTAACACGCCCCCCCCCCCCTTCCCTGGCCCTAACCCTAAGGTGAACCCCGATACTCACCTTCATGATGTCGGTTGTCAGTGTTCCGGCGCCAGTCTCCTGAGTGTTGTTGGGATTACGGCATTAGTCACATGGTCACCGGCATCTCGACCGCAGGGATTCTGAACGCATCCCCTTTAACACAATTGACAACATTTAGAAAGGCGTTTTCACTGTGTGGATCCTCTGGGAAATTATCAAGGGTAATATTTCTCAGTGTGAAAAGTATTTAACAAATATGTCTCTTATGTAAACAGTTGTAGATTCTAAATTCTGTAAACTAGCAAATCTAAAAAAACAAAAATAATACATGCTGGTAATACATCTCTATGTATGGGTATAAAACTTTGCTCAATAAAATACATAATGACTACATATATAAACAGTATGTGCACATGTCTGTAAGTACATCTGCAATGAACTATAGACAATCATCAGAGAATAGGAGAAACATACCTTAAAACATCTGGTGCACTTTGTGGGGCATCTTTGATCATACAGTGACAGGTGGCAACAATTTTTCTCGATTCACTTTTGGGTATAATGGGTTGATGTCATAGTTTTGATTACAAAACATAAAGGAACACATGTACTGTACTGGCAGGTTTTACCTTATTGTAGGATGATATCATAGTTTTGGCCCAGAGCTTTATCTGTTAAAATGATGTTACTGCTTTCCTCACAAAGTCCATATGGCTTTAAGAGGGCACATGCGATAAATATGCCTCACTTAAATAAATGTTTGAACACTAAGTTCACACGATTTTCATAATTCCCCAATAAAATGTATTATTATTTTACAAAAAAAAAAGGTTTAAATGGTGACACATGTTCAATTTTACTTCCAATGTCTGCCTTCTGTATTAGGCAGAGCAGGTACAAGACTATGGGAAGGAAAGAACAGTACATAATAAATAGAAATATTTATACTCGGAAAATGTACTCTATACGGGTTGGGGCCACGTTACCGGTGTCCGGGATCCTGGCATTCAGCATCCTGATGCCGGGATCCTGGCTGCGGAATGCCAGCGGCGGGGGTGAGTGAAACGAAGCCCTTTGCAGGCTCGGTGGTGAGCTGAGCTCGCCACATGTTCTATTCCCACTCTACGGGACATCCACTCTACGTGGACACCCACGAGTGGAAATAATCCCTTCTTGTTGGCATTCCGACTGTCTGTATTTTTACTGTTTAGGATGCAGAGGGAGGTTATGACCGTTGGTCTCCTGACCATCGTTAACATAACTACATCCCCTCTATACCATTGACAGAACCTATAGGTGTTTAAATAGGTGTCTGTGGTGTATGATAATGTAACTAGGATGTGGTTTGTTAACCAGGTAGAATGGTTGCCAGATAATACAGGGTTAATGTAGTAGGTACACAATGTACAGTAGTAATACAGGTGTATCAGATCCAGCCAGGAATGTATGGTGGTTAATACAGGTGGTGTGCTGTATAGTAAAGCACACACCTGTGCATATATGGTGGTGACACAGTGGCAGGGTCCTGGCATTGTTCACACTCTGCATAGGAGAGACACACAGGGGAATATCCTTCCCCAATGGAGGATCGAGCTGGAAGATACACTGAAGCACCATGTATGCGCAGCAGCACATTCAGGCTGGCTAGGGATTGACGGTTGCGCTGTTACGCAGCAGATACCCGTGGCTCAGGAGACAGCACAGAGCACTATCCTCCAACATATACTCATGGTTTATAGTAAACCTAGTATATAGAAGTCTACAGAATGATGCTTTTGTTGTTAAGCTTATAGTAGGTCTCCTCATTCGGGATCCTGGCAGTCGGAATACCAACGGTAGAATCTCGACACTGCTTGGGATACCGACGCCAGTAGCTGAACATGCCGGGATCCCAAACAAAGGATTGACCACTCTGCAGCGAGGTAAGTCGTGAGGGTGGGTGTTTTAGGTTTAGGCTGCGGGGGGAGGGGTGGGGTTAGGCTGCAGGGTGGGAAAGTTAGGGTTAGGCTGTGGGGAAGGGAGAGTTAGATTTAGGCTGCAGGTAGGAGGGGTTAGGCACCACTGGGGAGGGTTAGGATCAGGCTGTGGGATAAGAGGGTTAGGGATTAGTGCTAGCATACTTACCTTTATAGGTGTCCGGTTCATAAGCAACGGGGATGCCACTGTCGGTATTCTGACTGCTGGCAACCCGAGCGTTGGGTTTCCGATACCATCCCTGTCTCCTCATACTATGTTAATAACCAGCAGCTTCCTACAAAAGAAAACAAAATCCAAGAAAAATGTAGTTATTCTGTACGTTGTGCATAAATGACAGATTCTGTACATCTGAGAGGAGAAATGTAGATGGACTGCACTGGGCTGATCCTTGGTTCTGCTTGGTTAGCCACAGTGGCAGCTGGTTATCTCAGCCCTCATTCCAGAGAATGTATATATTATGCAGATTATTCTGCTCTCAGACCTGAACCTGATTGCCTGTGTATGAATTCCTGACAATCTTTCCAACTTTCTAACCCTTGCTTTTGCACAGTGGCGGAATTCCCACTAGGCACGTGCCCAGGGGCGGCACTGGCTGGGGGGCAGCACAGCAGGATGATGGGGCCAGGTGATTCTTTTTTATATACTGTATATATTGCAACTGATTTTTTGTTTCGTTTTGCGACTGATGGGAGTGGGACGATAGGCTGCAAGTTTTGGTGGTGGTGGTGGGATGAAGTTGGGGCTGTTTGGCTTCCAGATGGCATCAGAACTGCCCTTGACATGAAGGGGGGGGGGGGAGGCACACCAATATTGTGCCTAGGGGTGACCTGACCTCTAAATCCAGGCCTGCTTTTACTACAATAGACCATAAGCCCCACATATTGGTCATATGTTCACACATTCACTTCTGTAGACATTCTTGCTGTTTTCCTTGCAGGGGGCATTAAACAAAATGTTTCTTCACACCAGTATTGTGAATAATATCCATAGAGCATATGATACATTTGTTTTACTTAGCAAAACAAATGTATCATGCTGTAGGGATATTCACACTACTGGTGTGAAGAAATATTCCCTACATGAAATACAGCAAGAATTATAGAACATATGAACATGACTAGACAACTGAGGAGAAGGGTGGGAGTAGTAGGGCGCTGTATGGGTTTTTGGTAGGCTGGCCTGGGGTTTTTTTTTTTGAGTCCCCTATTAGACTCCAAAAGAAAATGCAAACTGGAAAAGATTTAACTCCCCCTTTTGGGCGCCAAAAAACCCTGTAACTACCTAGTGCTAGGTGTCAAAAGATGATGAAATATGTATATAAAAATACTTTTAATAAAAGTAACACTAGTTAAAGTACATTAACATAAAATGCAAATTATGCAACAGTGCAAGCAGGAGAAAGTCATACCGGTAGGGGTATATGGAGCCACAGGTGTTGAGGTAAAACAGAGTATCCCGGGAAAATACCCTGCTTTTGGCTCCAAAGATTTGTCCCGCTGACCGTGATGAAGAGTTCAAACGTCAGTGGATGATGAATGCACAGCAGATTCCTGCCTTGAAAAAGGGACAGGATAGTCCCAAAACGCGTCGGCGTTGCCCTGCTGTGCATTCATCATCCACTGACGTTTGAACTCTTCATCACGGTCTTGCACTGTTGCATAATTTGCATTTTATGTTAATGTACTTTAACTAGTGTTACTTTTATTAAAAATACTTTTATATACATATTTCATCATCTTTTGACACCTAGCACTAGGTAGTTACAGGGTTTTTTGGCGCCCAAAAGGGGGAGTTAAATCTTTTCCAGTTTGCATGACTAGACAACTATTTTCTTTTAGGTTTCTCAAAGAATCTCTGCCTTTTTTTCATTTTCATCACTATAATTTGCTATTTTAATGTATTTTATTAAAATGAATAATTTATGAAGCTACTGTATCCCACCAAAGAATACTTGTTCTTCTGAAGACGAAGGAACGTTGCAATGTGTACCGCATATACAGCTTTATCTAATTCTAATCTAATTCTAATGAGTTCACAATACAAAGCAAAATTCTCATTCTTTCTGCGATTTTAGGCACACCAGTGGGAATGAATAATTCTTAGCAAGGTATACCTTTCCACAGCGCAACTTCTTTCTTCCCACATTTTGTAATTTTCTCTTTCCACAAGCTCATACATTTCTGTGCAAATATGTTATGTTCTTTCCCTGTTCTCTTCTTCGTCCTCCTCCATAACTTTAATATTAATTTAGAAGACTGTGGGGGTTATTCTGATCTGATCGCTGGGCTGTGTTTTTTGCTGTCCTGCGTTCAGATAGTCGCCGCCTACAGGGGAGTGTATTTTCGCTGTGCAAGTGTGCGATGCTATGTGTACGCTGAGCTGCTAAAATTCAGTTTGTGCAGTCTCTGCGCAGCCCAGGACTTACTCTTCCAGTGCAATAGAATCAGGGCCGGAGCTGACGTCAGACACCCTCCCTGAAAACGCTTGGGCACACCTGCATGTTTCCAAACACTCCCAGTAAATGGTCAGTTACGACCCACAAATGGCTTTCTCCTGTCAAACACCTTGCGAACGCCCGTGCGATTGGAATTTTCGCACTATCCCGCCACTGACCAGCAATGACCTTTGTTGTTGTCCAATGTGCGTGCACATTGCAGTGCATACAAATGCGCATTTAGTACCTGATCGCCTGCTGTGCGAAAATGCACAGCAGCAATCAGATCTGAATTACCCCCTGTGCTTCAAAATTGGATCAGTCAAATAAAATGATTTTATTTATTTTTTCATTAGAGTTTCATTTGAGGGTTTGGGGGTATATAAGAGGAAACAGTTGAATGGATGTAAAGACTGAGCATGTCAACCTGACTGCCACCCACTGCTGCACCCAGTGTCACAATTAGAAAGCACAACACAATGCCTTAATGTAAAATTACTATGCTAACTAATAGGTACTGTAGTCTATGTTGCCCACAGTATTTTAACAAGGTGCCATGACCCTACCAAATACAACTGTACTGTCATGCAAACTGCACCACTAACAAAGTACAACATAATACAGTTGTGGCAGAGGCAAGGACTACCACGTGTGAGTAAGGGATTAACCACAAGGGTTTCAGGTGGTGACTGACAGGACTGAGGGCTAGAGTGGAGGAGGTATGTATGTTATATGTCTCTCACTGCAAAGCCTGAACTGCTGTTACTGTTGTAAAAAAACAAGTGGTCAAGTGACTCCGTCTTTGAGCTCTGTAGGCCTGACCAAACGGTGGAAGCTATAATGTTGGAACAGCTTTCCTGCCTTCTTCTGCAGTGCTGGGCATACTGGGTCAGCATCCATTGAACTGAGAATTTGACTTTATTAATCTATCTGGTAGAAAATGCCGGGGATGGATTGGGATCAAAAACCTGTCCGGTAAATTTATGGAAGCAGCCTAATGTGGGTGGGGTCTGTTGAGGGGGTAGAGTCTGTCAAGTGGGTGGGATCACTGCTAATAAGGCCTGATTTTGAGTTGCGGCCTCCTTGCTTCTTTTTCTGCAGTTGTGTCTGCAACTTATTGCTAATGCCGCCATATAGCCATTCCCTGGTGTACATCCATGCATCTTACTGTGCAAGGACTGAGACACCCTCTGTCAGTGTATACAGATGCACTTTGTGCGTCTTTAGACGCCACCATCGGTCGCACAATTGTAACCTGCACCAGTCCTATGCTAGGCACAGACCACGCATATGAGTATGACCTCCAATGTGAGCAATGCAGCGTCTCTATATGCAGCCACTTTCAGCAACATGCCCATTAATATGCCACATCTGCATCTGATTAGCCAACCCCCTGTAACTGCCAAGAAAAATGCAAATGTCTAATACACTTCTTGGTGCGTGCGTCTGACTCTGTACTGCTACTCTTTGTGAACACCACATGGGACACATGCGCGGTGCAACTCATATGCATGCGCAGACTAAACACATTGCACAAGAAAAAAAACATGTTGGCCTCCACAGGAAAATAAAACAAAAACACATTGGCCTCAAAAAGTAGAAAATTATATACAATGGCCCACACAGGGGAAAAAAACAAACACATAAAGCACACTACACACATGGCAGCAACAGGGGGCACACACTACATACAGCACACTACATACATGGCAGTAGCAAATGGGCACACACTACATACAGCACACTACATGTCACGGTTCGGGTAACTGGTCGTCATTTCTTACCCGTTAAGTGTCTTCTGAGGTTGGCTCTGCGTTCCAGGCTCGGGTCCCAGCTGTGTTGCTGATGTATGTATTCTGCATCACTCCACTGTTAACCCGTAGCACTGGTGCAGTGTCCTCTCCCAGTATACTTGTCAGGTCCCTGAATGGCGTTCTCATCCCGCCGCGACCGCTGCAGTCGTGCCTGTGCCTTCAGTGTGCAGAGAGTTGGGTATGACATCTCATGCTCACTACGGTCTCTGGTGGTCATTCCGAGTTGTTCGCTCGCAAGCTGCTTTTAGCAGCTTTGCACACGCTAAGCCGCCGCCTTCTGGGAGTGAATCTTAGCATAGTAGATTTGCGAACGAAAGATTAGCAGATTTGCGAATAGACAGTTCTTAGCAGTTTCTGAGTAGCTCGAGACTTACTCTGCCACTGCGATCAGTTCAGTCAGTTTCGTTCCTGGTTTGAAGTCACAAACACACCCAGCGTTCGCCCAGACACTCCCCCGTTTCTTCAGAAACTCCCTTGTTTCTTCAGACACTCCCGCGTTTTTCCCAGAAACGGCAGCGTTTTTTCGCACACACCCATAAAACGGCCAGTTTCCGCCCAGAAACACCCACTTCCTGTCAATCACATTACGATCACCAGAACGAAGAAAAAACCTCGTAATGCCATGAGTAAAATACCTTACTTAATAGCAAATTTACTTGGCGCAGTCGCACTGCGGACATTGCGCATGCGCATTAGCGACTAAACGCTCCATTGCGGAAAAAAAATAACGAGCGATCAACTCGAAATGACCACCTCTGTCACTGTCCCTGTGGCCTTGCTGTGCGGGTGAGCAGGTGTGGCGTTTCCTGCCCGCCGCGATCTCCGTTGCCGCCGGTCCGTGCCTTCAGTGTGCAGAGAGCTGGGTATGACATCTTCTGCCCACTGTGGTCTCTGCCGCTGTCCCTGTGGTCTGGCTGTGCAAATGGATCAGTGTGGCGTCTCCTGCCTGCCGCGGCCTCCGCCGCCATTACTGTTGTTTTCCACATGTTTCTTCCCAAGCTGACTTTCCCTCCAAGTAGTAACATGGGCGCAGCCATGTTGCTTGTGGTCACATGCTCCTGTTTCCTCCAATCCACTGCGCTACAGAACACTGTCTAATTGCTTAGCCAATGCCTGCATACCAGCAGGTATAAATACAGTATATACTGTTCCTGTGCTGGAGGATTGTCAGTGCTTCAGTTGTCATCACAGTGATACCAGTCTCTTCCCATTGTGGTCGTTCCTGCCTGCAAACTCCACTAGAGACTCGCACCAGTTCTACTCCTCCTGGTGCAGCCTGACTCCGCAGTGTCTCAACACTGCATCCTGCGTTTGCCATTTTACTTAACACCGGCTCCCAGCACTCCAGCTCCCAGCAGTGTCCTGTCTCTGTTTCCTGGTAATCTGCGCTCTCAAGCATCTCCTGTACTGTATATGCTCCCAAGCATCATCTATATATGCTCCCAAGCATCTCCTGTATATGCTCCCAAGCATTACCTGTCTGTACCTCCGCTCCCTAGCTACATTAGTGCTCACTAGCACTATCAACACAGCTCTTCCATTGGACCAGTCCCATCTGCTAAAACCCGGCAGTTACACAGTCACCAGCTTCTGTTCCCAAAGTCACCACTCTGTGCATCGGTGTTGGTAAGGACATACCAACTCAAGGTCCTTTAAGACTTTCGTCTGTAAAATCCACACCTAGAGAATTCCACTGCACTTTAAGGAACTGTGACTTATTGCCTGTGACTTCCACACTGCAACTGCTAATATACCTGTGAGCTGTGTACTCAATAAAGCCTTTGAAACTTATCCTCTGGTTGTCATGGTCACGCCTTCAGGCATTGGTACCACAAGTGTACACGCATGTTCAGGAACCCTATCCTGCCTCCTAAGTTTAAGTATCCCTCAGCCCCTACAATTGAGGCTTCCTGCCGTCAGCACCAGCCCTCAGTTGTGACACTACATATATAGTGGCAGCAAGGGGCACACTGCATACAGCACACTACACACACATGGCGGCAGCAGAGGGCACACACTACGTATATCGTACTACGCACATGGCGGCAGAAGGGGAAACACACTACATACAGCACACTACACACATGGCGACAGCAGGGGGCACACACTACGAATATCATATTATGCACATGGTGGCAGAAGGGGCACACACTACATACAGCACACTACACACACTGCAGCAGCAGGGGGTACACACTACGTATATCATATTATGCACATGGTGGCAGAAGCGGGCACACACTATATACAGCATACTACACACATGGCGGCAGCAGGGGGTACACACTAAATACATGGCAGCACTAGGGGGCACACACTACGTACAGCCCAGTACACATGGCAGAAGCAGACAGCACACACTACATACAGCACACACACTACACACATGACAGCAGGCAGCACAAAATCACACACAAGCAGCGCACACATACACACATATATATATACATATAATTACATACAGTATAGTGCGTGTAGCCGACACAGTTTTATGTTAACATCAGGGTCTACTGTATGTATTTAATCCAGCTAGAGTGCCCCCACCCACTGACCATGTGTGTGTGTGTGTGTGTGTGTGTGTGTGTGTGTGTGTGTGTGTGTGTGTGTGTGTGTGTGTGTGTGTATATATATATATATATATATATATTGAGTATCCCATATCCAAATATTCCGAAATACGGAATATTCCGAAATACGGACTTTTTTGAGTGAGAGTGAGTAAGTGAAACCTTTGTTTTTTGATGACTCAATGTGTACAAACTTTGTTTAATACACAAAGTTATTAAAAATATTGTATTAAATGAGCTTCAGGCTGTGTGTATAAGGTGTATATGAAACATAAATGAATTGTGTGAATGTAGACACACTTTGTTTAATGCACAAAGTTATAAAAAATATTGGATAAAATGGCCTTCTGGCTGTGTGTATAAGGTGTATATGTAACATAAATGCATTCTGTGCTTAGATTTAGGTCCCATCACCATGATATCTCATTATGGTATGCAATTATTCCAAAATACGGAAAAATCCGATATCCAAAATACCTCTGGTCCCAAGCATTTTGGATAAGGGATACTCAACCTGTGTGTATATATATATATATATATATATATATATATATATATACAGTTGTGCTCATAAGTTTACATACCATAGCAGAATTTGTGATTTTCTGGCCATTTGTCAGAGAGTATGAATGATTAATCACAAACTTTTCTTTCACTCATGGTTAGTGGTTGGGTGAAGCCATTTATTGTCAAACAACTGTGTTTACTCTTTTTAAATCATAATGACAACAGAAACTACCCAAATGACCCTGATCAAAAGTTTACATACTCCAGTTCTTAATACCGTGTATTGCCCCCTTTAACATCAATGACAGCTTGATGTCTTTTGTGGTAGTTGTGGATGAGGCTCTTTATTTTCTCAGATGGTAAAGCTGCCCATTCTTCATGCCAAAAAGCTTCCAGTTCCTGTAAATTCTTGGGCTGTCTTGCATGAACTGCACGTTTGAGATCTCTCCAGAGAGGCTCAATGATATTGAGGTCAGGAGACTGAGATGGCCACTTCGGAACCTTCACTTTATTCTGCTGTAGCCAATGACAGGTCGACTTGGCCTTGTGTTTTGGATCATTGTCATGCTGGAACGTCCAAGTACGTCCCATGCGCAGCTTCCGGGCTGATGAGTGCAAATTTTCCTCCAGTATTTTCTGATAACATGCCGCATTCATCTTGCCATCAATTTTGACCAAGTTTCCAGTGCCTTTGTAGCTCACACATCCCCAAAACATCAGCGATCCACCTCCATGTTTCACAGTAGGAATGGTGTACCTTTCATCATAGGCCTTGTTGACTCCTCTCCAAATGTAACGTTTATGGTTGTGGCCAAAAAGTTCAATTTTGGTCTCATCACTCCAAATGACTTTGTTCCAGAAGTTTTGAGGCTTGTCTCTGTGCTGTTTGGAGTATTGTATGCGGGATGCTTTGTGGCATTTGCATAGTAATGGCTTTCTTCTGGTGACTCGACCATGCAGCCCATTTTTCTTCAAATGCCTCCTTATTGTGCATCTTGAAACAACCACACTACTTTTTTTCAGAGAGTCCTGTATTTTAGCTGAAGTTATTTGTGGAGTTTTCTTTGCATCCCGAACAATTTTCCTGACAGTTGTGGCTGAAATATTTGTTGGTCTACCTGACCGTGATTTGGTTTCCACAGAATCCCTCATTTTCCACTTCTTAGAGTTTGAACACTGCTGATTGGCATTCTCAATTGCTTGGATATCTTTTTATATCCCTTTCCTGTTTTATACAGTTCAATTACCTTTTCCCGCAGATCTTTTGACAATTATTTTGTTTCCCCATTACTCAGAATCCAGACACGTCAGTGCAGCACTGGATGAAAGATGCAAGGGTCTTTCAGGAGTCCAGAAACTCACTGACCTTTTATACACACACACTGATTACAAGCAAACAGATCACAGGTGAGGATGGTTACCTTTAGTAGCCATTAAAACCCGTTTGTGTCAACTTGTGTGCATGTTATCAGGCCAAAATCTCCAGGGTATGTAAACTTTTGATCAGGATCATTTGGGTAGTTTCTGTTGTCATTATGATTTAAAAAGAGTAAACACAGTTGTTTGACAATAAATGGCATTGTGAGTTATCATTCATATTCTCTGACAAATGGCCAGAAAATCACAAATTCTGCTAGGGTATGTAAACTTATGAGCACAACTGTATATATATATATATATATATATATATACATATATATATACACATACACGTCCATTTAAAAAAGGCACTCAGAGGCATCAATAATGCAAACATATTCCTGTGTATTGGTCAAGTACTTTTGGGGTCACAGCCCCGTCCTCAGGACCACACAAGCCAAGAAATGACAAACAATACCATGTAACAACTTAACCATTTATGAACCTCATCCAAAACATTGTTCCTCCTCCACGCCGTTATGCTTCGGAGACTTGCCGGCCAGAAGTTGCTCCCAGTGATGCACTTCCACCTGTGCTTATCATTGGGGCACCTCACACCAGCGAATCTGCAGACACAGAACCAAATGGGTATGGATAAAGGAACTATGCACAATACATTTTGAAAAAACTAAAATAAAAATACACATAATACTCAAAATAAGTATGATACATACTTAGACAGAATAAAAGCATTATCAAAATGTTACAGACAAATCGACATAACAGTACCCTTATATATGACTAATTTAGAGCTACTACATATTGCCAGAACAATTTGTACCAACGAGACTCCTTGATAAGGAGTGTTTTTGCCACTAAATCAAGGAGTCTCATTGGATCCTGGGCCTAAGGACCACTAAACCAGGAGGCCTTAATGATGAAATTAATTGAAACGCAATCGTCTGAAGGAATCTTGAACACTGGTACAAAATGTTCTGGTAATATGTCTGTGGTAAATGGACGTATTTATTCTGTGATTGATGCACTGGAGCAAATTACTGCGAAACTGTGAGTGCCAGCATACTATGGTCATTTTATTGCTATATATATATATATATATATATATATATATATATATATAGTCCAATGGCAGTCGGCACTCTTTCAATATAAACCAACAGCTCCAAGTGCACACTCAGGAGACTTGTGAGCAGGCAAAAAAGATATATTGATGGTGGTACAATGTCAAACGTTTTCGGGGTCCCTGCCCCTTCCTCAGGATCACACCAGCATACAGGACAAACACCCACCCAACATAAATACCCTACATACACCATACTCACCTGTCCTGACTGAACAACTAGACCTTTTGATCGATACATTTGTTGTTAGAGGGTATGACTTGCCTACGTTAAAAAGGCAAAAACAGGAAGTTATGTTATTATCTAGAAGGGAGCTTCTGTGTCCATCTAAGAAAAGCAATGAAAAAATTGTTCCCTGGGCGTCCGATTTCACTACGGCTTAGAGGCGTAACTAAGGCAGGGCGAGTGGGGCAGTGCCCTGGGCGCCTTGTCAGGTCCAGCAGAGGGGGGCACCGCCGGGGGCCAGGGCATCATGCCCCCTCGCCCCCGTCCCGCTGCAATGAGAGGGGAGGAGAGCGCAGCATCTCTCCTGCCCCTCAAAGTGCTAACTGCCGCTGCCGCACGGCGCTGCCAGCAGCGCTGCGTGTGTGTCCGGTCTCCGACGGCATTAGCCAATCAGAGCTCCTGATTGGCTGCCAGTCCGCGAGCTCTGATTGGCTAACGAACCGGTGCCACATTTAAGATAGCCGCCGCCAGAGACCTGGAGCGTTGAGGGGCAGGAGAGGCGCTGCGTTCTCCCCTCACATAGCAGAGGGAAGCGGTGAGTGACGAGGGATGGGGGGAGTCTTATATCTGGCACTGTGGGGCATGTAACTGGCACTGTGGGGCATGTAACTGGCACTGTGGGACATGTATGGCACTGTGGGGCATGTAACTGGCACTGTGGGGCATTGTAACTGGCACTGTGGTGCATTGTAACTGGCACTGTGGGGCATTGTATCTGGCACTGTGAGGCATGTAACTGGCACTGTGGGGCATGTAACTGGCACTGTGAGGCATGTATCTGGCACTGTGGGGCATTGTAACTAGCACTGTGGGGCAATGTAACTGGCACTGTGGGGCAATGTAACTGGCACTGTGGGGCATGTATCTGGCATTGTGGGGCATTGTATCTGGCACCTAGGGGCATGTAACTGGCACTGTGGGGCATGTAACTGGCACTGGGGCATTGTAACTGGCACTGTGGGGTATTGTAACTGGCACTGTGGGGCAATGTTACTGGCACTGTGTATCTGGCACTGTGTAAAAAGGGGACTCTGCATGCGTACTGTGCAAAAATTGAATGAAGGTGTGCTGAGAGACGACACAAGGGGTAGTTGATAGTGTGCTGAGAGGCGACACGGGGTAGGTGATAGTCATGGTGGCACGCCCCATTTTCAGTGGCCACACCCCTTCTGGGGCGTGGCCACACCCCTTCTGGTGCGTGGCCGCTGCCATTTTCCGGCGCGCGCACATACTTACTTTTATGTGTGGGTTTTGTTGTGTTTTTTTTTTGGGGGGGGGGCGGCGCCACTCTTCATCTTGCCCTGTGCTCCGAAAACCCTAGTTACGCCTCTGCTATGGCTAGTCCTATA
Source organism: Pseudophryne corroboree (assembly GCF_028390025.1). Classification (NCBI taxonomy): domain Eukaryota; kingdom Metazoa; phylum Chordata; class Amphibia; order Anura; family Myobatrachidae; genus Pseudophryne; species Pseudophryne corroboree. Next base: position 493,171,766 of record NC_086449.1, on the reverse strand, counting down.
GTAAGACGAGCAATCCAGGCCTTATGGCCCATTGTGAAATCCGACCCGGATATTCCTTGTTTTAGTGAGTTAAGACCAGTCACCGCTTTTAGGAGAGGTCATAACCTACGGGATAGATTGGTACGAGCAGACATTACAGGTAGAAGTAGTCCTAACCCTAGTAATGTATATGTCAAACCACCTGGCTGCTATAAGTGCAGCCAATATACCACCTGTAGTCATATGATTGCTTGCAAATCTTTCAGACACCCTCATGTTAATAAGACTTACGACATACGTTATGTTCTCTTATGTAGTTCAACCTTTGTGGTGTACATAGTGGTATGCCCGTGTGGTTTTTACTATGTGGGTCAAACCACTCGTAAGTTTAGTGAGAGAATGGCAGCTCATAGATCTGCCATACATTTGATTCTGTCAGGTCGTAAGATTAATCAACCTGTAGCCAGGCATTTTAAAGAATGTAATAATCCGTTGGTATCTTTAAAACACTTTATGATTGACCATGTCCCCCCGTCTTTACGGGGTGGAGATAGGGCTAAAATGTTATTAATTAAGAAGTCAAAATGGATTATGAGACTGGGGACAATTTTCCCAAATGATCTCAATGAGAAAATTAATTGGAACATGCTAATCCTAGGTTTAATTTGCACATTGGAGTTGTTATTGATGCTGGAGTTATTTGCTGCTTAATATTTGTAGTGTTGTTTACTGTTGTTTATGTTTTAACTGCATTTATTGTATGTGTTTTTGTTACATTGTGACATGTTTTATGTAATATCTCCCTGTCCTTTTGTGGCTACAATGGCCTCCCGTTGACTGGTCCTCAGTGTGCGCCCTGGTGGAACGCGGAAGTGGGGTCGGGTGGAACTCAGTCAGTGCGGTCCCTATGGTTACCATACCCGCATAACCGGAAGTGCGACGGGGAGACCAGCGGTGCGGAGTGCGTCTGATTGCCCGCTTCAGGACAGGTGAGTATGTCACATTATGCCACATAGAATTAGCCAAAATTCCCATTGTGCCACATGGAATGAGCCAAAATTTACATTATCCCACATGGAATGAGCCAAAATTCACACAGAATGAGCCAAAATTCACATTATGCTACACGGAATGAGTCAAAATTCACACAGAATGAGTCAAAATTCACATTATGCCACATGAAATGAGCCAAAATTCACATAAAATGAGCTAAAAGTCACATTATCCCAAAAGGCTGTTATGCACACCAGTGCCTGCAGGAATGTACTGGTGTCTGAACGGAGAGGGATGCAAAACAAATGAACTCACAGACAGACTGGGGAATATGACATTACGTACACAGAAGGTGATAGGGTAACAAAATAAACACAAAGTGAACAGAGAAGCCCAGAGGCTAAGAAACTGGGTGTCTCCCTAGTATTAGGAGTGCTCAGATGGAAAGAAGCAAGATGTTGTGTTTTAATACGTAGAGAACCCGAAATGCTGTTGCTAAGGGCAACAGCAAAACCCTAAAGGGTTACCAACGGGTGTGGCAGTAAACTCCTTGGTCAGAGATGGAATAATAGACACAAGGAGAGTCTCCACAATCCTAGTCCTCACTTGCAGTGCACTGGTTCAGCTTACTGCCACTAAACTGACACCAGAACACCTTGCACAGTGAGAAAGGATTTTGGCAGGCAAGTCTGAGAATACAGCCGCAAACTTGCTAAGTTCACAGAGTAGCAAAAGAACCCCAGCAAGTTAAACGACTGACTCCAGTCTTACTGCTAGGTCTGGATTGGCAGAGTGTAGTACCAAATCCCAAGGCCTATTTGCAGTAAGCAACAAACAAATACAAAGCTACACAGTACTGGCTAACTTTCAGGAACTGACTAACCAACAAAGATTCAGCAGCATCTGCTTAACCTGAGAAGAGGCCTTATATAGCAGGTGCTGTCCACGCCCCACTCAGACCTCACAGACTGTGAGCACAAAAACCAGCACCGGATCCCCTGCCGTGCACAAAGGCTGTAACCACTGCACAGCAAAAGACCCGAACCGGAGTATCAGCTGCGCTCAGGCCACTCCGCTAGCACTTGTCTCCCGGTTGCCATGACGACGTGGCAGCACAGGGCAGGAGACCCTAACAAAGGCATGAGCCAAAATTCACACAGAATGAGCCAAAATTCACATTTTGCCACATGGAATGAGACAAAATTCACACAGAATGAGTCAAAATTCACATTATGCCACATGGAATGTGCCAAAATTCACATTATGCTACATGAAATGAGCCAAAAATCACACAGAATGAGCCAAAATTCACATTATGCCACATGTAATGAGCCAAAATTCACACAGAATGAGCCAAATTTCACATTATGCCACATTGAACGAGCTAAAATTCACATACCAGACCATCCAAACGGAATCTGGTCTGGCATCCGGGCATGCCAATCCGCCCCTGGAAAATGCTTTGGCAGCGAATTAAGGAGTTGCATTATCACCATCATTAACTTCAGGGGTGTAGAGAGTCACAACGGGCCTCAATAAAGGGAGAGTGATGATTTTTACTCTAAAAATATTTATTTAATAAAATAATTGCAGAGCCACTTCACTCCACAGGGAAGGTCATCTGCTTCCTACCTTACTTGAACAGGAAGCAGGTCCCTCCTCCCCAGCCAGTGCCATCTTCTCAGTGATATTTGGAAGGATGATGCTGGACAGAGTCAGTGCCAGAGTCTTTGATTTCTATGTGTGGCTCCATCTTTCCAAAGAGTTCACCGGGAAGATGGTGCCAAGGGCACCAGCACAGGTATACTGGAGAGCGGGCCCCTCGAGCAGACTGGGCACAGGTAATATGTACCTTCTCCCCCCTCTATCAGCACCAATGATTAGCTGATCTAGAGTGTCTTCAGCACATTTACTGATAATTGTATCAGCAGAGATCACTAGTGATGGCAGAAGGATTCAGACGTCTGCACACTTGTCAGGCTCTGTTATAACCTAATTTGGATGGACCTCATACATCTACTTTGCAGATTCTGCCAGAAGTCCCCAAGCAAGCTGACAGAACTGTGGTGTTTGTTTGTGTGATCATGGCTATATGGAAGCCACCTGTGTCAGACTGGCCCACAGGTGAAACCCGGTGGGCCCCGCTACCAGAGGAAGATTTAGACCTCATGGGGCCCTAATCAAGACACCGATTTCAGGCCCCCCTTCCTCAAACAATCTATAGTACTATATGGGTTTAATTCATGAATGTACGCTGTGGCTGGTGTTTATGCAAGTGAGCGATTATTGGCAGACTGCGCATGTATCAAGGTGCCTTTGCAATCTTGCTCGCAGTGAGGGTTGTGTGTGTGTGTGTGTGTGTAAATCTCTGCAGCCATTGCTATGTAATAATATAGTGCAAGTGTAAAGTGCACCAGAATCAGTGTATGTCCCCCCCAACCCCCCTGGCAGATGGTAGGGTATTAATGTTCTAAAAATAACACTGTAGTGTGCAGGCAGGTACAAGCAGGTGTGGGCAGCCACAGAAGCACAAGCACTTACCTGACTTCTGAAGTCTTCAGCAGTGCAGTCTCTCTGGGCACGTCCCGGCCGACTCCTCTCTCGCATGTGACATCATCGCGTGCATCATGACATCACACGCACAACACACTGAGTAAGAAGGAGGACACAGACAGGGATGGATTGGAATGGAAGACCAGCACAGGAAATTTTTGAAGCAGCCCTAAATGAGGGGGAAGGAGGAGCCTGTGGAGGGGGCGAGGCCTTATGGCATATCAAAATGGCTCTGATGGTATAAAAGGGGCACTAACAACAGGAGAAAAAGAAAGCTCTTGTGTGGGCGCACTCTTATACAAAAAAGAAATTCTTTAAATGTGTGTCAAAAAGATATTTAAAACATACATTTATTATTCAAGGTTAAAAAGCTATTACCCATCTATGATCCAAAAGTGAAATAAGAAAGAGATATAACGAGTATAAAAAAAATGTTAAAATGTTCTGGTCTTTGTTTGGAGAGGTTGTAGACACTTATTTGTCTGACAGCCGTCTCCCCTGACCAGTACAGAAATTCTGTATTAGTGAAACCAAGGAAGGAGAAAAGTGTGTATCTTCAAAGAGCCAATATGGTTGGATCTATGTTGTACACTTGGCTGGCGACCAGATGCTCAGATTACCCACGTATTGGGGCTGTCTGTTGCCGTGATTAAAGTCTGACGCTGGACTTATTATATACCAAAACAGGAGGGTGAAAGAAGATTAGTGGTGATACTGCTGTTGGTGGTCACCTTGAAAAGGAGTAGTACCTACTCTACAACACCGGGTATTCCCAGGAAGTCTCCTCTCCCGGTACTGACCCAGCCCAACGCCGTTTCGCTTCCAAGATCGAACGAGATCGGGCATTAGCGGCGTGGTATGGTAGTAGAGGAACTATATACCAATGAGAGTGCACCTATATAGGAGAATAAGGTAAGGTGTGGATCTGCTTTCCCGTTAGGCAGGGCACAGCGACTCCCACTGCTGTGGTGTCACACGCCCTGGATCGTGGATGAGAGTCCACAGAAAAATGGAAAAGTAGGAAAAAGTGTAAGGAATAATCTTAATTAATTTTCACTTACTTAATAGTTATACATTATTCTTATTTGAGTTTTTTTATTTTATATTTTAATTCTCATATGAGATATGATAGAAGAAAGAAGTTCATAGGAGAACTCAAGCGTCAGACAGATTAATCAATCAAGTAGAAGTATGCACATATATTCTCTTCAATAGATTAATCTGTCTGACGCTTGAGTTCTCCTATGAACTTCTTTCTTCTATCATATCTCATATGAGAATTAAAATATAAAATAAAAAAACTCAAATAAGAATAATGTATAACTATTAAGTGAAAATTAATTAAGATTATTCCTTACACTTTTTCCTACTTTTCCATTTTTCTGTGGACTCTCATCCACGATCCAGGACGTGTGACACCACAGCAGTGGGAGTCGCTGCGCCCTGCCTAACGGGAAAGCAGATCCACACCTTACCTTATTCTCCTATATAGGTGCACTCTCATTGGTATATAGTTCCTCTACTACCATACCACGCCGCTAATGCCCGATCTCGTTCGATCTTGGAAGCGAAACGGCGTTGGGCTGGGTCAGTACCGGGAGAGGAGACTTCCTGGGAATACCCGATGTTGTAGAGTAGGTACTACTCCTTTTCAAGGTGACCACCAACAGCAGTATCACCACTAATCTTCTTTCACCCTCCTGTTTTGGTATATAATAAGTCCAGCGTCAGACTTTAATCACGGTAACAGACAGCCCCAATACGTGGGTAATCTGAGCATCTGGTCGCCAGCCAAGTGTACAACATAGATCCAACCATATTGGCTCTTTGAAGATACACACTTTTCTCCTTCCTTGGTTTCACTAATACAGAATTTCTGTACTGGTCAGGGGAGACGGCTGTCAGACAAATAAGTGTCTACAACCTCTCCAAACAAAGACCAGAACATTTTAACATTTTTTTTATACTCGTTATATCTCTTTCTTATTTCACTTTTGGATCATAGATGGGTAATAGCTTTTTAACCTTGAATAATAAATGGATGTTTTAAATATCTTTTTGACACACATTTAAAGAATTTCTTTTTTGTATAAGAGTGCGCCCACACAAGAGCTTTCTTTTTCTCCTGTTGTTAGTACTTGTACTTTCTGGCTCTGGGCGCACCACCAACTAGGACTACAATTCAAAAGAGTTTAACCTTTTTCAACTGTCCACATTTGGTTTTCTAGACATTTATACCATTATTTAATTTGGACCAGTGCCTGGTCGCTTCTTGTTCTTGTGGTATAAAAGGGGCACCCTGCTCCTTCCCTCATACCCCAACCACATCCTCTCCTCCATCAACCTGCTCCTCCCCTCATACTCTGGCCCCATCTTGTCCTCCAGCACTCTCATGGCTGAACTAAGGCCAGTGGGGCCACCCACCAACAAATCTTACCCTGCCACCCACTGCTGTCACTACTATGACCCTTAGGGGAGCACTAGAGAGAGTGAGGGGAAATAGAGACAAAGAAAGTGTCAGGGATAGAAAGAGAGAGAAGGGAGTGAGGGAGAGGAGACAAGGAGAGAGAGAGTATCAGTGAGAGAGAAAGGGTGTCAGGTAGAGAGAGAGGAGTGAAAAAAAGAGGGAGAGCGAAAGAGAGGGTGTCAGAAAGATAGAGAGGGGAAGAGAGAGAGACAGAAGCAAGAGAGTGAGAGAAATAGGGTGTCAGAGGGGAGATAGGGAGGGGACGTGAGCAGAAGAGAGACAGGCAGAGAGAGGGGAGCAAGAGATAGAGCATGTCAGGGAGAGATGCAGAGAGAATGAGAGAGACAAAGAGAAGAGAAGGAGATAGACAAGGTGTCAGGGAAAGAGAGACAGAGAGGATGCCAGAAAGGGAGAGACAGAGAGAGAGAGGGGGGGGGGGGGGGAGAGAGGAAGGTGTAGTGAGCAGGAGAGATGGTATCAGGTAGGGAGAAAGAGAGAGAGGGAAGCAAGAGAGAGAGAGAATGTCAGGGAGAGAGAGAGAGGAAGATATGAGCAAGAGAGGGTGTCAGAGAGGGAGAGGCACAGAGAGAGGGTGTGTGTCAGGGAGAGGGAGCAAGCAAGAGAGAGGGGAGCAAGAGAAAGGGAGAGACAGAGTGTCAGGGGGAGAGAGAAAGGGGGAGCGAGGGAGAGAGGGTATCAGCAAGTGAAATAAAGGAGTAAGAGAGGGTATCAGTGGGAGAGAAAGGGTCTCGGAGAGAGAGTTTGAGAGCAAGAGAGGGAGAAAGACAGGCTGTCAGAGAGAGGGAGGGGTAGCAAGCAGGAGAGATAGAGGGTGTCGGGGAGAGACAGACAGGGAGAGAGAGGGGAGCAAGAGAGAGCTTGTCAGGGAGAGAGAGACACAGAGAGAGGGAGGGGGATTGAGCATGAGAGAGAGAGAAATGTCAGGGAGAGAGGGAGAGACACAGGGAGAGAAAGGGAAGCAAGAGAGAGAGGGTGTCAGGGAGAGATAGATAGAGAAAGAGAGAGAGAGAGACAGAGAGAGGGAGGGAGGGGGATTGAGCATGAGAGAGAGAAAATGTCAGGGAGAGAGGGAGAGACACAGGGAGAGAAGGGGAAGCAAGAGAGAGAGGGTGTCAGGGAGAGAGAGATAGGGAGGGGGAGTAAACGGGAGAGTGAGGGGAACAAGAGAGAGAGGGAGAAAGGATGTCAGTTAGGGAGAGAGACAGAGAGGGTATCAGAGAGAGAGACAGAGAGAGAGGGGAGCAAGAGACTGATGGTATCAGTGAGGGATAGAGACAGAGAAGGGAGCAAGAGAGAGATAAATAAAGGTAGAAGGAGGGAGGGGGAGTGAGTGAGAGTGTCAGGGAGAGAGAGAAATGGAGGGAGAGTAAACAGGAGAGATAGAGGGAGAAAGAGATTGTCATGGTGGGAGAGAGAGAGAGAGAGAGAGAGAGAGAGAGAGAGAGAGAGAGAGAGAGAATGTGTGTCAGGGGGAGGGAAAGGGAGTGAGCGGGAGAGGTATGGGCAAATGCAGGATTTTTAAGAGGGGGGTTTCCAGATTTTATATATATATAATTATTATTATTATTAACAGTTTCTTATATAGCGGAACATATTCCGTTGCGCTTTACAATTAGAACAACAGTAATAGAACAAAACTGGGCAAAAACAGACAGATATAGTGGTAGGAAGGCCCTGCTCGCAAGCTTACAATCTATAGGGAAATAGGCATTGATACACAAGGATAGATGCTACCTATTGCATAATGGTCCACCAGATTGCTAGGTTCTTAATGGGTTGTTTATAGTGAACCGGGCGCAATCAGTGGTATCCAATCAATTAATTACTATTTGGTTTAATTAAATACGTATAATATAATAAAGTAATATAAATTATAAACTCATGTCACCTTATGAAAAGACTAGTTAATGGGTTGTATGATATGATCACCCAGCAATGTTGGAAGACAAAATGTGAGGTTATGGGGTCATTCCGAGTTGTTCGCTCGCTAGCTGCTTTTAGCAGCTGTGCAAATGCTAAGCCGCCGCCCTCTGGGAGTGTATCTTAGCTTAGCAGAAGTGCGTACGAAAGGATCGCAGCGCTGCTACAAAAAAAGATTGTGTAGTTTCTGAGCAGCTCCAGACCTACTCCTACCTTGTGATCACTTCAGACTATTTAGTTCCTGTTTTGACGTCACGAACACGCCCTGCGTTCGGCCAGCAACGCCTGCGTTTCCCCAGGCACGCCTGCGTTTGTATTTGGCACGCCTGCCTTTTTACACACACTCCCCGAAAACAGTCAGTTACCTCCCAGAAACGGCCACTTTATGTCAATCACTCTGCGGCCAGCAGTGCGACTGAAAAGCATCGTTAGACCTTGTGTGAAACTACATCGGCTGTTGTGAAAGTACTTTGCGCGTGCGCATTGCGCCTCATACGCATGTGCAGAAGTGACGCTTTTTTACCTAATCGCTGCGCTGCGAATGAAAACAGCTAGCAAAAAACTCGAAATGACCCATTATGTGTACTGTACAGAGAGGATGTGATTAGAAAGAGAAGCAGTGAAGGTTATGTGGGTGGCTCTGGAATTTGATAGGCTAGTCTGAAGAGGTGAGTTTTCAGCGAACGTTTAAAGGTTTCCCGGAGAGCAACTGCGGCACTGGGACATTAGCTGTCAATCTCCTACGATCCGTCATCAGCAGGAATGCAAGGTATGTGTGTGTGCAGGAAGGGGGGCGGAGCAGGACATTGTTGAGAGATGGGCGAGTGCTGGAGCCAACACCCGGCAGTGTCTAATCACTGACAGCTTGCCGACACATTTAAGCCAGTCCAGTGCCAGGAGATTTTTAGTGGTGCTCACAAAGCCTCTGGGACCCCCGGGCCCTAAGTGGCTGCCTTGGATGCCTAGCTGTAAATCCGCTTCTGGGCCCACCACCTCCTCCTCTAGGGATTAGGACCAGACTCTATCCTACTGCACTTTAATTCTACATACAGTATATTACATTGTACTGTGTGAAGATAGAGGGTTCCAAATCATCAGGCACAGTGGTAGATGAAAAACCAACAGTGGTTTATTGAACAGAATGGGTTATGAACAGATCAGCATATGGGCTATTTCACATGCGGTGGTTTTTGGCCGGATGGGAAAAAGCTAGTGATGAGCGGGTTCGGTTTCTCGGAAACCGAACCCCCCCGAAATTCACCCTTTTACACGGGTCCGAGCCATACTCGGATTCTCCCGTATGGCTCGGGTAACCCGAGCGCGCCAGAACGTCATCATCCCGCTGTCGGATTCTCGCGAGATTCTGATTCTATATAAGCAGCCGCGCGTCGCCGCCATTTTCACTCGTGCATTGGAAATGTTAGGGAGAGGACGTGGCTGGCGTCCTCTCCGTGTATTGTTGAACTTGATTGTGCACTATTGCTTAATTGTGGGGAGGGCTGGGGAGCAGCTGTATAATATAGGAGGAGTACAGTGCAGAGTTTTGCTGATCAGTGACCACCAGTTATCCGTTCTCTGCCTGAAAAAAATGCTCCATATCTGTGCTCAGTGTGCTGCATATATCTGTGCTCACACTGCTTAATTGTGGGGACTGGGGAGCAGCTGTATTATATAGCAGGAGTACAGTGCAGAGTTTTGCTGACAGTGACCACCAGTATACGTTGTCTGCCTGAAAAACACTCCATATCTGTGCTCAGTGTGTTGCTTTATTGTGGGGACTGGGGACCACCAATATAATATTATATAGGAGGAGTACAGTGCAGAGTTTTGCTGACCAGTGACTACCAGTATATAATATACAGCATTACGGTACAGTAGGCCACTGCTGTACCTACCTCTGTGTCGTCATTAAGTATACTATCCATCTAGATTCTATACCTGTGGTGCATTTCAGTTGTGCAGTTTGCTGACACAGTGACCACCAGTATATATAGCTGTACGGTACGGAAGGCCACTGCTGTACCTACCTCTGTGTCGTCATTAAGTATACTATCCATCTACATTCTATACCTGTGGTGCATTTTAGTTTTGCAGTTTGCTGACACAGTGACCACCAGTATACTATATATAACAGTACGGTACGGAAGGCCACTGCTGTACCTACCTCTGTGTCGTCATTAAGTATACTATCCATCTACATTCTATACCTGTGGTGCATTTTAGTTTTGCAGTTTGCTGACACAGTGACCACCAGTATACTATATATAGCAGTACGGTACGGAAGGCCACTGCTGTACCTACCTCTGTGTCGTCATTAAGTATACTATCCATCTACATTCTATACCTGTGGTGCATTTTAGTTTTGCAGTTTGCTGACACAGTGACCACCAGTATACTATATATAGCAGTACGGTACGGAAGGCCACTGCTGTACCTACCTCTGTGTCGTCATTAAGTATACTATCCATCTACATTCTATACCTGTGGTGCATTTTAGTTTTGCAGTTTGCTGACACAGTGACCACCAGTATACTATATATAGCAGTACGGTACGGAAGGCCACTGCTGTACCTACCTCTGTGTCGTCATTAAGTATACTATCCATCTACATTCTATACCTGTGGTGCATTTTAGTTTTGCAGTTTGCTGACACAGTGACCACCAGTATACTATATATAGCAGTACGGTACGGAAGGCCACTGCTGTACCTACCTCTGTGTCGTCATTAAGTATACTATCCATCTACATTCTATACCTGTGGTGCATTTTAGTTTTGCAGATTGCGGACAGTGACCACCAGTATATATAGCAGTACGGTACGGAAGGCCACTGCTCTACCTACCTCTGTGTCGTCAAGTATACTATCCATCCATACCTGTGGTGCATTTCAGTTGTGCGCAGTATATATAGTAGTAGGCCATTGCTATTGATAGTTACTGGCATATAATTCCACACATTAAAAAATGGAGAACAAAAATGTGGAGGTTAAAATAGGGAAAGATCAAGATCCACTTCCACCTTGTGCTGAAGCTGCTGCCACTAGTCATGGCCGAGACGATGAAATGCCATCAACGTCGTCTGCCACGGCCGATGCCCAATGTCATAGTAGAGAGCATGTAAAATCCAAAAAACAAAAGTTCAGTAAAATGACCCAAAAATCAAAATTAAAAGCGTCTGAGGAGAAGCGTAAACTTGCCAATATGCCATTTACGGCACGGAGTGGCAAGGAACGGCTGAGGCCCTGGCCTATGTTCATGGCTAGTGGTTCAGCTTCACATGAGGATGGAAGCACTCATCCTCTCGCTAGTAATATGAAAAGACTTAAGCTGGCAAAAGCACAGCAAAGAACTGTGCGTTCTTCTAAATCACAAATCCCCAAGGAGAGTCCAATTGTGTCGGTTGCGATGCCTGACCTTCCCAACACTGGACGGGAAGAGCTTGCGCCTTCCACCATTTGCACGCCCCCTGCAAGTGCTGGAAGGAGCACCTGCAGTCCAGTTCCTGATAGTCAAATTGAAGATGTCACTGTTGAAGTACACCAGGATGAGGATATGGGTGTTGCTGGCGCTGGGGAGGAAATTAACAAGGAGGATTCTGATGGTGAGGTGGTTTGTTTAAGTGTGGCACCCGGGGAGACACCTGTTGTCCGTGGGACGAATATGGCCATTGACATGCCTGGTCAAAATACAAAAAAAAATCAGCTCTTCGGTGTGGAATTATTTCAACACAAATGCGGACAACAGGTGTCAAGCCGTGTGTTGCTTTTGTCAAGCTGTAATAAGTAGGGGTAAGGACGTTAACCACCTCGGAACATCTTCCCTTATACGTCACCTGCAGCGCATTCATCATAAGTCAGTGACAAGTTCAAAAACTTTGGGTGACAGCGGAAGCAGTCCACTGACCACTAAATCCCTTCCTCTTGTAACCAAGCTCCTGCAAACCACACCACCAACTCCCTCAGTGTCAATTTCCTCCTTACCCAGGAAAGCCAATAGTCCTGCAGGCCATGTCACTGGCAAGTCTGACGAGTCCTCTCCTGCCTGGGATTCCTCCGATGCATCCTTGAGTCTAACGCCTACTGCTGCTGGCGCTGCTGTTGTAGCTGCTGGGAGTCGATCGTCATCCCAGAGGGGAAGTCGGAAGACCACTTGTACTACTTCCAGTAAGCAATTGACTGTCCAACAGTCCTTTGCGAGGAAGATGAAATATCACAGCAGTCATCCTGCTGCAAAGCAGATAACTCAGGCCTTGGCAGCCTGGGCGGTGAGAAACGTGGTTCCGGTATCCACCGTTAATTCAGAGCCAACTAGAGACTTGATTGAGGTACTGTGTCCCCGGTGCCAAATACCATCTAGGTTCCATTTCTCTAGGCAGGCGATACCGAAAATGTACACAGACCTCAGAAAAACACTCACCAGTGTCCTAAAAAATGCAGTTGTACCCAATGTCCACTTAACCACGGACATGTGGACTAGTGGAGCAGGGCAGACTCAGGACTATATGACTGTGAAAGCCCACTGGGTAGATGTATTGCCTCCCACAGCAAGAACAGCAGCGGCGGCACCAGTAGCAGCATCTCACAAACACCAACTCGTTCCTAGGCAGGCTACGCTTTGTATCACCGCTTTCCAGAAGAGGCACACAGCTGACAACCTCTTACGGAAACTGAGGAAGATCTTCGCAGAATGGCTTACCCCAATTGGACTCTCCTGGGGATTTGTGACATCGGACAACGCCAGCAATATTGTGCGTGCATTACATCTGGGCAAATTCCAGCACGTCCCATGTTTTGCACACACATTGAATTTGGTGGTGCAGAATTATTTAAAAAACGACAGGGGCGTGCAAGAGATGCTGTCGGTGGCCCGAAGAATTGCGGGCCACTTTCGGCATTCAGCCACCGCGTACAGAAGACTGGAGCACCACCAAACATTCCTGAACCTGCCCTGCCATCATCTGAAGCAAGAGGTGGTAACGAGGTGGAATTCAACCCTCTATATGCTTCAGAGGATGGAGGAGCAGCAAAAGGCCATTCAAGCCTATACATCTGCCCACGATATAGGCAAAGGAGGGGGAATGCACCTGACTCAAGCGCAGTGGAGAATGATTTCAACGTTGTGCAAGGTTCTGCAACCCTTTGAACTTGCCACACGTGAAGTCAGTTCAGACACTGCCAGCCTGAGTCAGGTCATTCCCCTCATCAGGCTTTTGCAGAAGAAGCTGGAGACATTGAAGGAGGAGCTAAAACAGAGCGATTCCGCTAGGCATGTGGGACTTGTGGATGGAGCCCTTAATTCGCTTAACCAGGATTCACGGGTGGTCAATCTGTTGAAATCAGAGCACTACATTTTGGCCACCGTGCTCGATCCTAGATTTAAAACCTACGTTGTATCTCTCTTTCCGGCAGACACAAGTCTGCAGAGGTTCAAAGACCTGCTGGTGAGAAAATTGTCAAGTCAAACGGAACGTGACCCGTCAACATCTCCTCCTTCACATTCTTCCGCAACTGGGGGTGCGAGGAAAAGGCTCTGAATTCCGAGCCCACCCGCTAGCGGTGATGCAGGGCAGTCTGGAGCGAGTGCTGACATCTGGTCCAGACTGAAGGACCTGCCAACGATTACTGACATGTCGTCTACTGTCACTTCATATGATTCTCTCACCATTGAAAGAATGGTGGAGTATTATATGAGTGACCGCATCCAAGTAGGCATGTCAGACAGTCCGTACGTATACTGGCAGGAAAAGAGGCAATTTGGAGGCCCTTGCACAAACTGGCTTTATTCTACCTAAGTTGCCATCCCTCCAGTGTGTAGTCCGAAAGAGTGTTTAGTGCAGCCGCTCACCTTGTCAGCAATCGGTGTACGAGGTTACTTCCAGAAAATGTGGAGAAGATGATGTTCATCAAAATGAATTATAATCAATTCCTCCATGGAGACATTCACCAGCAGCAATTGCCTCCACAAAGTACACAGGGACCTGAGATGGTGGATTCCAGTGGGGACGAATTAATAATCTGTGAGGAGGGGGATGTACACAGCAGTGACGTACGGTGAGGTCAGGGCCTGGGGAGGCACTGCAGCTAAACACCCCCCCCCCCCCCACCGAAAAAAAAAGTGCAGTCCCCCCACACCACTAAAACCAGCACCAGGCAGAACCAGCCAGGGGGGATCATGCCATAGCAGGGGAGACACTCAGTGTGGGGTCCCCCTGCCATGCCATTAAACACCCCCCAAACCAGTCAGCCCAGGGCTGGAATTCCTCGGAAATTGGGGCCCCCAAAAAATCAAAATGTGGTCCCCCCTCCCGAGCAACAACCAGCACCGGGCTGATAGCCCAGTGCTATGCCCCGCACCCCTGGTGGCGGTGGGTGCGGGGTTCATTGTATGCTAATACTGTTCTTTACAGGTGGCCTACAGATCACAGCAAGCCTGCCCCAGCATGCTGGCACTTGGAGAACCACAAGTGCCAGCATGCCCAAACACAAAGGGCCCGCTGGCACCTGTAGTCCACCTGCAAAGAATAGTAATATTGTTCTTTACAGGTGGCCTACAGGTCCCAACAAGCCTGCCCCAGCATGCTGGCATTTGGAGAACCACAAGTGCCAGCATGCCCGGACATAAAGGGCCCGCTGGCACCTGTAGTCCACCTGTAAAGAAAATATTGAAAAAAAAAACACGAAACATTCTTTAAAAAATCCTTTATTAAACTGGGTCTTCACCTGGGGGCGGCGGCCTTTAAGCTCTTTTGCATGGCCGCCGCCTTCCCAGGGCTTCCGGCGTCTTCACCTGGGGGGGCGCCACCTCCCCAGTGCTTCTGGGGTCTTCCTCCGGCGTCTTCACCTGGTGGGCGGCGGCTGCTAAGCTCTTTTGCATAGCCGCCGCCCATCCAGGACTTCCACGACGTCTTCACCTGGGAGGCGGCGGCCTTTAAGCTCTTTTGCATGGCCGTCGCCTTCCCAGGACTTCCAGCATCTTCACCTGGTGGGCGGCGGCTGCTAAACTCTTTTGCATAGCCGCCGCCCATCCAGGACTTCCACGGCGAATTTCAAAAATGACACTGAGGCGCCATTTTTGAAATGGGTACCGCTTCCGCTGCCAAACTCTGCACAAGGAGCCTGAAAGCCGCGTCCCGCTACCGCCGCCCGCCTCTCCGCCACCAGCACCTCCGCCGCCCGGCCCGCCGCATCCCGCACCTCCGCCGCCCGCACCTCCGCTGGTACCGACGCCCACACAGTGATTGACAGCGGATCCAGTGACGGATCGGCTGGCCAATCACTGTGGCTTCACTCACAGGGACATGCTTTCATAGGTTGAAAGCACGTCCCTGTAGGAAAGCGGCACCACTAATGGTGCCGCTTTCCCATGTTATTTCAATGGGCTTTTCCAGCCCATTGCTAGGGCCCGCCTGCGCCCGCCCCCCGCTCCCCATACCTTTCCCAATCACTACGGGAGGCACCACGATGCCTCACAAACTGGTTTTAACACATATAATGATAGGTAAAATAATAAAGAAGATACTTATGTGTCATAAGTATCTTCTTTGTATTATTTTACTCATTAATGACAGGGGAGGCACTGCCTCCCCTGCCTCCCCTGACTGCACGTCCCTGGTACACAGTGAAAGGGGTGAGGAATCGGAGGATGATGATGAGGTGGACATCTTGCCTCTGTAGAGCCAGTTTGTGCAAGGAGAGATTGATTGCTTCTTTTTTGGTGGGGGCCCAAACCAACCAGTCATTTCAGTCACAGTCGTGTGGCAGACCCTGTCGCTGAAATGATGGGTTCGTTAAAGTGTGCATGTCCTGTTTATACAACATAAGGGGGGGTGGGAGGGCCCAAGGACAATTCCATCTTGCACCTCTTTTTTCTTTCATTTTTCTTTGCATCATGTGCTGTTTGGGGACAATTTTTTTTGAAGTGCCATCCTGCCTGACACTGCAGTGCCACTCCTAGATGGGCCAGGTGTTTGTGTCGGCCACTTGTGTCGCTTAGCTTAGTCACACAGCGACCTTGGTGCGCCTCTTTTTTTCTTTGCATCATGTGCTGTTTGGGGACTATTTTTTTGAAGTGCCATCCTGCCTGACACTGCAGTGCCACTCCTAGATGGGCCAGGTGTTTGTGTTGGCCACTTGTGTCGCTTAGCTTAGTCACACAGCGACCTTGGTGCGCCTCTTTTTTTCTTTGCATCATGTGCTGTTTGGGGACTATTTTTTTGAAGTGCCATCCTGCCTGACACTGCAGTGCCACTCCTAGATGGGCCAGGTGTTTGTGTCGGCCGCTTGTGTCGCTTAGTTTAGCCATCCAGCGACCTCGGTGCAAATTTTAGGACTCAAAATAATATTGTGAGGTGTGAGGTGTTCAGAATAGACTGGAAATGAGTGGAAATCATGGTTATTGAGGTTAATAAAACTATGGGATCAAAATGACCCCCAAATTCTATGATTTAAGCTGTTTTTTAGGGTTTTTTGTAAAAAACACCCAAATCCAAAACACACCCGAATCCGACAAAAAAATTTCGGTGAGGTTTTGCCAAAACGCGTCCGAATCCAAAACACAGCTGCGGAACCGAATCCAAAACACAAAACCCAAAAAATGTCCGGTGCACATCACTAGAAAAAGCCAGATGGGTTTTTGCCGTACCGATATTCTAATTAATGATGTAAGGTGTAGGGTCCTTTCACAAAGCACGGCCCAGGCCCGGCTGCCGGGTTGCAGTCAGAAATATCCACTGAAAAATCCGACTGCCATGCCGGGGCCGTGTCTTCCTTGTAGGTAGTGAACCGAGTGTGTTAATGGGAGCTTTCACAATCAATGTTTTTTTTCAAGCCGTGCACAGCATGCGCACAGCATTAAACACGGCTCAAAGCCGTTGTGTGTGAAAGACACTGCCGGATGGCAAAAAGCCGGACAAAGGGGGTCATTCCGACCCATTCGCATGCAGCAGTTCCTCGCTGCGGTACGAATGGGTCGGAACTGCGCATGCGCGGCGTACGCATTACGCACGCATGACGGGCAACGATGCGCACAAAGAAAAAAGTAGACGCAGCGCTGATTGCATGAAGATTGACAGCGTGAGAGGCGTTTCGGGGTGGATACTCACCATTGGATGCCATTTTCGGAGAGTGGTCGTCCGAACCCAGGCATGTCCAGCCAAATGGAGGGCGGATGTCAGACGTCAAAGCTGGGAGGAACGTCGCTGGATCCGTCGCACAGGGTAAAGAGCTCCAGCCTTACTCTTAGGGTGCTGAAAACTTTTTTTGCTTAGCAGCGCTGCACAAGCATTCGCAGCCCTGCTAAGCAAAAATACACTCCCCCATAGGCGGGATTAGTTGATCGTACCAACAGCAAAAAGAGTTGCTGGCTGCGATCAACATGGAATCACGCCCAGGGGTGTAGTGAGGGTGGCTCCAGTGGAGCTCGAGCTCCGGGTACCGGAAAAGTTAGAGGGCGCGCCACCACCCTTTCTCTGCCCAATATACCACAGACCGCTGTAGAGGCAGCCGCATAGCAGGAGGAGAAAAAGCAGAGGGGCACACACTGACTCGGACTCTGAGACTAGGTAGGGAACAGGACAGGCCAGAGGCGACAGCAGGAAACACTGACAGCTGACACATACCGGAACTCTGCCCACCCTCTTTATATGTCTCACTGTCTGCTTGTAGTTGTGCAGCAGGGTTACTTCTGTCCTGCAGCACCACTCTCTGTCCCCTCGGCTGCAGTACCTCTTTCTGCCCTGGCTGCTGCTGCACCTCTCTCTGTCCCTGCTGCTGCTGCAGCACCTCTCTCTGTACCAGCTGCTGCAGCAGCACCTATCTCTGCATTATAAGCTGCAGAGTAACATGTATAAGCAGCTCTACTGCAGCATAACATGTTTAAGCGGCTCTACTGTGTTGTGTAATGTGTATACGGGGCTCTACTGTGTGCCGTAAAGTGTATAAGGGGTACTACTGATTGGTGTAATGTTAATAACGGATACTACTGTGGTGTAATGTGAATAACGGACAAGACTGTGCGGTGTAATGTGAATAGCGGACATTACAGTAAGGTGTCATCTGAATTGGTACCATGCTGTGGCCATGCCCCTTCTCCATGAAGCCATGACCCTATATTTTTGCTGTGCGCCCCTATTTTAAACTTGGAGGTGCCCAAAGGAAACCTTTCCCCTGAGATCCACAAGGTCTAGAACCGGCCCTGTCATCAATTTAGGATTTTTAAATATTTTTTATTTTCAAATGTAACATGTACCCAAGTCAGTACAGGGGAGAGGGCGCCGAAACATACCCTTGCTCCGGCATCATGGCACCTAGCTACACCTCTGATCACCCCCATAGTTTGTCCGGCTTTTTGCCATCCGGGCAAAGCCGCGTGTGAAACAGCTTTAGTTCTGTAATCCAATTCCACATGACAATTCCCACTACAGATTCCTGACAGAACATTACTTCTTAGTCTAGGAGCAGAGAGTCTCCCTTCAGCTCTCTGGGTAGCTCTACTTATACCCCCAGAAGCTTCATATTGCAGGAGTGTGTTTTACTTTATTCTTAAGGCACTGGAATACAACACACATTCTAATCAAGGTGATTACATCAGCTGGTGAGCCACCCTGTCTGGCCAGCTTACTGTTGGACAATAGAGATAAACAAAAGGGACAATGGTACCTTAAATGACTCAACCTTTGAGTGTCCACTGTGGTGTAAGTAAACAATAGGAAACTGTGGCTAACATGAATACATTACCTAGAGTGTAACAGATAACATAACACAAGTGCATATATTACAATATTACGGCTGATTCAAACAGTATGGGGGTGAGCAGGGACATGTTATGGAGAATGAACAAATGTAGAACTAAATGTATAGGGATAGAGGGATAAATTAAAAAGTACATATTTGACATGGGTAATGAGGCATAACTATATTAATTGTCACAGACCTCTCATTTCCTCACATACTGCACAGGACTAGAGTGCAGTACTGTTATTAATCTGGTACATTATCATGCATGCACTAGCAGTATGCACTATGTAATGGTTAGCCATACCTCTGTGGTGGTTGGCCACACGCACCCCCACTGGAGTCTGGCCAAACACTTAAGCATGGGACCCTACCACTGCATTACCTCCGGTTGGGCCTTCATGCCCCAGTCCGACACTGGACATTGCCTGTTATCAAATTCATTGTTCTGTCTCCACTGTGTTTACCACAATGGTTGCAGGCTCATCAGTGATACAGGGACTCATTGAAATGATACATAAAGTGATTAAAGGTATAGTTGACGTGTGCTGTGCCAACACCCTAGTCCTGTAATATCTACGTAGGCCAGCGAAAGTGTCCTATGACCATTTTATGCATATTGGTCATATTTATGGGGACATTGGGAATTACTTATTTGTTAAGTGAAGGTTAGCTATATAGAGGGAGGAGTTTGGATATATGTACTAGCACCTGAGTTGATTGGTCCAAACTTTGTAGGGTAGGAAAGGAATGGAGCTTTGTGGTCAAGCTGAAGCCCTTCGAAAGACATTTCTCTTTTCTCCTGGTTTATTCCTTAGCTGAGTATAAACCCCTAAAAGCCGGAAACAAAAGAAAGACCACAAGACTGGGTCTCCCTAGAGTTCTGGTAAGAGAGGGAGTCACATACTGTAGCTAGCTGTGCATGCTGATAATCTGGAATTGCATAATACTAATATCACGTGAACTTACATGATATTATTGATCGTGTGGATCTGCCTAATGTTGCTAATGATGAGAATCTGTATAATGCTATTGATGATGTAGCAAAAAATTAATTAGGAGGTGATTGCTCTTCCCCAGGTGCCACTCTATGAATTTAGAGCTGCCCAAAGAGTAACTCTGCTCTTACAAGAATGTTTAAAAATAAATATTATACCTGTGATTGATCAGTTTCCAGATAATGCTGTGGGAAGTCTAGATACCCTTGTTATGTGTAGGTATATTCTGTACAGAAAGGACCAGCATAGACAAACAGGAGAGGTTATATAGTATATGGTAGATACCACTCCTTTTCGAAACCAAGTGTTATCTAGTGATGTGCACCGGAAATTTTTTGGGTTTTGTGTTTTGGTTTTGGATTCGGTTCAGCGGCCGTGTTTTGGATTCGGACGCGTTTTGGCAAAACCTCCCTGAAAATTTTTTGTCGGATTCGGGTGTGTTTTGGATTCGGGTGTTTTTTTTACAAAAAACCCTCAAAAACAGCTTAAATTATAGAATTTGGGGGTCATTTGATCCCATAGTATTATTAACCTCAATAACCATAATTTACACTCATTTTCATTCTATTCTGAACACCTCACACCTCACAATATTATTTTTAGTCCTAAAATTTGCACCGAGGTCGCTGGATGGCTAAGCTAAGCGACCCAAGTGGCCGACACAAACACCTGGCCCATCTAGGAGTGGCACTGCAGTGTCAGGCAGGATGGCACTTCAAAAAAATAGTCCCCAAACAGCACATGATGCAAAGAAAAAAAGAGGCGCACCAAGGTCGCTGTGTGACTAAGCTAAGCGACACAAGTGGCCGACACAAACACCTGGCCCATCTAGGAGTGGCACTGCAGTGTCAGGCAGGATGGCACTTCAAAAAAATTGTCCCCAAACAGCACATGATGCAAAGAAAAAAAGAGGCGCACCAAGGTCGCTGTGTGACTAAGCTAAGCGACACAAGTGGCCGACACAAACACCTGGCCCATCTAGGAGTGGCACTGCAGTGTCAGGCAGGATGGCACTTCAAAAAAATTGTCCCCAAACAGCACATGATGCAAAGAAAAATGAAAGAAAAAAGAGGTGCAAGATGGAATTGTCCTTGGGCCCTCCCACCCACCCTTATGTTGTATAAACAGGACAGGCACACTTTAACGAACCCATCATTTCAGCGACAGGGTCTACCACACGACTGTGACTGAAATGACTGGTTGATTTGGGCCCCCACCAAAAAAGAAGCAATCAATCTCTCCTTGCACAAATTGCTCTACAGAGGCAAGATGTCCACCTCATCATCATCCTCCGATTCCTCACCCCTTTCACTGTGTACATCCCCCTCCTCACAGATTATTAATTCGTCCCCACTGGAATCCACCATCTCAGATCCCTGTGTACTTTCTGGAGGCAATTGCTGGTGAATGTCTCCACGGAGGAATTGATTATAATTCATTTTGATGAACATCATCTTCTCCACATTTTCTAGAAGTAAACTCGTACGCCGATTGCTGACAAGGTGAGCGGCTGCACTAAACACTCTTTCGGAGTACACACTGGAGGGAGGGCAACTTAGGTAGAATAAAGCCAGTTTGTGCAAGGGCCTCCAAATTGCCTCTTTTTCCTGCCAGTATACGTACGGACTGTCTGACGTGCCTACTTGGATGCGGTCACTTATATAATCCTCCACCATTCTTTCAATGGTGAGAGAATCATATGCAGTGACAGTAGACGACATGTCAGTAATCGTTGCCAGGTCCTTCAGTCCGGACCAGATGTCAGCACTCGCTCCAGACTGCCTTGCATCACCGCCAGCGGGTGGGCTTGGAATTCTTAGCCTTTTCCTCGCACCCCCAGTTGCGGGAGAATGTGAAGGAGGAGCTGTTGACGGGTCACGTTCCGCTTGACTTGACAATTTTCTCACCAGCAGGTCTTTGAACCTCTGCAGACTTGTGTCTGCCGGAAAGAGAGATACAACGTAGGTTTTAAATCTAGGATCGAGCACGGTGGCCAAAATGTAGTGCTCTGATTTCAACAGATTGACGACCCGTGAATCCTGGTTAAGCGAATTAAGAGCTCCATCCACAAGTCCCACATGCCTAGCGCAATCGCTCTGTTTTAGCTCCTCCTTCAATGTCTCCAGCTTCTTCTGCAAAAGCCTGATGAGGGGAATGACCTGACTCAGGCTGGCAGTGTCTGAACTGACTTCACGTGTGGCAAGTTCAAAGGGTTGCAGAACCTTGCACAACGTTGAAATCATTCTCCACTGCGCTTGAGTCAGGTGAATTCCCCCTCCTTTGCCTATATCGTGGGCAGATGTATAGGCTTGAATGGCCTTTTGCTGCTCCTCCATCCTCTGAAGCATATAGAGGGTTGAATTCCACCTCGTTTCCACCTCTTGCTTCAGATGATGGCAGGGCAGGTTCAGGAGTGTTTGCTGGTGCTCCAGTCTTCGGCACGCGGTGGGTGAATGCCAAAAGTGGCCCGCAATTCTTCGGGCCACCGACAGCATCTCTTGCATGCCCCTGTCGTTTTTTAAATAATTCTGCACCACCAAATTCAATGTATGTGCAAAACATGGGACGTGCTGGAATTTGCCCAGATGTAATGCACGCACAATATTGGTGGCGTTGTCCGATGTCACAAATCCCCAGGAGAGTCCAATTGGGGTAAGCCATTCTGCGATGATGTTCCTCAGTTTCCGTAAGAGGTTGTCAGCTGTGTGCCTCTTATGGAAATTGGTGATACAAAGCGTAGCCTGCCTAGGAACGAGTTGACGTTTGCGAGATGCTGCTACTGGTGCCGCCGCTGCTGTTCTTGCTGCGGGAGGCAATACATCTACCCAGTGGGCTATCACAGTCATATAGTCCTGAGTCTGCCCTGCTCCACTTGTCCACATGTCCGTGGTTAAGTGGACATTGGGTACAACTGCATTTTTTAGGACACTGGTGACTCTTTTTCTGACGTCTGTGTACATTTTCGGTATCGGCTGCCTAGAGAAATGGAACCTAGATGGTATTTGGTACCGGGGACACAGTACCTCAAACAAGTCTCTAGTTGCCTCTGAATTAACAGTGGATACCGGAACCACGTTTCTCACCACCCAGGCTGACAAGACCTGAGTTATCCGCTTTGCAGCAGGATGACTGCTGTGATATCTCATCTTCCTCGCAAAGGACTGTTGGACAGTCAATTGCTTACTGGAAGTAGTACAAGTGGTCTTCCGACTTCCACTCTGGGATGACGATCGACTCCCAGTAGCAACAACAGCAGCGCCAGCAGCAGTAGGCGTTAGACTCAAGGATGCATCGGAGGAATCCCAGGCAGGAGAGGACTCGTCAGACTTGCCAGTGACATGGCCTGCAGGACTATTGGCTTTCCTGTGTAAGGTGGAAATTGACACTGAGGGAGTTGGTGGTGTGGTTTGCAGGAGCTTGGTTACAAGAGGAAGGGATTTAGTGGTCAGTGGACTGCTTCCGCTGTCATCCAAAGTTTTTGAACTTGTCACTGACTTCTGATGAATGCGGTCCAGGTGACGTATAAGGGAGGATGTTCCTAGGTGGTTAACGTCCTTACCCCTACTTATTACAGCTTGACAAAGGCAACACACAGCTTAACACCTGTTGTCCGCATTTGTGTTGAAATAATTCCACACCGAAGAGGTGATTTTTTTTTGTATTTTGACCAGGCACCAGGCATGTCAATGGCCATATTCGTCCCACGGACAACAGGTGTCTCCCCGGGTGCCTGACTTAAACAAACCACCTCACCATCAGAATCCTCCTTGTCAATTTCCTCCCCAGCGCCAGCAACACCCATATCCTCATCCTGGTGTACTTCAACAGTGACATCTTCAATTTGACTATCAGGAACTGGACTGCGGGTGCTCCTTCCAGCACTTGCAGGGGGCGTGCAAATGGTGGAAGGCGCAAGCTTTTCCCGTCCAGTGTTGGGAAGGTCAGGCATCGCAACCGACACAATTGGACTCTCCTTGGGGATTTGTGATTTAGAAGAACGCACAGTTCTTTGCTGTGCTTTTGCCAGCTTAAGTCTTTTCATATTACTAGCGAGAGGATGAGTGCTTCCATCCTCATGTGAATCTGAACCACTAGCCATGAACATAGGCCAGGGCCTCAGCCGTTCCTTGCCACTCCGTGTGGTAAATGGCATATTGGCAAGTTTACGCTTCTCATCAGATGCTTTCAATTTTGATTTTTGGGTCATTTTACTGAACTTTTGTTTTTTGGATTTTACATGCTCTCTACTATGACATTGGGCATCGGCCTTGGCAGACGACGTTGATGGCATTTCATCGTCTCGGCCATGACTAGTGGCAGCAGCTTCAGCACGAGGTGGAAGTGGATCTTGATCTTTCCCTATTTTAACCTCCACATTTTTGTTCTCCATTTTTTAATGTGTGGAATTATATGCCAGTAACTATCAATAGCAATGGCCTACTACTATATATACTGCGCACAACTGAAATGCACCACAGGTATGGATGGATAGTATACTTGACGACACAGAGGTAGGTAGAGCAGTGCCCTTTCGTACCGTACTGCTTTATATACTGGTGGTCACTGCAGGCCCGGCGACAGGGGGGGTCAAAGGGGACAGCCGTCCCGGGCCCGACGTTGTGAGGGGCCCCAAGGTCCAGCGGCGGCAGCATGTAACAGATCTAAATAATTATATATATTGCGGCATCGCGCCAGCTGCGGGCCGCCCACTGTGCAGTTAAAAGTAATAAATAACTGACCTTTTTTTTCAGCTCCCCCACCCCCATGATCTATTGGTCACTACTTAGCATCCCCAAGCCCAGCCCCAGGTCAGCTGTCACACAACGCCACCTCCGGACCTCCCCTCCTCTCCCAGTCATCACCGCCCGCCCTGTCTCTGCTGTGAGGAGCGTGAGCAGGCAGGAGCAGGATTGCGGGACTGCTGGCAGCTTGTTGCGGCGGGGTGCATCAAGCTGGTCACTCGGAGGCTGACCCTCGTTGATTCACGTCGCCGACGGCTGTGTCTGGTAAGTCAAGTGTCTGCACTGCAGGTGCACTCGGCTCTCCAGCAAGAGTTTGGGGCTTTGGGTTTGGGATGGGCTGCGTGCAGGCATATATCATAGATGCATGTGCATGCATTACATCTGCCCTGTAAACCTGGTATTACTGTAGGTAAGAGCGAAGATTGCAGGGCGAGAAAAGCTAGGGATGGCCATTATGGTGGGTCATGCTGGATCGTTATAGGTGAGTATAACTCTCTCTCCCCCCTCCCATAATATGTAAAAATGGGGACTGCCTACCATAATGTGTAAAAATGGGGGACTCTGCCTGCCTAATGTGTAAAAAATGGGACTCTGCTGCCATAATGTGTAAAAAAGGGGACTCTGCCTGATGTAATGTGTAAAAGGAGCTCTGTGGTCACGCCCCTATATTTGTATATGGGGGGGGGCCCACAGGGATATCAGTGTACCGGGCCCCAAGATTTCTGTTGCCGGCCCTGGGTCACTGTCAGCAAACTGCAAAACTAAAATGCACCACAGGTATAGAATCTAGATGGATAGTATACTTGACGACACAGAGGTAGGTAGAGCAGTGGCCTTCCGTACTGTACTGCTATATATACTGGTGGTCACTGTCAGCAAAACTCTGCACTGTACTCCTCCTATATAATACTGCTGGTCCCCAGTCCCCACAATAAAGCAGTGTGAGCACAGATATATGCAGCACACTGAGCATAGATATGGAGTGTTTTTCAGGCAAACAACGTATAATACTGGTGGTCACTGGTCAGCAAAACTCTGCACTGTGCTCCTCCTATATAATATACTGGTGGTCCCCAGTCCCCACAATAAAGCAGTGTGAGCACAGATATATGCAGCACACTGAGCACAGATATGGAGTGTTTTTCAGGCAGACAACGTATACTGGTGGTCACTGGTCAGCAAAACTCTGCACTGTACTCCTCCTATATAATATACTGGTGGTCCCCAGTCCCCACAATAAAGCAGTGTGAGCACAGATATATGCAGCACACTGAGCACAGATATGGAGTGTTTTTCAGGCAGACAACGTATACTGGTGGTCACTGGTCAGCAAAACTCTGCACTGTACTCCTCCTATATAATATACTGGTGGTCCCCAGTCCCCACAATAAAGCAGTGTGAGCACAGATATATGCAGCACACTGAGCACAGATATGGAGTGTTTTTCAGGCAGACAACGTATACTGGTGGTCACTGGTCAGCAAAACTCTGCACTGTACTCCTATATAATATACTGGTGGTCCCCAGTCCCCACAATAAAGCAGTGTGAGCACAGATATATGCAGCACACTGAGCACAGATATGGAGTGTTTTTCAGGCAGACAACGTATACTGGTGGTCACTGGTCAGCAAAACTCTGCACTGTACTCCTCCTATATAATATACTGGTGGTCCCCAGTCTCCATAATAAAGCAGTGTGAGCACAGATATATGCAGCACACTGAGCACAGATATGGAGTGTTTTTCAGGCAGACAACATATACTGGTGGTCACTGGTCAGCAAAACTCTGCACTGTACTCCTCCTATATAATACAGCTGCTCCCCAGTCCCCACAATTAAGCAGTGTGAGCACAGATATATGCAGCACACTGAGCACAGATATGGAGTGTTTTTCAGGCAGACAACGTATACTGGTGGTCACTGTCAGCAAAACTCTGCACTGTACTCCTCCTATATAATACAGCTGCTCCCCAGTCCCCACAATTAAGCAGTGTGAGCACAGATATATGCAGCACACTGAGCACAGATATGGAGTGTTTTTCAGGCAGACAACATATACTGGTGGTCACTTGTCAGCAAAACTCTGCACTGTACTCCTCCTATATAATACAGCTGCTCCACATTCCCCACAATTAAGCAATAAGCACAAATATTTTTGCATCAAGAATTCAAGATTAATAAACGGAGAGGACGCCATCCACGTCCTCTCCCTAACATTTCCAATGCACGAGTGAAAATGGCGTCGACGCGCGGCTGCTTATATAGAATCCGAATCTCGCGAGAATCCGACAGCGGGATGATGACGTTCGGGCACGCTCCCGGCAAGGGGGCATGGTCTCATTAAAATGGGCATGGCTTTAAGATGGGCGTGGCTTCATCTGATCTCATCATCACAGCCACCACAGGATAAAAAAAAAAAAGTCCTCATTTTACACATTACAGCAGGCACGCGACCCCATTTTACACAGCACGGATGCAAGTGTCCCCATTTTACACAGCACGGTAGGCAAGTGTCCCCATTTTACACATTGCGGCAGGAAAGTGTCCCCATTTTACACATTGCGGCAGGCACGTGCCCCATTTTACACAGTATGGCAGGCAAGTGTCCCCATTTTACACATTGCGGCAGGCACATGCCCCCATTTTACACAGTACGGCAGGCAAGTGTCCCCATTTTACACATTGCGGCAGGCACGTGCCCCCATTTTACACATTGCGGCAGGAAAGTGTCCCCATTTTACACAGTACGGCAGGCACGTGCCCCCATTTTACACAGTACAGCAGGCAAGTGTCCCCATTTTACACATTGCGGCAGGCATGTCCCCCATTTTACACATTACGGCAGGCAAGAGTCCCCATTTTACACAGCACGGCAGGCAAGTGTCCCCATTTTACACATTACGGCAGGCAAGAGTCCCCATTTTACACATTGCGGCAGGAAAGTGTCCCCATTTTACACAGTACGGCAGGCACGTGCCCCCATTTTACACATTGCGGCAGGCACGTGCCCCCATTTTACACAGTACGGCAGGCAAGTGTCCCCATTTTACACATTGCGGCAGGCAAGTGTCCACATTTTACACAGTACGGCAGGCACGTGCCCCCATTTTACACATTCCGGCAGGCAAGTGTCCCCATTTTACACATTACGGCAGGCAAGAGTCCCCATTTTACACATTCCGGCAGACAGGTGTCCCCATTTTACACAGTACGGCAGGTGGTCGTGGGGGGGGGGGGAGAGAGAGAGGGAGAGGGGCTGACTTACATTTGAAGCGGTTCTTCATGCTCTTCAGCCGCCTCTCCCTCGTCTGCGCGGCGCCGGCCGGCTTGGCTCCCCCTTCTCCCGAGTGCCCAGCTCGGGGGGCGGGTTTTCGCAGAATGACGCGATTGCATCGTGACGTCACGACGCAAACGCGTCATTACGCGAAACCCCGCACCCCGAGCTGGGCACTCGAGAGGAGAGGCATTTAGTGCTCAAGAAGTGCCGCAGCGGGCGCCCCGTGCGGTTGCACGGCTCGCCCGCCACAAGAAACGGCACTGATGGTTAGTGAGCTACATCAGTGGAAGTACTTTGTTATGCAGTGCTCAGCACTATATCATGGTACATGCCTTCACTCTGCACCCAAAGTAAAATAATACCTAGAAGTGCAGAGAAGAGGAAATTCAATGGAAGAAGGAGCACTGTGTTGCAACATCCAAATTCCTACTCCTTTCCCTTTTTAGGTATATGAAGGTTTTCTATCCCAAAACATTACTTAGTTTAGCCCTTATTTTAAGGGCATTAAGCTAGTAATGTTGATGTTAATTTATGCACAGTAAAATCTTCAGCAATTAATTACTGCTGGTATTACAGGTTGAGTATCCCATATCCAAATATTCCGAAATACGGAATATTCCGAAATACGGACTTTTTTGAGTGAGACTGAGATAGTGAAACCTTTGTTTTTTGATGGCTCAATGTACACAAACTTTGTTTAATACACAAAGTTATTAAAAATATTGTATTGAATGACCCTCAAGCTGTGTGTATAAGGTGTATATGAAACATAAATGAATTGTGTGAATGTAGACACACTGTTTAATGCACAAAGTTATAAAAAATATTGGCTAAAATTACATTCAGGCTGTGTGTATAAGGTGTATATGTAACATAAATGCATTCTGTGCTTAGATTTAGGTCCCATCACCATGATATCTCATTATGTTAGGCAATTATTCCAAAATACGGAAAAATCCCATATCCAAAATACCTCTGGTCCCAAGCATTTTGGATAAGGGAGACTCAACCTGTATCATAGATTTCTTTGACCTTGGCCTGTAGCCTTGCGTTTTTATATGGCTATAAACAAATGAGTGCTCCATTCTTTTCCACAGTCAAGTTTGGTGTTGCCTCTGAAGTTTGTATAGTAGATAAATAAAAGAATAACCAGAATGAAAAGGTCCAGCACTCTAGTTGCAGGTGAGCTTCCTGCCCTGGTGATAGTTCTTTCCCCTGTGATCAGTTTAGCTAAACAAGGGGAACAGTAATGAGTAATTGTATGATGTTAGGCCGGGGTAACCACAGGGATGATTCACTATAATGTAAGTACAAAGAAGAAAAACCTTTCCCACAAATACTGACTAATAGCCAAGCATCCCCTATAATACATCCCATTCCTATAAATATGTATTTTCATGAATAGGTGGTTAAATAGTGAGCACAACTTCAATTGGTGCTTGAAACCACACAGGCACCCCCTAATGTCTGGCACCCCGATTTCACATGCCTGATGCAGCGATTGCCGAGCAGGCTGATTACTGTCCACTCTGCGCTGCACCCTGTCAGGACTGCATTACTGAGCGGACGCCTGGGTTAATCAAGGGTGCCACTGCCACCGGCTTTCAAACTCCTGCCTCCACTTCCTTGTACAAAAACAGCGTGATGTGATTATGTCATGCTGCTCGCACACCCACCTCTCTCCTTCTATACTATGCCAATGCCAGCCACTGATGAGGAGCAGCATGCAGCCAGTGTTCCTCTTAGGAAAACAAATTCAATACTGGCAGGCGGTCGGCAGCAGCATTGACACGTCGCTCGTTTTTCCGGCAGCAGCAGTAACTAGTCTGCGACTGTCAGTGTCAGTGAGTGACTGACTTGTAAGTAAGCTGCTGCAGCTTGCAGGGGAAAGAGAGGAGGAGCCAGACCAGGCTGAGGAGAAGCAGTGTAATTGCAGTGAGTGCCATCAGGGGTGTTTGTTTGGTGCACACCACAACATCTGACAATGTATCTGCTTTATTAGGATTGGTACAAGGGTGGATATTTTATATTGCGTTGACCGTCAATAGATGGTGCTAAACACGCCCAAAAGGTGGTGCTAGACACACCGCTCTGATGGTGCACCCCCTAATAAAATGTGCTGCGCACGCCTATGCTTGAAACTGTACAATTTGTGACACCGTCATATGACAACGTGGTATCAAAACAAATATGTAAGTCCAAAAAGCAGTTTTAACTGACCTCATGTGTGAATCTGGCACACTTTTAGTTCAAGTCCCAGCTTGTTTAAGATTCACAATGTAAAAGGAAGAAAAAATGCAGCAAGAGATAATTTGTTACATTGCGTGTACTGCAGGACCCATTTATATGTACCAAGCATACTTTGAAGCCTGTAAATGAATTTTAATAGCAGCCCACTTGCTGACACGTCTAATAACTGCTTTGGAAGTATGTGAGAGAGTGTAATGTTATGTTTTGGCGAGGCGCCAGCATATTGGTCTGCCCCTTACAAATATTTTCTTTCCCTGAACTGTACGTGGAGTTATAGGTTATTGTGATAATAATGATGTCTCATTTACTACTTCAAATAAATCTTTTTTTCTGTGATCATAGAAGCCTGTAATTTGTTTGTGCAAGCTTGTACAAGAACTGGCAGCAGCTTTACCAATAAACAAATATTTGAGAATACTGATTACTTTGTTTCATTAACCATTTCCTACAAACAACAAACAAATAAACAAACAAACAAACAAACAAACAGAAAAGTATTTATATTCTACGTTAAGTCATGAATTAATTTATTTCCTAGTAGCAATGGATAGTACTAGTAACTAGTGAAATAAAAATAATAAAGTAAACAATGGATTCGAAACTATGAACTCAGCAACTGAAAACAATGGCCCTCATTCCGAGTTGTTCGCAGCAGTTCATCGCATCGCAATTGGTAGAAATTTGAAAACTGCGCATGCGCAAAAACTACAATGCGCGTTCGCAAAGCCAGTGTTACGACGCTTGTGCAAAAATACAAACGGATTTTCAGTTCGTACTACTCTAACGAAAACAGGATGTGATGGAGGCGGTGCGGAGGCTTGGCTTCGCTATCTAACGAAATGGGCGTGAAAGTGGGTGGCTAGTGTGGGAGTATGCAAACGGCAGTAGGCGTGTTTTGTGCAGAAATGCGTAGCAGATGGTTATAAATACAAAAGAAATGTTCGCTAGCTGAACGCAGCCTAGGAGTAAAGGGCCCTACTCATTTGACGATGCGCCGCCGAGGTGCCCGACGGCCGAAACGGCCGACGAGCGACCCGGCGGCGGGGGGGCAGTGACGGGGGGAGTGAAGTTTCTTCACTCCCCCCGTCACGCGGCTGCATTGAAGTGCAGGCAAATATGGACGAGATCGTCCATATTGGCCTGCATGCACAGCCGACGGGAGACCAGCGATGAACGAGCGCGGGGCCGCGCATCGTTCATCGCTGGAGTCTCCACACTGAAAGATATGAACGAGTTCTCGTTCATTTATGAACGAGATCGTTCATATCTTTCAGAAAATCGGCCAGTGTGTAGGGCCTATAAGTCTGCAGCTACTCACACCTTGCGAACTACTGATACAAGTGTGTCTGCCCTATTTAGCAGTTAATTGGCAAACTAAGTCACCTGTTGAGCAATTAATTGGAAAATACTGCAGTTACAAATGACTCTTACCAGCAATTGTTGTAACACATACCAATTTATCATTTACCATGTCAAAATTAGACACACTACAAATATTGTACTGATTTTTTTTGGATTAATGTTTTTAAGTTTGCTGTTAACAGCATGTTTTTTATTTGTTAACAAATATTCTCCTTGATCAAGTGTGAATAAACCAACTTTAAAAATACATCTGCTTAATGCAAACATGCCATGTTTTCTAGAATGTAATGTTCCTTGGAAACATACATAACAACATGAGCCATATAATGCAGCCTACGCTAAAGTGATACTTACTAACACACTTATTATTGTTTTGGAACATGTGAACATTTAGAATACTATGGCATGTTGCCCCTAGTAACCCAAGTTGTTTTCAAAGTTAGTTATTTTTCTAGGCACAGTTAACAGTTGTGACAGCAAACAATTTGGCCAATAAGATTATTCTATGTTTGTTCCCTTGGTCCACAAATGTAAATATGCTATGTAAAAGTTGACTACACATTTTTCAAGAATGCCTAACCTTAAAATAAACACAGTCAAGTTTTTTGCACATTTTTTTTTGCTTAAGAAAATAAATAAATTCAATAAGCCAACATGGCTAGAAATTGGAATTTTTTACAAATAAACATGTGCATATTACAAACATATACAAATATTTTCTTACATAGCAACAAACAGCTGCCAGTGGTGATTTTGGCATAACAGAAGCCAGTACTTTGGTTCCCCCATCTACTGGCCAAAGAAAAATTTAATTATATAAAAAAATATATTGTGTGAAAGAAAAATTTAATTATATAAAAAAATATATTGTGTGAACCCCCAGCCACAGGATACTTTTGGGCAAACTGAGGTAGATTCTTGCCACAATCCACAAACCCAAACAGACACAGCACGCTAGGAAGAGGAAGGTGGATCAAGTGTACAGGAAAAAAAAACACAGGGTACAATCCAAAAGAGAACACAACAACCCCCTTTCAGCATGAGGGAGTTGTCCATTCTGGCCACACAAGCCAAAACAAATACATAAAGGCAACATGGAAAACATGGGTGCTGGACAATGTTGACACATCTGGAGAGACATTACTTTCTCTTCTTTCGCCCCGCCTGATGGGGTTGGTCACTGCTAGGTCTGCAAAGTGACCGTCGAGGGCCCTGCCCAGTGAGCTCTTCTTCCTGGGCAGGGGTAGGGGAGGGAGCAGGTGTGCCAGGCCCCCTGCCACTGTGGGCAAGGCAGCCAGCGATGTCCTGTAGAGCTTGCACAACAGAGCTGGAAAGTTGTTGTACCGAGGAGGCGAGTTCAGCTTGGCCCTGCCTGATCTCTGCCAGACCTTGGCAGAGTTGAGCCACACCTTGCCCAACACAGGTCGTGTGCTCAGTGTGCCAGACAGATATCTGGCTTACCTCCCAGATCATCTGGTCCTGAAATTGTGTCAGCCTCTCACCATGACTGGCAATTTCAGACAGAATCCCCGGGATAGCAGAGGGTTGGATGGGGGGGCCAGTTGGAATCTGCCGACCCACACTGGACGACTCACTAGGTCCCCCCACCTCAGCCTCAGCCGGATACCCCTCCTCTGACTCACTATGCTCAACCTCCTGTGCTGTGTTAGGTGAAAAGGAAATAGAGGAATGTGAGACAAAAGGACAGAAAAAAAAAACAAAGTCACAAGTTTGTTAAAAACACTAAAAAAGTACATTCTATATGTCTGTAAACTTACCTGGCAAGTCATGTAGGTTGACAATTTCAGGCAGGTCCGTGTCCCTCCGAGACACACCACCCGCCTCCTCGTAGCTCATGCAGTCCATCGCCAGCTCCTCCAGGTCTGTATACTGCACAGTGGCAGCGGGACCTCCCACTGTTGCCCTCGAGGCATTCCACTCCGCAGACCTCTTGCCCTTCAGGCGGGACTTGAAGTCGGACCAACTACATATGTGATTAGAATTAGGGGTAAGGGACATAACACTTATAAATACCTTTTTGGCTTACTTGTACACATGTTATGTATTTGATTGCTATAGGCAACATCACATATAGCCATGTTGTATTTTTTTTTTAATTAATACAAAATGTGTGTCAATATTCACTTACCGTCTTCT
The DNA here is from genome assembly GCF_028390025.1 of Pseudophryne corroboree. NCBI lineage: Eukaryota > Metazoa > Chordata > Amphibia > Anura > Myobatrachidae > Pseudophryne > Pseudophryne corroboree. The sequence continues at coordinate 493,138,317 of NC_086449.1, read as the reverse complement.
AACTTCCTGTGGGGTGCGGACAATTGAGCCGACTTCATTTACAGAATCTGTAATGTCCCTCCAGATGCGATCTTTTGTTGCAGCACCCATGTTTTTGCTGCCTCTATGTATTTTGTCCATGGCTTGTGTGACCAGAACTCGGAGCTCCCTCTTAGAAAATGGGGGCTGTCGCCTTCTCTTTTTGGTTGTAGCCTGTTCGGGTTCGTCCTGTACCTGATCACCATCTTCCTCTTCACTTGCTGGCTGTGTTGTTTGGGTTTGTGTTATTAGTCCTGAATCTACCTCAGTTTCCCCAGTATCTGTGTCTGGCAGGGGACTCACAGTAGACCCCTGTGTGTTTTGGTCAGTAGATGGGGTTGCCCCAGTACTGGGTCCTGCTAGTTCTCCATCACCACTGGCAGCTTCTAGCAGCTGCTGGCGCAGCACGATTCTTCTGGCTGTTAAAGTGGACATCTGCTGCTGCAGCAGGCTTAACTCTGCAGCCATTTGTTCAGGAGTAGCCATGTTGCTGATGGCATGTGCGTTGGCACAGCTGTCTGGCGATTTATAGCTGCATGTGATTTTCAGTGCGGGAATTCGCACAAGTGCTAATTACACAAATTTTTCCAGTAATTGCACTACTGGCTATTTAAACGGCATGCATGCTGCCTGTGTTTGTAGGTGTATGGCATGAAGCTGAAGAGAAGCTAGGCGGACGTGTTGCAAAATATCTTGATTTGTGTAAGTTTTTTAGCTGTACATTGCAAACTAATGTGCGTTTGGTATATTGCTATTTTTTTACTGTTATGTATGACGCCATGTTTGTTAAAGCTTTAGAAATGGGTTTAAAATAGTTGTTATATAACAACAAAGAGTATGTAGGGGGACCAATGCTGTTTTTTTTTTGTGGATCAGTTTATGGTTTTTTTTTGGTTTGTTTTCTTTAGTATCTGTGTCTACATTTAGTATCTAATAGTTGCTTAACATGTAATTTGCAGTGTTACTGTTCTAGGGGTTACAGTGTGTTTGGGCCTATGCTCAGTGTCCTTTTCTCTCTCTTGTAGGTTGCTCTATCTTTTCTTTTGTTCCTTATTACTGAGTGCCAAAGTAGGCCAATTTTCTTTTTAGGCAAAAGAATTCCACTATTTTTCTGAGCAGGTAAGTAGCCTGTCCATGGGTGGACTGGTGTTGGAGGGCTTACAGTGTGTTTGGGCCTATTCTCAGTGTCCTTTTCTCTCTCTTGTAGGTTGCTCTATCTTTTCATTTGTGCCTTATTACTGAGTGCCAAAGTAGGCCAATTTTCTTTTTAGAAAATAATTCCACTATTTTTCTGAGTAGGTAAGTAGCCTGTCCATGGGTGGGCTGGTGTTGAAGGGGTTACAGTATGTTTGGGCCTATTATCATAGTCATATTGTTTTATTTTTTTCCGAAAAAGACAACCATTTGGTGTGCCAAAGTATGCAGTTTGTTTTGTTCGACCTTTGCGGAAATATTCGTTTAGTTTGTAAGTTACATGTCGTTGCCATTGTTTATTGAATTTGATAGGTTTATTTTGTAGTAGTCCATACTTTGTTGGTTAATCATATATTGTTCTAGTAATTTTATGGTTTTTGTTGGCTGTGTTTCTTTTTGTTTAGTTTTGTTGGTTTCATGGAAAACAATGTTGTAGCTACGTAGGTAAATGTGCTTTAAATAAATTATTTATTGTGTTTGTTCCTGTTTTTCATCATGAAGATATGGAGTACGCTCCTGAAGTAAGTGTTTGAACTGCCGTACACATAATTTTTATTGGGGCAATGTGTGTTGTTATTTTATTGTGTGTTTTAATGTTTCATACCTTCATTTGAAGATGCAGATGGCCATATATGTTGGTGCGGAAGCCCTCCCACCCCAACCGGCTCCTCATCTTCCAAGGCTACGGAGGCGTGCAAGGCCACCAATTTACCGTATCCGTGTTACCCTTTTTGGGATGCCTGATATTGTGGTATTGCGCAGATACAGGCTGCCACCTCATCTAATCCTAGACACTGTCTCCATAATAGAGAGTGATCTAGAACAATCCATTAGGTATCCTACAGCAATACCAGCATTGACACAATTCCTTGCTGTGTTACATTTTTTGGCCACTGGTTCTTACCAGCATGTAGTTGGGGATCTGGTTGGCATGTCGCAGGGCCAGTTCAGTAAGGTCCTGCGGCGTGTCATCCAAGCATTCATCACCAGAGTGAAGCAGTTCATAGCAATGCCTTTGGATGCTGGTGCCCTGGCTGTGGTGAAGCAGCAATTTCAGGAAGGGGGTAGTCGCTTCCCACACATTATTGAGGTTGTGGGTGGGACACATGTTGCCATTGTTGCGCCAAAACATAATGAAGAAATCTATTGAACCAAGAAAATGTTTCATTCTCTGAATGTCATGGTTGTTTGTGGCCCATCCCTCCAGATCCTGTCCTATGTTCCCCGGGAATTCCTATGACGCACATGTGATTCGGCAATCAAGGATCTGGCAAAGATTAAGACTGTTGGAAGGCCAAGACCTGTGGCTATTGGGTGAGGTTTTTTTTGGTGCTTTTGATCGCTCATATTGTAAAAATTGCATCTTTTAAATGTTTTTTTTCCCCCTTTTTCTATTCTCATATTCTCCAACAGGAGATCGTGGATATCCTTGTACCCCCTGGCTCATGACTCCTTACAGCAAACCCAGGCCAGGACCACAGTCGACATTTAACTCCACGCTTACTGCCACTAGACAGCTGGTGGAGCGCACGATTGGTGTTCTTAAAGGGCATTTTCGTGTGCTCCACCGCGCTGGTGGCGACATCATGTATTCACCGGAGATGGTAAGTAAAATTGTGGTCCTGTGTGCTATACTACATAACATTGCTGTAAGGAGTCGCGTAGAGCTTCCACAGTTGGAGGAATTGCCGGATGAGGAGCCAGGGGTTGGACGGGCCTTCCGTGGTGGCAGTATAAGCCAGCGCGGTCATGCCGTAAGGGCTAGAATTGTACAGGAGTATTTCAGGTATGCTTATGTTATGATAGTAATATTTTTTTTATTTTTTTTTGGCAATCTGTCTTTACGTGTAAGGTATTTTGGAATGATGCCATTTTGCTTGCTTTATTAAGATTTGAGTGTGTTGCTATTGTATTCGCTAAAGAGTATTTGCTAAAGTTTTTGAGTACAGATTTGTTCAGTACTGTTCTCCTTATCATGTGTATCTCGATGTTCTAGTGCTCATCAATGGGATTACTGTTCCATTCTGTTTGATTATATGCAGTTGTGGGTGTGCCAATTTTTATAAACTAAATTTTTTATAATTTAAAATGTGTAATTGTGTTCTCAATCGTAAATGACACCACCTTAACAATATTTGTGTTTTTTTCAAACCATATTTGTTTGGCTCTGTTTACCAACCAAATGCCACAACATCTGCCCAATAAAACTCTACTTTGTGACTGTGTGTAGCTGATTGGTCCAGCAAAATATGGTGAGTAAACTGGAACAAACTATCTCTGTGTGTTGCATTTTCTCTTTGTCTATGTTTTTTTTTAATGTAATTTGTCTATTCAGTGTTCCCCTAAAGATATATCTATATATGTGTTTCTCTCTCTCTCTCTCTCTCTCTCTCTCTCTCTCTCTCTCTATATATATATATATGTATATATATATATATATATATATATTTGTTTCTCTATATATTAATATATGTAAATATATACATATTATTAAATTTGAGTATCTCTCTCTCTCTCTATATATATATATTACATTAATACTGTAGATGCTAATATTAAGTTTACGGCCATGGTGAGTGATACCAGTGTCAATTACTTAGATGTGCAGATTATGATTAATGAGGGTAAGATACACACCAATTTGTACAGGAAACCCACTGACAAAAACACCATTCTACACGCTTCAAGTTTTCACCCACCAGGCACTAAATACAGTTTACTGTATTCACAATTTTTGAGAATACATTGTATTTCAGACAATCCAATACAGACAGAAAGGGAAATTGACAAAATGGCCCTGGATTTTAAATCCAGGGGCTATGATTGGGCATTGTTGATGAAAACTAAGGAAAAGGTGCTCAATACAAATAGGGACGATACCCTACAAAACTTTAGGTCTCTAACAGATCCCTTGAAAAATAGGATCCCCTTTGTACAAAAATATTGCCACCTAAGTAAGGATATAAAAAGGTTACCCACCAGAGTTGGTCCATTATTACCTCTGACAAGGACCTACCGATGTTCAAAGATAGTTCTTTACTACCCTCATATACTCGCAATAAGAACTTGAAAGATCTATTAGTTATAAATGACATCTCGGGCCTTAAACCGTCCCCGGTGATGACCTTCCTAACAAGAAAACCAGGGTGCTACAAGGGTGTGGGTTGCACAACTTGTAGCTATATGGAAACCGGCCCAGGTTTCGCTCATCCTCTGACATGTAAATTTATTAAAATTGATAAAGTACTCACCTGCACAAGTACATATGTGATCTATTTTATTCGATGCCCTTGTGGGCTGTATTATATTGGCAAGACCTCCAGACAGTTCCGAGAAAGGATGGCAATGCATAGGTCATCCATCAGGGCTGCCTTGGAGGGTGACCAGCAAGCACAACCGGTAGCCAGACACTTTAAGAATTATAAACATAATTTGGCGTCGTTAAGATATAAGATAATAGACCAGCAACCTGCAAGCATCAGGGGCGGTGATCGTAACCGAGCGCTCCTGCGTAGGGAGGCAAGGTGGATACATCGCCTCAATACTTTAGTACCAGCAGGCTTAAATGAACAATTGGGGCTCCATTGTTTTTTATAGGATAAGTCATGTATTATAAAATCTATGTACTTCTAGTTTTTGCTATAATCTATGCCTGAGCAACAGGGATCTATTCGATATCAATGTTTTTCAGCACGATTATTCACTTCCTTGCAAAGTTTATGTTGTTTGTGTACTTGTTCCCTAGGTAACCGGCGCTCTGACGTGGGAAGGAGCGCGCCACACGTGATACGTGGTGACGTCATCCAGACCCGCCGGGCGGCCGCGCCACAGGAACAATGGGTGATGCGGTGAGGGTATAAAGGTACGTTTTATTTGTAAATGTGTTGTTCTGATGAAAGTTTAAATACTGAAACGTTAACAAGCTCAGACGGTCTGACTGTCTCATTCTTTTGCTGACGAAGTCCTTGCCGAGTGCCGCCGTTTTTGTCCATACGTATATATATATATATATATATATATTGTGTGCAATAGATATAGATATATATAAATTTAAACAAAAAATAAAAAATAAAAAATTTATATATATAAACATTTTCAAGTTATGCTCATTTGTAATTTAATAAAATAACCAACAGTAAAGGAAATTGGGAAGCAGGATTTGTAGTGTGAAATATGTGTTTAGAAATTATTATTTGGTGCTGTGTGTGCTGCGAATAATCGCTGTTGCAAACTAAAGGGATCACATCAACTTGTTTGTCCAATATTGTCCCCAGATCAATAAAGTTAAATCAAGATGACACCATGATATTTCTACCAATGAAATGCGACCACACACTATAAATATATGCCCATGTAAGGAAAACGACATAGGCACCATGCGAGCATCCGCGTTCACCCACCGCGAGCTGCGGGTGCTCACGGCGATAATGGACCGCCGCGTAGGCCGTGCGGGACCGTATGTCCCAAATTGGGTTAAGCGCGCGGCCTACGCGGAGGTCCGCCGCATATTGCACTCGCAGACCAGAACACGGCGCTCCATAATACAATTAGAGCGGCGGTGGAGCGACCTCCGCCGCCGACAGCCAGAGTTGCAAATCTGCAGACGCAGTAAGTAAAACGCATTAAAATGTGCTCACGAGTATGAAACTGTGATTAGTAGCAGTAACAAAAAAAAAACATTTTTTCAATGCCAAATTTTGCTTAGATGTGCTAAAGTGAGATTATTAGCAGCCCTTATTAAACTATAGTAAGCAAAACATAACACACTTAACCAGGTTACAGAGGGTGTGTGCTTAGGGCTTGCAGTACAGACTGGGGAGCAGAGTGCTTAGGGGATAATGTTTATTGTTGTGGTGAGTCGGCACATAGGCTGTAGGCTGGAGACATAACTAACTTTGTCTGTGTATTTTTAAATGAACAGAACAGTGTTTTATTGAAATGCACATGGATATTTTTTAAATTATGTATTTAAAATTTTAATATGTGATTCTAGGGCAAGCACAATGGCAAGGTCGGCTAGCAGCGGCATCATCTCCAGCCTCCTCCCCACCACAAACTCCCTCACCCCAACCACACCCTGAACCCCAACAACAAACTTCCCCTTCCTCATCTCCAACCTCACCCTCTCCAACCCCCTCCCCCTCTCTTTCACAAACCCCCTCTTGAACCCCATCCCCCTCTTTTCACAACCCCCCCTCTCGAACCCCCTCCCCCTCTCTTTCACATCCCCCCTCTTGAACCCCCTCTCTTGGCCAGCCCACCTCTCAGCCCCCCTCCCCTCTCTTGGCCAACCCACCTCTCTGCCCCCCTCCCCCTCTCTTGGCCAACCCACCTCTCAGCCCCCATCCCCCTCTCTTGGCCAACCCCTCTCTCTGCCCCCCTCCCCCTCTCTGGCCCAACCCACCTCTCAGCCCCTCCCCCTCTCTGGCCCAACCCACCTCTTAGCCCCCTCCCCCTCTCTGGCGCAAACACCCTCTCAGCCCCCCTCCCCCTCTCTGGCCCAACCCACCTCTCAGTCCCCCTCCCCCTCTCTGGCGCAAACACCCTCTCAGCCCCCCTCCCCCTCTCTGGCCCAACCCACCTCTCAGTCCCCCTCCCCCTCTCTGGCACAAACACCCTCTCAGCCCCCCTCTCCCTCTCTGTCACAAACACCCTCTCCGCCCCCCTCCCCCTCTCAATCAGACCCACCCTCTATAAACTACTCACCCTTACATCCTCCTTCCCCAATCCAGCCTCCTTCCCCAATCCAGCCTCCTTCCCCTATCCAGCCTCTTTCTCCAATCCAGCCTCCTTCCCCTATCCAGCCTCCTTCCCCAATCCAGCCTCCTTCCCCAATCCAGCCGCCTTCAACACCCACTGAATGGTCAGCAGAGGCCCCTGAGGATTTTGAGGGTGCTGGGCATGTGGCATATGATAGTAAGATTTTACGCATTTTTTTTTCTTTAGCTACTTTAACTTCAATTACAATTACATGCAGTGTTGTACTGGGGCCAATCTTGGCCCAAGGTAAAATGTTTGTCTTCATCATGTTATGGATGTTGCATTTACATTTGTGTGAGGATCATTAGATGTACAGTGTCTACGTCTACAATGTTTAGGCTCTCCACTCTAGGTCGACACTCATTAGGTCGACAGGGTTGCCAGGACAACAGGGTTTATATGTGCTAGGTTGTCAGGTAAAAAGTTAGACCTGAGGGTATTTTGGTATGTTGTTGTCCTTTTTAACTTAGAGTGCCTGGGTATCCCAATATTTGTACAGTCAACTTGCATGCTTCACTTTGTTTGCCAGGCTTAGGAGGACAAGGTGAGTCGCTACACTACCGCTTACATCGTAAGCAATTTCCATTGCAATTGGAGTACACGTGCCGCATGAAGTGAAAAAAAACTTACACATTTGTCATGTATCCATAAATAACATGTTGATCTTGTGACATGTAGAACTAGCACATGTCGACCTACAGAGGCTGATGACCATCCAAAGCTAACTAAAAAATGACTGCCTAACAATAGTGTGTTCCAAAAACAAACTTAACATATACAGTGTAACATGTAAGGGGTGTGGATCATTAGATCGACAGTGTGTGGGTCGACAATATTTAGGACCACCAAAATGCAACAGGCAACACCACAGTCAGGAACCTGATCCTTAGGCTGTTCATGCATGAAATTAGGGCCACTGGTGCTTTCCCCTGTACTCCTATGTGACAGTCCAAGTCTGGGGACATGTGTTGTTAAAGTGTCACTTCAAAAATGTTGTTTGTCAAAACATAACAACAAGACCTGTTTCACCTTATGTAGTAAGGCAGGCTTTTAGGGAGTGTGGGCATGCTAGTATATGTAGTCCTTCTGAAGATGTTGAGATGCAGTGTGATGAGGCAGGGCCAACCCCAAAAAAGACAAGTATGGGTAACTGCAGATGTGAATGAATCCCAGCACGGTGTGCTACAATTTGCCCATGTTTAAAAAAAAAAAATATATATATATTTCTGAGCATGCTTGTATGTGTTGTCCTGCTACTGTTTTATCATTAAAACATCCATGATGTAGTCACTTTGCCATTAAAGTGTGCTTTGTGCCTTGCTTGTATAATAGGAAATGTGAGTAAGTTAGTAATGTTTATTTTTGCTCTTCATTTCAGATGTTGCAGTTGGAGATCCTACAACTTTTTCTGGAATTGTGGTCAGCCTCAAAAACAATTTGAGGGCCTTGCTGGCTGATATTGAAAAATTAGAAAAAAAATTCTAAAAATAAAAAAAAATTGTTTGTAAAAAAAAAAAAAGTTTATTTACAAAATAAATAAGTTTGCAAATAATTATTTTTTTTGTTCAAGTTAAGCGGGTGTTGTGTTTATTAATGCTATAAAGGAACAGCAGATTGGCGACCAGAAATTGGTGACCTAAAACATTTCACACATCTTACTTAAGAATAGTATTTATATTTTCTTTAACAAAAACAGATTGATTTATGATAGTTAGGACCTTATTGTTTAGGAAAACATGTTAACACATTTATTCACACACTACACCTCTGCACAAAAAGCAGGAATTTAACATTAGGCCAGGCACAGTTTCCACATCTATTTCACAACAACGGGGTAAATTCACTAAGATGGGAGTTCTATTTAAGATGGGATGTTGCCTATAGCAACCAATCAGATTCCAGGTATTATCTTCTAGAAGGTGCTAGATAAATGAGAAGTAGAATTTGATTGGTTGCTATGGGCAACATCCCATCTTTAATATAATTCCCATCTTAGTAAATTTACCCCAACATGTTAATGGCCAATTATGCCTACAAAGTGTTCTGCAGGTATTCTTTGTAGACTTAATTGGTCATGACCATTATAATTCATTACATTAATTGGAATTTTAATTGAGGAAGGCTTGAAGAGTGTGAACTCAAAGGTGTTGAAATGTAAAAAAAAAAAATGCTGTACGTTTTTTAGCAAAAGTACATAGCGTGTGCAATTTTGCGAAGATTGTGCATATATATGACGAGTTCGGATTTTAATGATGGTGTTTGTAGTAATGCGATAGGAGCGCATTCTTGCGATTGGATTTGGCATACGCCTACTTTATGTATTGCTGCGTACGAGGTAGTAAAATACCGTTGGGGCAGAGCTTCGCAAATGTGCAACGAGATCGCAATTTTGCGTTTGCCTTGTGCGAACGAAAAAAAAAGCGAACAACTCGGAATGACCCCCAATGTGTTTATATTTGATTTGTATATTTGAGCAAAACTACAAAATACTCAATACTTGCTTATGTTTATTGAGTTACTTGGTTTGACAAAAGTAGATACCAAATAGCCAGCTTGCGGTCACCAAGGTGTGAAATAGAAAATAATTGAAGTACTGGGAAGAAAGACTGAAGATAAGATAACACAGACTGACATAGGGTAGACAGAAAACTATCCTGACATATTCAGGTTGATGTGAACACAAGTACAGGATGTATAGCGACTTAGGGTGTGTACACACGGTGAGATCCCTGCTATGTTCGATTTTGACTATGCGATTTCCCTTGAACTCCCCCAGAGCCCAGATAGCACAGATTGTACAGATTTTGACTATCTGTGCTTGAGATTTTGTCTATGTACGATTTTGACTAAGTGCCAATTTTGACTATACTTTGTACTAGATTGTACACTAGATAGTCAAGATTGACTTGCCTGCAGTGGCGGAACTAGCGAGCAGTGGGCCCATGTGCGACAAAATGCTTTGCCCCCCCCCCCATCGAAGTACCCCCCCTCAACCCTGAAAAGGATCTGGTGAGGTGCACCTGCTCAGGGCCAGGGAAATGGATACCTAGCAAAAATGCCGTAATTAGTCATTTTAGTGCTGTGTGCAAGAAACGGCATCGGAGCTCCACCCCTCTATGTAAAACGGGCAGTGCGCGCCGTAGGCGGGTGCAAAAAAAATAGGGGTGTGGCTTCGTGGGGAAGGGGTGTGGTCACAAAATAATACCAATTCATATAACGTTGCACAGTAGTCTCTATTATTCAAATTACGCCGCACAGTAGCACCACTACACCAGGTAGAGCTCCTTTTACACATTACGGCAGACAGCGTCCCCCTTTTTACACATTACGGCAGACAGCATCCCCTTTTTACACATTACGGCAGACAGCGTCCCCCTTATTACACATTACGGCAGACAGCTTCCCCCTTATTACACATTACGGCAGACAGCATCCCCTTTTTACACATAATGGCAGACAGCGTCCCCTTTTTACACATTACGGCAGACAGCGTCCCATTTTTACACATTACGGCAGACAGCGTCCCCCTTTTTACACATTGCTGCAAACAGCGTCACCTTTTTTACACATTATGGAAAACAGCGTCCCCTTTTTTACACATTATGGCAGACAGTCCCCCTTTTTACACATTACGGAAGACAGCGTCCCCTTTTTACACATTACGGCAGACAGCGTCCCCTTTTTACACATTACGGAAGACAGCGTCCCCTTTTTTACACATTACGGCAGCCAGCGTCCCCTTTTTACACATTACGGCAGACAGCGTCCCCTTTTTTACACATTACGGCAAACAGCATCCCCTTTTTGCACATTACGGCAGACAGCGTCCCCCTTTTTACACATTACGGCAGACAGCATCCTCTTTTTTACTCATTACGGCAAACAGCGTCCCCTTTTTTACACAATACGGCAGACAGGATAGATAGATAGATAGATAGATAGATAGATAGAATAGATATACTTACCGTTTCCACTGGCTCAGGCTCCTCGTGCAGCTTCTGGCAGGGGAGAAGAAGGAGGAGGGAGGGGGAGGAGGGAGCAGCAGCAGCGCAGTGTAATTGGTGGAGGCGCTGCTGCTGCGTTCCCTCTCCTTTACCATAGGCTGCACTCTGCCGCTGTGAATGCTGGGAAGTGCATCCCAGCATTCACAGCAGCGGAGGGCAGCCTATGGTAAAGGAGAGGGAACGCAGCAGCAGCGCCTCCACCAATTACATAGCGCTGCTGCTGCTCCCTCTTCTACCTACCTCCTTCCCCCCCCCCCGTAGCAGGTGCGCTCCTCTCCTCGGCGGCGGTGGCATGTAATGACTCAGTTTGACTCATTACATGCCGCTCTGGCTTTGGGCCCCTTGACAGTGGCTGGCCCCAGGGCAAGGCACTGCCTGCACTGGTGGTAGTTCCGCCACTGCTTGCCTGCACAGTCTATCTAGCCTTACGATACCGATCCCACGGGAGTGCGCATCGGGATCGAATCTGTATCGCAAGCTGCCTAGCACCATGATATGTGCACTAACTTTTCATAAGATTTTGACTATATAGTCAAAATCTCACAGATTTATCTCACCGTGTGTACACACCCTTAAACTGTTTTATAGCAACTTTTTTATTTACCTCTTTGATAAATATTTACAAAGTGTTACCTAATGTGTTTTTATTTACGCTAAATACTCCCGTACTGTATATAAATATATTCATATAATTTAAGTAAATGTATACTAAGCCAATGTTTTAAAAATATCGTTTATGATTAGCTTTGTCTATGTTTTATTGTTTAGGGTAATTACCCAGTGTGGTTGCATTTTCATCAAAACCTCAAGAGCAAACACATATAACTGTGTGTGTCTGCTAAGCATTTCATTGTGCTTCACATGCTCTTGATATGAAATATGTAATATGTTCATAAATGGTATTCAGCATTTCCTATTGCCTTCAATAACCTATTCATTTCAATGGGATATCCAGCAGCTGCGCTATATTTACAACCCTCATTGAAATTAAATGGCTTTTGAATTGGATGGGAGGAGCTTTCTACATAAATAAAAATAAATATTGTAACCACCAAAAAGAGTTCTTGTCCATTCCTAGTTCTCACTAAAATAGGAAGACAGGGGTCAGGGGTCCCTGTGCTAGCATGAAACCTGGAACTATTAACAGGTAGACCTAAGGTCACTAATAGACGTCTCCCTGCCAAAGTCAAAGGTTACTTCTCTACCCTCATCCTTCTCGACCCATCGGCTGCCTTTGATACTCTTGATCCTCTGATTCTCTACATTATTCTCTATGACTCTGTAGTTCAACTCTTACCTCACTGGCTATTCCTTCTTTGGGGGAGATTTATCAAAGCTTGGAGAAAGATAAATTGTAGAAAGATAACCAACCAATCAGCACATAACTGTAATTTTATAGGCTTTGTTTGAAAAATTATGGGCGCTGACTGGATAATGGAATGGGATCTTATGGATTACTTAAGACACCAGCAACTATGGTCACTGTGTAAAACATTTGAATCTGGTTTGCACCAGTTTTCCCTCTTATATTTTCTGGGATGTATACAGTATATGGTGATTCTAACCATGTGTGCTACGTTATTGGCAGTGATATTAGTCAATTGGTCTGATTTCACCCAACAATCCTGATTATCATTATCAGGTTGCATAGTGACATCTGTCGTACAGAATCTTATTCCTTAAGCACTCCTGCTGCCGGTATCAGTAACAATAGTGCCCACTGATACTACCTAATCACACACAAATCTTCATAATATACCCGCAGACATGGGGTATCTATAATGGGTACAGGATGCCCACACACCAACCCTGCATCCATACATTATACTTACTTTTCCGGAGTTTATATGCAGGTGCCATATTCTTGGAGACCCGCGCCTCTGGCACAGTGCCAGAGTATATTCAGCAACTGCTCCAAGAGAGAACAGGGTTCCACATGAAGACTGCCTGTGGTCTTCCTTCTTATGGTGCCCATACACTTATGAGATTATCGGTACTATCTTTCGATTTCGACCACATCTGTGAGAGAAATCGAAGGATTGTATGCACATTTTAGTACCTTTTGACGCGATGCGCAGGCACGCCGGTCGAATATCGTGTCTCAAGATATATATATCAAATATTGGCCCTCATTCAGAGTTGTTCGCTCGCTAGCTGCTTTTAGCAGCATTGCAAACGCTAAGCCGCAGCCCTCTGGGAGTGTATCTTAGCTTAGCAGAATTGCGAACGAAAGATTAGCAGAATTGCGAATAGAAATTTCTTAGCAGTTTCTGAGTAGCTCGAGACTTACTCCTACACTGCGATCAGTTCAGTCAGTTTCGTTCCTGGTTTGACGTCACAAACACACCCAGCGTTCACCCAGACACTCCCCCATTTCTTCAGACACTCCCGCGTTTTTCCGCACACTCCCATAAAACGGCAAGTATCCGCCCAGAAACACCCACTTCCTGTCAATCACACTCCGATCACCAGAACGATGAAAAATCTTCATTAGGCCGTGAGTAAAATACCAAACTTTTGTGCTAATTTACTTGGCGCAGGCGCACTGCGAACATTGCGCATGCGCAGTTTGCGACTAATCGCTCCGTAGCGGAAAAAAATAACGAGCGAACAACTCGGAATGACCCCCATTATGTGCTGCACATAATATTTATCGAATCGCATGTGTTTCACTTTCTAGAAACACATGCTATATATTGCACTGTGATGTGTGATGGGCACCCGCTGGGAGCGGCCAGAGGCCGCTCCCACTTGGCGGTGACATGCCCATCACGTGATTACCATGCAATCTATCGCATGATCGCATGGTAATCTTTTTGGCAGTTCAGGTGCGATTTCATCGCACCTGAACTGCCGGTGTGATGCCCCACGATGTCGCGTCACGGGGCATCGCACAAGTGTATGGGCACCATTAGTCTGCCCCTGCATGCATACATTAGCCACTATCAGATAAGAATGGAGTCATATAAACCTACATTATATGCTTCAACTATCTTGTTTTGTTTTTGTTTTTTTCATATTTCTGAGGATGCCAACATTTGTTTTTGGACTACTCCTACTGGAGAACATCAATGTAATTCTGTGGAAAAATATATTTCTTTTGGGTATCTTAATGTGTATATATAAAGTTCATATGATTCCATTCTTATATGATAGCCCCTAAAGTCTGCATGTGTATGTTGAAAATTCCTCCTGTTGGGCACCTTCTGCACTAACAAGACGCAGCTGATCTGAGAAAAATCACTTTAATATTTACATATTTTGCAGTACGGATGCCTTTGCTGTGACTTTTTATCCGTTCTCTTATTAAATTAATTCCACAGATATAACAAGAGGAAAACGCCCCCCCAAAAAGTCACAAATTACATTCTCGCTAGCAGTATAAACATTTTCCTTATAACTTACTACAAAACTATAGCAACAGCTTATGTTACATGTAGCTTTCATTATATAGTATATATATACTGCACTTTTGCTGAAACAGTTAAGCATGTTCCATATATATTTTACTGCACTCTGCATAATGGTACAGTCCTCGCTTTTAGTGACTGATACTAATGATTAAATAATCTTTGCAGCGATCAGTTGTCCATGTGATGGCAAACATGTCATATGTAGAGTATGAAATTGTAGTAAGCATGTACTGTACATGTTAGAACTGAGCACTCCACTAGTTATTACTGTGACCTACATTTCTCTCCCTTGCACTTGTGGCTGACATTCCCACTGGCTGATACAACAGCTGCACTGTACTGATGGAACACCAAAAAAGCGTGAGTCCATTGCTGCCGTTGCTGTTTCAGGCCTGGCATGAGGGAGACGTGAATTGCCAACTTTTGACCTTATGGATCATAACCTTATTGCTTATCAAGCTATGGATTTTTCTGGCTCATTTGTTCCACAGTTTGGCACAACTGTCTGTTATGGCACAACATTATTTGTTATTAAGAATAAAATGTATATTATTATTTTAATATTAAATATTATTATGTTTCTAATTCCGCTGTATCTGTACATATAAAGAGAATTCCTGAAAAAAGTAATATAAATCATTCCAACAATAATAGCTGTTTATTAGTGTGATTTATTACTGTATTTATTGCATGTTTGACTTGTCATATAAGGAATGATAAACAAGTCTGGGTGAATGCCATTTTATCTTTGTTGCTGGAGCGCATCCAAGAATGCTAGTCACAACGATTTACTATGTGATTGTATTATCATAATAACAGTGAGAGTTTGATACAATTCTTACACCATATTGTGAAGAATATTACTAAAAGAGATTTGTGTCTTAATAACTGTGTATTAAACACATTTATTATTTTTAAAAACATAATTGGCTATATAATTAACTACTGTAGATGTTGCCCACTTGCTGTCTCCCCCCCCACTCTCTCTCCCTCTCTCTCTCTCTCTCCCCCATCTTTCTGTCTTCAGTGCCCCCACTGTATTTCTTATCCTCTCTCTTCTCCTCTTACTCCGTCTATCTCTTCCCACTCTGCCTTTTCCCCATCTCTCCCCTCCTTACCATTGGCGTTTCTGTAATGGTTGCAACGAATGCGGTGCACACGGGCCCCTGGGTCTGGGTATTTTAATATTTACCCCTCTAGAGTCCAGCATTGGGCGCTGCAGCAAGAGCAGCCTAAAGTACACACAGACACACACACATACATGAGCAAATATGGGTGGTCCCAATGCACCAACTTATGCCATTAAATAATTATTGGATAGCGTCATTTATTTTTTCATTATTGACTTTAAGCTGCTCCTCTTGATCAGAACCCACTAGTTTAAGTTCCAATATACAAATACAACCACATAGAAAACCGCAATCATGGTTTTCACTTGCAGCCTTTGGTAGTGGAAAACATTATCCCTCAATGTATTTTCTACACCTGCCTCCCATAGGGAATAACCCCAAATGTCCATCAGGATTATACAGTATAGGAACGCTTCTCAATGTGGTTACAACTACGGTTACCACCCATACAGGATTACCCCAGACAGTCTGGAATTTGAGGGCATCAGTCCAGAGTCTAGACTGTCAGTAATCCCAGATGGGCAGTGTCTGTAGCACTACCTAAACACTTCCGCTGCTGAGGGTTTTCTCACCCTTGGGTGGAGGTATATATTTTACATTTGCGCTCCTCACATTCCAACATCAATATCAATGATAGTTTTTATGGTGTACCTACACAAATTATACCTTTATTCAGGAGACTTTGTTTTTTTCTGAAAATACCATTAAACGTTTTACTCATCAACCAAACTGTAACCCAAATGGAAAAAAAAGTGTTTTTTTTTTTTTATTGAAATCTCAAGAAACATGTATGAAACAGGTTTTGAAATTATTAAATGATGAGACATACAAAGCATTGGGTACAAATCCATCCAAGAATAAAAGGAATCTGAAGGCCTTTTAAGAAAATATCTTGATAACAATATTACAGACCAAGCTACATTTACATTTTTAAATATAGATGGAGGACCCTTTTATTCCGATGATGTACACATTACCTAAATACATAAAAATATAAAGTGTCTCCATGGAAGGCCTTTAGTTTCATGCATTTACTCAGTTACAGCAAAACTCTCAGTCTTCATTGACTGTCGCCTACTTATTTATTTATTACCAGTTATTTATATGGCGCACACATATTCCGCAGCGCTTTACAGAGAGAATATTTGGCCATTCACATCAGTCCCTGCCCCAGTGGAGCTTACAATCTATAGTCCCTATCACATGTACACACACACACACGCACGCATACTAGGGTTAATTTAGTTGGGATCCTACCAGTATATTTTTAGATTGTGGGAGGAAACCAGAGTACACAGAGGAAATCCACACAAGCACGGGGAGAATATACAAACTCTGCACAGTTAGGGCCATGGTGGGAATTGAACCCATGACCTCAGTGCTGCGAGGCAGTAATGCTAACCATTACACCATCCGTACTGCCCCACTCACTTCAAACGTTAGTTAGAAACACACCATCATATTTGAAAGATATGACTAATGTCATTAATAAAATTTGTACCTGTATATTTTTAGATCATTTGCAAGGACTTGAGGTAGTGAGAGTCAATGTAGATAAAGCTGATTTGGAAAAAGGGGCCTTTATCAGAGTTGTACACTATTAGCATGGAATGACAATGTTTGTGTAGTTAAGGGGCGTATTTGCAACTGCGCATATGTGAAAAGTTCTGCACATTTCTCCAGCGCAGTGCATGTGTCACACAGAGAGTACGCACAGAGAAGCTGTTGCAATTGGGTCAGACAGTATCAGAAATGTGATGGAAAAGTTATGGTCGTTCCTGGGGAGTGATGGGAGGTGCCTAGTAGTGCACACAAAAATGGTTAATTCAGTGGGTGTATTATGGAAATGTCCTCGGCATATCAAAGCAAGCAGCTCCGTTCATAGGCACACAGCTGGAAGCATAAGAGGCTGTGGCCTGGAGGAGAAACTGTACAGAGCTGGTGCAATTTTCAATGGTGTGAGCGATGGTGGCATATGAGGATGTACCAATCAGTATTACAGCATGCACGGACAGTGGCGTCACTAGGGGGGTGCATTAATGTACACATTAATGTACACACTTGAAGGAGTTTGCAGACTATTTGCATAAAGACACAGATGGGCAACTGCCAATAGACGTTGCTATTGTATGTTGGCTTTTGCGTGCGACTCAAAATAGATATTATTTCTCTGACGTCCTAGTGGATGCTGGGAACTCCGTAAGGACCAAGGGGAATAGCGGCTCCGCAGGAGACTGGGCACAAAAAGTAAAAGCTTTAGACTAGCTGGTGTGCACTGGCTCCTCCCCCTATGACCCTCCTCCAAGCCTCAGTTAGATTTTTGTGCCCGAACGAGAAGGGTGCAAGCTAGGTGGCTCTCCTGAGCTGCTTAGAAGTAAAAGTTTAAATAGGTTTTTTATTTTCAGTGAGTCCTGCTGGCAACAGGCTCACTGCATCGTGGGACTAAGGGGAGAAGAAGCGAACTCACCTGACTGCAGAGTGGATTGGGCTTCTTGGCTACTGGACATTAGCTCCAGAGGGACGATCACAGGTTCAGCCTGGATGGGTCCCGGAGCCGCGCCGCCGGCCCCCTTACAGAGCCAGAAGAGCGAAGAGGTCCGGAGAAAGCGGCGGCAGAAGACGTTCCTGTCTTCAAATAAGGTAGCGCACAGCACTGCAGCTGTGCGCCATTGCTCTCAGCACACTTCACACTCCGGTCACTGAGGGTGCAGGGCGCTGGGGGGGAGCGCCCTGAGACGCAATAAAAATGATATAAAAACCTTATATGGCTAAATAAAATGCATCACATATAGCTCCTGGGCTATATGGATGCATTTATCCCCTGCCAGTTTCCTGAAAAAAGCGGGAGAAAAGGCCGCCGTGAAGGGGGCGGAGCCTTTCTCCTCAGCACACAAGCGCCATTTTCTTTCACAGCTCCGCTGGAAGGACGGCTCCCTGACTCTCCCCTGCAGTCCTGCACTACAGAAACAGGGTAAAACAGAGAGGGGGGCACTATTGGCAGCTAATATATAAATACAGCAGCTATAACAGGGAGTAACACTTATATAAGGTTATCCCTGTATATATATATATATATAGCGCTCTGGTGTGTGCTGGCAAACTCTCCCTCTGTCTCCCCAAAGGGCTAGTGGGGTCCTGTCCTCTATCAGAGCATTCCCTGTGTGTGTGCTGGGTATCGGTACGATTGTGTCGACATGTATGAGGAGGAAAATGATGTGGAAGCAGAGCAATTGCCTGTGTTAGTGATGTCACCCCCTAGGGAGTCGACACCTGACTGGATGGTAGTAATTAAAGAATTACGTGACAATGTCAGCACTTTGCAAAAAACTGTTGACGACATGAGACAGGCGTCTCAGACACCGTCAGGGGCGCTAAAACGATGGTCGACACAGACCCTGACACGGATACTGAATCCAGTGTCGACGGTGACGAGACAAACGTAATGTCCAGTAGGGCCACACGTTACATGATCACGGCAATGAAGGAGGCATTGAACATTTCTGACACTACAAGTACCACAAAAAAGGGTATTATGTGGGGTGTGAAAAAACTACCAGTGGTTTTTCCTGAGTCAGATGAATTAAATGAGGTGTGTGATAAAGCGTGGGTTTCCCCCGATAAAAAACTGCTGATTTCTAATAAATTATTGGCACTATACCCTTTCCCGCCAGAGGTTAGGGCACGTTGGGAAACACCCCCTAGGGTAGATAAGGCGCTCACACGCTTATCAAAACAAGTGGCGTTACCGTCTCCTGATACGGCCGCTCTCAAGGAACCAGCTGATAGAAGGCTGGAAAATATCTTAAAAGGTATATACACACATACCGGTGTTATACTGCGACCAGCGATCGCCTCAGCCTGGATGTGCAGCGCTGGAGTGGCTTGGTCGGATTCCCTGACTGAAAATATTGATACCCTGGATAGGGACAGTATATTATTAACTATAGAGCATTTAAAGGATGCATTACTATATATGCGAGATGCACAGAGGGATATTTGCACCCTGGCATCTAGAGTAAGTGCGATGTCCATTTCTGCCAGAAGAACGTTATGGACGCGACAGTGGTCAGGTGATGCGGATTCCAAACGACATATGGAAGTATTGCCGTATAAAGGGGAGGAGTTATTTGGGGTCGGTCTATCGGACCTGGTGGCCACAGCAACGGCTGGAAAATCCACCTTTTTACCCCAGGTCACCTCTCAGCAGAAAAAGACACCGTCTTTTCAAACCCAGTCCTTTCGTCCCTATAAGGGCAAGAGGGAAAAAGGCCGCTCGTTCCTGCCCCGGGGCAGAGGAAGGGGAAAAAGACTGCACCATGCAGCCTCTTCCCAGGAGCAGAAGCCCTCCCCCGCTTCTGCCAAGTCCTCAGCATGACGCTGGGGCTCTGCAAGCAGACTCGGGCACGGTGGGGGGCCGTCTCAAGAATTTCAGCGCGCAGTGGGCTCACTCGCAAGTGGACCCCTGGATCCTGCAGGTAGTATCACAGGGGTACAAATTGGAATTCGAGACGTCTCCCCCTCGCCGGTTCCTGAAGTCTGCTCTACCAACGTCTCCCTCCGACAGGGAGGCAGTATTGGAAGCTATTCACAAGCTGTATTCCCAGCAGGTGATAATCAAGGTACCCCTCCTACAACAGGGAAAGGGGTATTATTCCACGCTGTTTGTGGTACCGAAGCCGGACGGCTCGGTGAGACCAATTTTAAATCTAAAATCTTTGAACACTTACATAAAAAGGTTCAAATTCAAGATGGAGTCACTCAGAGCAGTGATAGCGAACCTGGAAGAAGGGGACTATATGGTATCTCTAGACATCAAGGATGCTTATCTCCATGTCCCAATCTACCCTTCTCACCAAGGGTACCTCAGGTTTGTGATACAAAACTGTCATTATCAGTTTCAGACGCTGCCGTTTGGATTGTCCACGGCACCACGGGTCTTTACCAAGGTAATGGCCGAAATGATGATTCTTCTTCGAAGAAAAGGCGTATTAATTATCCCTTACTTGGACGATCTCCTGATAAGGGCAAGGTCCAGGGAACAGTTAGAGGTCGGAGTAGCACTATCTCAGGTAGTGCTACGTCAGCACGGGTGGATTCTAAATATCCCAAAATCACAGCTGATTCCAACAACACGTCTACTGTTCCTAGGGATGATTCTGGACACAGTCCAGAAAAAGGTGTTTCTCCCGGAGGAGAAGGCCAGGGAGTTATCCGAGCTAGTCAGGAACCTCCTAAAACCAGGACAAGTGTCAGTGCATCAGTGCACGAGAGTCCTGGGAAAAATGGTGGCTTCTTACGAAGCGATTCCATTCGGAAGATTCCATGCAAGAACTTTTCAGTGGGATCTGCTGGACATATGGTCCGGATCGCATCTTCAGATGCATCAGCGGATAACCCTATCTCCAAGGACAAGGGTATCTCTCCTGTGGTGGTTACAGAAGGCTCATCTTCTAGAGGGCCGCAGATTCGGCATTCAGGATTGGATGCTGGTAACCACGGATGCCAGCCTGAGAGGCTGGGGAGCAGTCACACAGGGAAGAAATTTCCAGGGCTTGTGGTCAAGCATGGAAACGTCTCTTCACATAAATATCCTAGAGCTAAGGGCCATTTACAATGCCCTAAGTCAAGCAAGGCCTCTGCTTCAGGGTCAACCGGTATTGATCCAGTCGGACAACATCACGGCTGTCGCCCACGTAAACAGACAGGGCGGCACAAGAAGCAGGAGGGCAATGGCAGAAGCTGCAAGGATTCTCCGCTGGGCGGAAAATCATGTGATAGCACTGTCAGCAGTGTTCATTCCGGGAGTGGACAACTGGGAAGCAGACTTCCTCAGCAGACACGACCTCCACCCGGGGGAGTGGGGACTTCATCCAGAAGTCTTCCAAGTGATTGTAAACCGTTGGGAAAAACCAAAGGTGGACATGATGGCGTCCCGTCTCAACAAGAAACTGGACAGATATTGCGCCAGGTCAAGGGACCCTCAGGCAATAGCGGTGGACGCTCTGGTAACTCCGTGGGTGTTCCAGTCGGTATATGTGTTCCCTCCTCTTCCTCTCATACCAAAAGTACTGAGAATCATAAGAAGGAGAGGAGTAAGAACGATACTCGTGGCTCCGGATTGGCCAAGAAGAACTTGGTACCCGGAGCTGCAAGAGATGCTCACGGAGGACCCGTGGCCTCTACCTCTAAGGAAGGACCTGCTCCAGCAGGGACCTTGTCTGTTCCAAGACTTACCGCAGCTGCGTTTGACGGCATGGCGGTTGAACGCCGGATCCTGAAGGAAAAAGGCATTCCAGATGAAGTCATCCCTACCCTGATCAAGGCCAGGAAGGATGTAACTGCAAAACATTATCATCGCATTTGGCGAAAATATGTTGCGTGGTGTGAGGCCAAGAAGGCCCCTACGGAGGAATTTCAACTGGGTCGTTTCCTACATTTCCTGCAAGCAGGATGGTCTATGGGCCTAAAATTAGGATCCATTAAGGTTAAAATTTCGGCCCTGTCGATCTTCTTCCAGAAAGAACTGGCTTCAGTGCCTGAAGTTCAGACGTTTGTCAAAGGGGTACTGCATATACAGCCTCCTTTTGTGCCTCCAGTGGCACCTTGGGACCTCAATGTAGTTTTAGGGTTCCTAAAATCACATTGGTTTGAACCACTTGCCACAGTGGATTTGAAATATCTCACATGGAAAGTGGTAATGCTGTTGGCCCTGGCTTCAGCCAGGCGCGTATCAGAATTGGCGGCTTTATCCTATAAAAGCCCTTACCTGATATTTCATTCGGATAGGGCGGAATTGAGGACTCGTCCTCAATTTCTCCCTAAGGTGGTTTCAGCGTTTCACATGAATCAACCTATTGTGGTACCTGTGGCTACTAGGGACTTGGAGGACTCCAAGTTGCTGGACGTAGTCAGGGCCCTGAAAATATATGTTTCCAGGACGGCTGGAGTCAGAAAATCTGACTCGCTGTTTATACTGTATGCACCCAACAAGCTGGGTGCTCCTGCTTCTAAGCAGACGATTGCTCGTTGGATTTGTAGTACAATTCAACTTGCACATTCTGTGGCAGGCCTGCCACAGCCAAAATCTGTAAAAGCCCATTCCACACGGAAGGTGTGCTCATCTTGGGCGGCTGCCCGAGGGGTCTCGGCTTTACAACTTTGCCGAGCAGCTACTTGGTCAGGGGCAAACACGTTTGCTAAATTCTACAAATTTGATACCCTGGCTAAGGAGGACCTGGAGTTCTCTCATTCGGTGCTGCAGAGTCATCCGCACTCTCCCGCCCGTTTGGGAGCTTTGGTATAATCCCCATGGTCCTTACGGAGTTCCCAGCATCCACTAGGACGTCAGAGAAAATAAGAATTTACTTACCGATAATTCTATTTCTCATAGTCCGTAGTGGATGCTGGGCGCCCATCCCAAGTGCGGATTGTCTGCAATACTTGTATATAGTTATTGTTACAAACAAATCGGGTTGTTTATTGTTGGAAGCTATCTTTTCAGAGGCTCCTACGGTTATCATACTGTTAACTGGGTTCAGATCACGAGTTGTACGGTGTGATTGGTGTGGCTGGTATGAGTCTTACCCGGGATTCAAGATCCTTCCTTATTATGTACGCTCGTCCGGGCACAGTATCTTAACTGAGGCTTGGAGGAGGGTCATAGGGGGAGGAGCCAGTGCACACCAGCTAGTCTAAAGCTTTTACTTTTTGTGCCCAGTCTCCTGCGGAGCCGCTATTCCCCTTGGTCCTTACGGAGTTCCCAGCATCCACTACGGACTATGAGAAATAGAATTATCGGTAAGTAAATTCTTATTTTTCAGTGTACATGGTCAGGGATGGGTACCAGGTTTTCCACAAGTTATGCTAATTTATTCAAGGTACCCTGGGAAATTCTACTTGTGTGGAGGGGCCATGAATTTGGGTAAGCTTGGTGACCTACCATCAATAAATAGATGATATTTTTTTCATCTGGCAGGGAAAGAAAAATAAATCTGAATCAGTTCTGTAAATATTTGAATAACAACTACTTCAACATAGAGCAAAGGCCCTAATTCAGAGGTGGACAAAATGTGCATATTTTCACACACGGCCAATGAGCTGCGCATGTGCAGTGATGGCTTAGAAATGGCGGTCACAGGGAGGGTTGAGATTCCATTTGATTGACAGGGAGTGTTTGTAGGAGATAATGGGATGGCTACAATAATGCAGGTGTGTCGCGATCCTTTTGTGGGCATGTCGCTGCTAGTGACTGTTTTGTTGTATGTAACTTCACTGGTTAAAATGGTGCAAATAGCTAAGAGTATTTGCAGTATAAGCAGTTTACCCAACATTGCTGAGAGAGAGAATATTGCATACATTGCTTTATACTGCTTCACAATGTACCCTGTAATGATAATTTCCCAGAAGTGGCTAACCACAGCTACACCCAGTCTTCCATTTTGTCTCTTGTCTCGTGACTTTAACTACAGATGGTAAGAAAGTACCTGGCATAAAGATATGAAAAACTCAGTGCTTCAGAAAGTTGCTTCATGAGATCATGTTAAAATAATAAAGTCTAGTCATATGATTTGTCAACAATTAGGGCTATAAAACCTATGGATGTCATTGTAATGGAGAACATATCTGTGGTGAAGTGCCCCATATGCATATGTAGTGTATGTGATCCAATAACCTTTTAATAAATGATTTGTTTAGCAATGTAATCTTGGAGTGAATGTTCATACCTGGATTACTGGATCAAAAGGAAGAGCGGGGAAGTATGAGGATTAAAAGTAAAGGTTTCTATCAATGTGGTTTGTATAGTATGTGTAAAAACTGTCCCAGTCAAATAAACTGTATCAAAATGTTTAAATCTTCTTAGAGAAAAATATATCATATAACAGCTTTATCACTTGTAATAGTATTAATGTCTTTTACATGATCACATGTGAATGTGACAAATATTACATAGGGAGAACCACAGGAAACCTGAAGGTTAGGTTTACAGAGCATCTGAGACACAGAAGGAGAGGATATGAACAACAATCTATATCAGAATACCTTCAGATTACATATCAGTGTCCTACTCAGTCTATGAAGAAATGTTAATAAAATGCTTTATGCACAGATGTTGCAGAGGTTCCATGTAGAAACAACAATATAATATCTATCCTAGTCAAAAAAGAAATAGCATTTTTTTCTACACCCAGGGCCGGTGCAAGGTTTCTCAGCACCCTAGGCAAATCTTCAGTGCCCCCCCCCCCCCCCCCCCCATGAGGGGGAGGCAGAGACGGGCCCCAGACATAGAGAGTCAGGGAGAGAGAGAGAGAGAGACAGTGTCAGAGAGTGACAGTTTCAGGCAGGGAGGGTGAGACAGTGTCACAGAGTGAGAGAGATAGTGTCAGGGAGAGATTGAGTGTCAGAGAGACAGTGTCAGGAAGAGGGCAAGAGAGAGAGAGAGAAAGAGAGAGACAGTGTGGGGGGAGGCAGAGAGACAGTGGCCCTCATTCCGAGTTGATCGCTCGCTAGCTACTTTTAGCTGCCGTGCAAACGCATAGTAGCCGCCCACGGGGGAATGTATTTTTACTATCTTAGCATAGCAGGAGTGCGAACGCCTGTGCAGCAGAGCGCCTGCAAACACATTTTGTGCAAAACTAGACCAGCCCTGTAGTTACTTATTCTGTGCGATGATTGCTGCGATGAGTGACGCGGTAATGACGTCAGATACCCACCCAGCAAACGCCCGGCCACGCCTGCGTTTTTCCAAACACTCCCAGAAAACGGTCAGTTGCCACCAAGAAACTCCCACTTCCTGTCAATCTCCCTGCGTTCGGCACTGTGACTGAAAGCGTCGCTAGAACCTGTGCAAACCACGTGCTCGTTGTACCCGTATGATGCGCATGCGCATTTCGGTGCATGCGCAGATTAGCCCCGTTTTGCCATGATCGCTGTGCTGTGAAAATCCGTAGCGAGCGATCAACTCGGAATGAGGGCCCGTGTTAGGGAGATAGAGAAAAAAGACAGAGAGGAGCAAGAGAGAGAGTGTCAGGGAAAGAGAGAGAGAGAGAGAGAGAGAGAGGGAGAGCCAGCAGGAGATACAGTACACTACCTGAGTACAGCACAGCACAGTAGGGATGACCATCGACCATCAATGATTTTGAATCATCGATGATTTAGCCTCGATGTCAAATACTTTTGCCATTGATGGCGGAGAACCAGATGGGCTTCTGCCATCGATGGTGGGCGTGGGGCTGATGGTATTGCACAGTACAGTATACACAGTATATGGCACACATATACCATATATAGTACAGTGTGTGATATGTATACACCACATAATACACATATAATATTATAATATGCACAGTACATATAGTATAATGTACACTTACAGTTCGCTGGGTGAGAAAGATATAAACATATATATATATATATATATATCTTGCAATCGGATCGGCACTCTCCTCCCTTGTATGTTATTGCTCTGGTGCCCTCTGGAAAAGTTCATCCATACAGCGGCAATATACCCATCAGCGGCACTCAGAGACTGAAACATCTTGGAATTAGTGAAACATACTAAGTGCTTTAATCCATCACATCATCTTGTAATCCAACGTTTCGGGGCGCGGACGCCCCTTTGTCAAGGTGTTATGCTCACCTTGACAAAGGGGCATCCGCGCCCCGAAATGTTGGATTACAAGATGATGTGATGGATTAAAGCACTTAGTATGTTTCACTAATTCCAAGCTGTTTCAGTCTGAGTGCCGCTCATGGGTATATTGCTGCTGTATATATACACACACCGTAATGCCTGACACATTATGACACACACCGCAATGTCCGTGATACATTATGCCACACACTGCAATGGCCCTGAGACATTATACCACATACCACAATGCCCGTGATATAGTATACCACACACCGTAATGCCTGTGACACATACCGCAATGCCCATTATACCCTATGCCACACACCGCAATGCCCGTTATACATTATGCCACACTGCAATCCCCCTGAGACATTATACCACATACCACAATGCCCGTGATACAGTATGCCACACACCGCAATGCCCATTAAACATTATGCCACACACTGCAATGACCTTGAGACATTATACCACATACCACAATGCCTGTGATACCCTATGCCACACAACGCAATGCCCGTTATACATTATGCCACACTGCAATGCCCCTGAGACATTATACCACATCCCACAATGCCCGTGATACAGTATGCCACACACCGTAATGCCTGACACATTATGACACACACCGCAATGTCCGTTATACCCTATGCCACACACCGCAATGCCCATTATACATTATGCCACACACTGCAATGACCTTGAGACATTATACCACATACCACAATGTCCGTGATATAGAATACCACACACCATAATGCCTGTGACACATACCGCAATGCCCGTTATACCCTATGCCACACACCGCAATGCCCGTTATACATTATGCCACACTGCAATGCCCCTGAGACATTATACCACATACCACAATGCCCATGATATAGTATGCCACACACCGTAATGCCTGTGACACATTATGACACACACCGCAATGTCCGTGATACATTATGCCACACACCGCAATGTCCATTACACATTAAGTACTACAGTTAGGCTTCTAATTACTTTTAAATTACCTGCTCGTTGCCAGGGGTTTCATGCTCTTGGTTCCATGCACGTGCCAGGGGTTTTCATGCTCAGGGTGTCATGCTCGTTGCCAGGGGTTTCATGCACCGGGTGTCATGCTCGTTGCCAGGGGTTTCATGCACTGGGTGTCATGCTCATTGCTAGGGGTAATGCTTGTTGCTAGGGCTGTGCTCCCAGTGCCACATATACCCCCAGGGCCAATAATCCCCCACAGTGCCAGGTACACACATGCCCCCCCATTAAGTCCTACAGTTAGGCTTCTAATTACTTTTAAATTACCTGCTCGTTGCCAGGGGTTTCATGCTCTTGGTTCCATGCACGTGCCAGGGGTTTTCATGCTCAGGGTGTCATGCTCGTTGCCAGGGGTTTCATGCACTGGGTGTCATGCTCGTTGCCAGGGGTTTCATGCACTGGGTGTCATGCTCATTGCTAGGGGTAATGCTTGTTGCTAGGGCTATGCTCCCAGTGCCACATATGCCCCCAGGGCCAATATTCCCCCACAGTGCCAGGTACACACATGCCCCCAATGCCAAATATGCCCCCACCAGTGCCAGTTACACGTATACCCCCCGGTGTCAAACATGCTCCCCCCGTGCCACATATGCCCTTTCAGTGCCACATATGCCCTGTTTTGTGAAGGAGGGACACGGAGGGCACAGTGCGCGCCTCTCCTGTGTCCCTCCTGCGTCTCTGGCGTGTCTGTTAAATGAAGTGCCGGTTCGTGAGCCAATCAGAGTTTACGAAAGGGCACTTCATTTAATAGACATGCCGTAGACGCAGGAGGGACACAGGAGAGGCGCGCGCTGTGCCCTCCGTGTCCCTCCTTCCCAGCAGAGATCAGTGGTGGCTAGGGCGCCCTGCAGCCCTGCGCTCCCCCAAGCGAGCGCAGTGGCTGCGGACCCCTAGTTACACCACTGAACACAGCTTAGTCACACTGCTGCATATATAATATACACAGTACAGTGTATAAGATATAATGCACACATATAGTGCACTGGGTGACACACGGTGTAATCACACTGCAGCAGTAGCACATATATAAATAGAGACTCACAGCTGTAAAGGAGGATACCGACTAGAGGTGAACAGGTCTGTGATGGGGCGGGACTTCGCAGCATTAGGCCCCACCCCCTAAATACCCGCGAATCGGGAGCCAGCTAGGGCAGAGCAGGCAGGGCCAGGATTTGTCCGTCCCTGCTACATCCTCCGTGGTTGCAGCTGCAGCGTAACACAGCTTGCACTGCAGCAGCTTCAGCTCCTCCACACAAAAAACACTGACACCGGGTGAGCAGGCGCCATACATCCCTCGCGGTGAGCGCAGTGCAGATCCTGTGAGTCTGTGACATCATTGATTTTGTTGCTTCACTCAGCGCCGCCCTCCAAGTGCCGGCGCCCATAGGCAGTTGCCTAAAGCTGCCTAGTGGTGGCGCCGGCCCTGTCTACACCTGTACTGTGCAAGAGTTTTAGGCAGGTGTAGAAAAAAATGCTGCAGAGTAAAAATGCTTTCAAAAGTAGAAGTGTAAGAGGAGGGGGCGGTGCGTGTGGTGGTGCCTGCTGCCGTGCAGGTGTAGTTTCGGTACTCACCAGGGGTGCTCTCTCTCACCTTCAGGTACCGGAACCTTCAACGGACCTGGCAATCTTCAGTCGGATCCGGACACGGCGATTCCCTCTCGGAGCTGACAGACGAACGAGCTGAGGAGAAAATAGTCTACCTTAAGGGGGGTGTCAACAGTCTTCCACCGGAAGAGGGGATACCCCAGGGGTGACGGCGACCTTCACCAGTTGGGTGAAAGGTCATCACTTGCACAAAGCCTCAGCCACCCTGATTTCACACACCCGCACTCTCGCGCGTAGTGTGATGAAGGTGATTCTCACGTCCGTGAGCAATCCCTATTCCGGCGCTTGGGGACAGACAAGGGACAAACGTACACAGATGCTACTCACCGTTACAAGTCTTGCACTCCGATCTTCTCCACTTACAGGTCCCTGTAAGGAGGTAAAGAGAAAACAGCCGTGCAGGGCCAAGAACTACCCTAGTGTGTGTCCGCTACACTAGCTACATAAACAGAGCCCTCAAACTAGCTCGTGTGGGGGGTGCAACACAACTATGCATAAACTTAAAACAAACAGACAATTTGCCCTGCACGGTAACAACATACATCACAATATCGGATTACAAGATTCCACGGTGCTGTCCCTTTAAATCCCTACCCACCGCTGGAAGGGGGTGGGCGCCACACAGCCTGCCCACCTCCTGTACACTTCCTTCTATGGGGCTCAGGTCAAGCGGACCTGCCTACCTAAACACCTCAGGGTGGCCCGGGCCTAGTGCCCAGTGCCACCTCTATTCACCTCGGGGGCACTTATTCACTGGGCCTAGCGCCCCCTGACTGCACCCAGGCCGGAGGCCTGACTTCACCCACGGGCCTAGCGCCTGCCTAACTCGTTGCCCGTTGGGTGACCTGGGCCTAGTGCCCAGGGTCACCTTATATGTACCTACTGCCCAAAATGCACTAGGGCCTAATGCCCTCTAATGCCCCCACAGGCCGTGTGCCCGATGTGCCCCTCGGGCCTAGTGCCCGCCTACGGCACCGTCGAGGTGGCTTGGGCCTAATGCCCAAACCACCAAATCAAATGGTGGGCCCAACCTCCTATCAGGGCCACGGGCCGGGGGGAACCCCGACTTCACATGCCCACGGACCCGGAGGGCCCGATCAAACGTACCCACGGGCCGGGAGGGCCCGACTAACTGCCCACAGGCCGGAAAGGCCTGACCGTGCCCACGGGCCTAATGCCCGAACACCCAGTGGTCTAGGGAGGAGAGAGAGGGTACAGGGGCACCTGATAAGGGCCTACCTGACCCGGTGGGAGAGGCACCAGGGGGGAGCTTCGTCAGCTCTCTTCCTTCCCACCCCTGGTGGCCTCTCCGGCGCTTCCCTTCACTCTTCGGCAGCTGGCCCATCCTGGCCAGCGGCGCCGCCGTCGCCTCGCCGCGTCCAGCCGCCGCTGGACATCTTCTTCCCGGAGCCTGGAGTCTTCTGGCCTCTTCCGCGGCCACCGGAGCTCTTCAGCGCTCTTCCGCGCGCCCTCCGTCTTCAGCTCCCGCCCGGCGTCTCCTTTCGCACTCCTCCGCGCGCCCGACCTCTACTTAGGCTCCCGCCCGGTGTCTGACGTCAGACGCCGGGGGCGGGGCCCATGACGCGGCGAGCGCCGATTGGCTCGCCGCGCCCGCCTCCGATTGGCCGGCGCCCCGCGAGCCGCGATTGGCTTGCGGACGGCGCCGGCTTTGAAAAGACGCCGGCGGCGCTTCTCATTGGCGGCCCAAGTGGCGCCAACTTTAAAGCGCCGCCGCGCTGCTACCTGCCGCCGCCGACAGCCTGGTGCAGGGAAACATCCGATCCCTGCACCAGACACCCGCCGCACACCCAGCGCTGGGGACAGACAAGCTTCCCCAGCGCTGTCCACCCTCGCGCTCTGCAGGGGACACAGATCCCCTGCACACTGTTGTGGTGATGTGCCCTGGGACATCTCCACAGAAGTGTTAATAGTTTATTTTTATCAATTAACAAAATGCAAAGTGAATGAACAGAAGAGAATTCTAAGTCAAATCAATATTTGGTGTGACCACCCTTTGCCTTTAAATCAGCATCAATTCTTCTAGGTACAGTTGCACACAGTTTTTGAAGAAACTCGACAGGGGGGTTGTTCCAAACATCCTGGAGAACTAACCACAGATCTTCTATAGATGAAGAAGGCTTGCTCAAATCCTTCTGTTTCTTCATGTAATCCCAGACAGACTCAATGATGTTGAGATTGGGGCTCTTTGGGAGCCGTACCACCATCATCATTGATCTTCTTTATGCTGAAGATAGTTCTTAATGACATTGGCTGTGTGTTTGGGGTTGTTGTCCTGCTGGAGAATAAATTTGGAGCCAATCAGATGCCTCCCTGATGGTATTGCATGCCTGTCTATATAAGATGCAGGTTGGATCACTACTGAAGCAGGAAGCTTTTAATAGAAGCCTCCTCCTGCATCACCGTGGAGCGATATCACTGCTGCATCCTTGGATGCAGCAGTAATAGCAATTCCAACCACATATGAATTAGGCCCTATTTTATGTATAGCAAATAAAAGTCTTGGTAATATCCATTTTTCTGTGGTGCAGCTCTCCTAGGATACCTCTTCCCAAAGGTCAGTATTTCTGTGCATGAATAAAAAGAGGAGGTGTACAATGGTAAAATCTTTACTGAAAAATTATAAAGAACCACCCATGACAACCTATCAGCTGACCTGTATAACTTTTTTAAAACAATTTTATTGACAGGAGAATTACAAACACAGAAAAAGTTCACACATCACATTACATACATGCACGGGGAACAACTGAAAGACTAGAATGTATAGGGACAAACTATGAGTTTGTGGGGATACAAAGAAGCTGGAAAGGCCTAGAGTTGGCTTTAAAAAGGGTGGCCAGTATCCAATACGGTCATATTGTACCATGTGGTGAGGCTAAAGCTCTGACGCAAAAGTGATTTGGTTTCTGGAGGCAGTGTTGTGATATAGGGCAACCAGATGTCAAAGAAAGTCACTGTTCATTTTTCTTTTTGTAGGGAAACCTCAGACTAGTCCATTGTGAACAAGTAGGATAACCTGGGATATAAAAGAGTAATAGGTACTGGGTCGGGAGATATCCATTGGGATAATATCGTCTTTTTAGCTGTGGATGCCAGCTTGTTAAGTAGATTTAAGTTACCACTAGACAAATTAGATCTAGATTCAGCAGGGACTATACCCCAGAAGGTCCATATATCATTAATAGTGAAGGATAGGTATTGGTCGTGGGTAATGTAGTTTTGAAGGGCAGACCACAAAGAACGAACCAGGGGACATGACCAAAGACAGTGCTTAATGTCAGCCTCCAGGTCACCACACTTAAAACAAGCAGACGTGTCCGCTTTGCCCATCAAAAATTTGAGCTTGGTCGTCAAGTATGCCCTATGCAGAATTTTATGGTTCATCTGTACATATGATATAGAGACCAATTGTTTGTTTAAAGTTTGGTAAGCAGAGAGGAGTGATTTCATGGTAAGACCAGGGAAATTACCTTCCCATTTCAGCAGTACCCCCGAACCTCCCTCAAAGATCAGTACTAAGCGACCCTGGTCATAGGTGTGTGAGGTAGTGAGCGGGGATCCTGGATTGCGTTGTATAGCTCTGTCAAGGTCAGTGGACATACCCCTATCTCCCAATACAGATAGCATTGAGGTAATGTAACTACAGGCCTGTAGGAAGGGGAACAGAGGTACTGGTAATGTCAGGAAGTTTTCTTGGAGTTGTGTACGTGTTAAGAGAGTAAATGATTCCGGTTGTAAAAATTGGAATATATAACAGAGGCCATGCCTGTGCCATACCCTAAAAATTGTGGACGTGAGGTGGGGGTGGAAGTTGGGGCTTCCCCATAAAGGTAGAAATATGGATTGGTAGCGTAACAATTGTAGCCTAGGGCGCAAAGTGCGCCAGGCAACATGGGCAGAGTAGATTAGGATGTTGTTTTTAAATGCTGGTAGGAGAGCCTGAGGCGGAGTATGTAGTAAAGAAACTAGATTCCAACCGAGTGCGAAAGCTTGATCTAGGTGGCTGTTTGAATAAGTTTGGATGCCACTGATCCAATCAGAGGCTATTCTGTAATTAGCTGCCAGGGCATAGGATCGTAGACATGTCAAATTAAGACCTCCCAGGTCACGTTTTTGCCGGAGTTTAAACAGGGAAATTTGAGGGTGTTTGTTTGCCCAAATGAATTTAGAAAAGGCTTTATTCAAATTCGACCATAGGTGTTTAGAGGGATAAATGGGTAGAGTTTGGAGGGCATAGAGGAATCGAGGGAAACTGATAATTTTAAAGAGATGGCAGCAACCAATATACGTTAAAGGAAGGTGGGCCCATTTTGAAAAATCCAGGAGGGTTCTCTGAGGGAGCGGGTTGTAATTAAAATCATGTAATAGGGATGGGTGACGTGGCATCTGTATGCCTAAATAGGCGAGGGAGTTGTTCTGGGCCCAACGGAATGAGAAAGAGTCCTGCCATCCTCGTTGTCCCTCTGGGAAAAACGCTAATGCCTCCATCTTGAGATAATTGATCTTAAATCCCGAGACCATTTCAAAGTCTGTCAACAGAGTAAGGACTCTTGGGATAGCCATTTAGGGTTGGAGAAGTAGAGAAGAACGTCATCGGCAAAAGTCGAAAACTTTACCTCCACCTTCCCAATCTTTATCCTCCGCCAAAGAGGTTCCTTAATAAAGTGTCTAAAAAGTGGGTCTATAGCAAGGTAAAACAGTAAAGTGGAGAGAGGGCAGCCTTGCCTCATTCCTCTGGCTAAATCAAAACAATGGGTATTGTTAGAATTGATAGTCAAAAAGGTCATAGGGTTATTATAAAGGGTAGAAAACACTTGTAGGAAGGGGCACCAAAGCCCTGTATCTGGAAAATTCGGTAAAGGTGAGCCCAGGATACCCGGTCAAATGTCTTGTCGGCATCGCAACTTACTACCAGGTTATCCACTAGGCCGGCATGGTGTGTCGCTGTCATGACGGCTAGAAGTGTCCTAATATTACGAACCAAGTGCCGTTTACACTTAAATCCTGTTTAAGCAGGGTGAATTAAATTGGAGAGTATGGGTTGTAGTAAAGTCCTGGTTAAGTAAAGAGATTGGTCTATAAGCAAAATAATCCTAGCAACATTGAACTGTGGGGGGGCTGGGTCAACCAAAAGAATGGAATTAAATAGTTGGGCAAGAAGTGGAGAGATTTGTGACGACAGGGATTTATAATACGCAGCGGATAGACCATCTGGTCCAGGAGACTTGCCTGTAGGGAGTGATTTAATCATCTGTTCGATCTCCTGTGTCATTATCGGAGACATGAGGAATTCTCTGTCATCAACAGTGAGGATCGGGAGGTCTAAATGGGTAAGAAAGTCCATTCCTGCTGTCGGGTTATCTACCGGGGCGCTATAGAAGGATTCAAAGTAAGTCAGAAAAGTCAAATTTAGATCAGTTTGGGAGGTGCAGAGGGTGCCGTCAGGAAGTTGAATTGAAAGGTTAGGGGCTGCTGCCGTGGATGCTCGTACCATGCTGGCCAGAAGTTTTCCCAGTCTATTTTCCCAATGAAAATAATGATTTTTCTGGTAATTAAGATTCATCTGGGCCCTTTCAGAACAGAGAGTGTCATAGAGATCCTTAGCCTGCTTATATAGGAGGCGTGAGGATTCTGAGGGGCTGGCCAATAAGGCGGAGTAAGCTACAGAAACTGTCGTGGAAGCTTGGGAGAATCTCTGAGCAAGCTATAATGTGGCCTCTTAAGACCAGTTTAGATGCCGGCCAAAGGAGATTAATGTCTGAACGATGGACATTATTATCTACAAGGTAATTAGAGAAAGACTGCGCTAAGTGAGTTTTAAAATCATCAGTAGATGTTAAATAGTCAGGGAATTTCCAGTTATAGGAAAAAGTTTTAGGTTTAAGTAAGGTAATAGTCACCCAAATAGGGGCGTGTTCGGATAATAGAATATTCTTTATGGCCACCTGTTCTACTTTATGTAAAAGAGAATTTGACACCAGCCAGTAGTCCAGAGGTTCACAAACACGGTCCTCAAGGCACCCCAACAGTCCAGGTTTTAGGTATATCCATGGCTCAGCACAGATGGTTAAATAAAATTGACTAAGGTGCTAATTAAGTCACCTGTGGCCAAGCATGGACCCATTTAAGACCAGGACTGTTGGGGTGCCTTGAGGAGCGCGTTTGGGAACCTCTGCAGTAGTCCAAATGGGAAAAGGAGTTGTGGGGATGGGAGTAAAAGGTATATTCACGGGAGACAGGGTGGAAAAATCTCCAGGAGTCTATGAGTGTGAGGGAGTCAATAAGAAGGGAAACTGCGGGGGGAGGTGATCTGTTGTTAAGGTGTCGAGGGCCTCCTGAAATTACCTTAAAATTACGTTAAGGTCCCCGGCCAGAATCACAAACCCTTCTGCCCATACCTGTAATTTAGAATGAATATTGGAAAAAAAGGAGGCTTTTGGGCCAGTAGGGGCATATAGGCAAACTAACATATATAATTCACCTTCAACTTTCAAAAAAAGAAAACGGCCTTCTGGGTCGCACCACTCATCACATATGACATAGTGGACAGATTTGCTAATCAGTATTAGAACCCCACGGGATTTACTATGATAAGAGGCAAATCTAAAACCCTGGACCCAAGTGTCATGCAGTGTGTTATGATCTGAGGGCCTCCAGTTTGTTTCCTGGAGAAAAACAACATCTGGGTAGAGTTTTTTCAGGTGACTTAGTACTTTTTTGTTTGATGATGGTGTTCAGCCCTTCTACGTTCCGACACACATTTAAAAGAGGTTTTAGAGTGAGGGGGACTAGTAGCTAATAAGGTCGTCATGGCATTATCCTATACCTTTCCTGGGAAATTAAAACAGTGAGGTGAGACTATATTGGTCATTGGCCCATCCCAGCAAGTAGGCCAATGGGGACATGTAAATAACATACCGTGAATAAACATGTAATTGATATCTAAGAGTGGAGTGTGTGAAAGAGAACATGAGAAATATAACAAACATAACCTGTCTATTATTTTCAAAATTATAAGAACCCAATATGGAGGCCTGAGAGGCCAACTACATTCGTTAACAATTACAGCAAGATAAGATTGGAGAAAAAAGTAGGAGAAAAAAGAGAAGAGAAGTTGAAAAGCATGGAAAAAGAAGAGGAGTGCTAGGCCCCAACCCAGCCAAATAGGCAGAAGGAATGTGGTCCACTGCAATAAATGCAGGACCTCCCTGATATCACAGAACTAATGAAGAACACATTTAACAGCTTATCAGAACAATAACATCAATACTCATCAAGCGCAGATATCAATCCGTATCCGCAACAGAGGACCGTGGTGAAACAGAGTCCAATGAGTATAAAAAGCTTCTTGCAGCTTGCGGAGTGTCAAGAAAGTAGGTGGCACCATTGTAGTGCACTCGAAGTTTGGCGGGATACAGAAGTGCAAAACGAATGCCCCTGGAAAACAGCTTGGTGCAGACCGGGGAGAATTCCCGGCGTTTAGTGGAGACTTGGAAGGAAAAGTCCTGGAATAATAAGATTCAGGTGTCCTCGTATTTGAGGTCTTTCAGGTTCCGGTATGCATCCATAATTGATATCTTGTCGAGGTAATTCAACAGGCGGAATATGACAGGGCGGGGACGTTGTGGTTGTTTGTTATGCCGGTCTGGACTGATACGGTGTGCCCTCTCCACTTACAGTGGTCTGGCCGATGACGGTAGTCCCAAAGCTTCGGGTAACCAGGAGGACACAATATAAAGCAATTCTTTAGGTCTTACTGATTCCGGCAAACCGATGAGACACAAATTATTCCGGCGATTCCGATTTTCAAGTTCCTGTAGTTTGTCTTGAAACGCCAGCATATTAGTGTCCTGTGTATGTAGTAAAGTTTTCGCTTCTGTTAATTCATCCTCAAAAGCTGAGATCCTATCTTCAGCTTCTGTTAAATGAGAGGTGTATTGTTTCAGAAGCGCGGTTGCTGAAATCACGGCCTCGGTAAGAGGGGCCAGTTCGGCGTTGAGTAGTGGGGACAATATGTCCGATATTTCCTTGGCTCTCTTTGCCGTGTCAGAACAAGCGGAGGCCAGATCAGGTGAGTCCAAGGAGTCATCCCTGGAGGGAAAGGTTCGGAGAGGAAATGAATTGACCGCAGGAAACTTCTCTTTCTGTTTCTGGGTCTGGGAGTTTTTAGTTTTCCTGGGTGTTTTTGCCACATATTTCTCCATTGTTAAGCAGGGTAATACAGTAAGATAATATGATATGCTGCAATGAGGCGTTCACAATAAGCTATTTGATAGATATTATGCAGGACAGTTGATGTCAGGTGAGGAGAAGTGTCATGGATCACATACCACACTGAGGCAGAGCTGTGAAGCTGCAGTGTGGTAGGGAGTGGGGTCGCCTGTTGTAAGCAGCTCAACAGTGCAGCCCCTCCAGAAGAGCGCTTACATAGAACAGGGAGGGAGGGGATGGCAGCCCTCGTGCCCTAGTGTAGTGTCCCTGTCAAGCAGGCAGCGACCAGCGCAGTACCTGCAGCATTGGGGACAATTGGCAGCACTCGCTGTGTTATAAACAAGCCAGGATGTTCGTGGGGCTCTGTGCAGGAAGCTGCAGCTGCAGCAGTATAGACAGTAATTCAGCTGCGGTGAGCCCGGCTGGAAGCTACAGTGAGCCGGAGGTGGGAAGCCCAGGACAGGGGCAAGAGGTGAAGGCAGAGGATGAGGCGCTGTACACGGAAAGCACCCATGTGTCTGGTAGCCGAGGGTCTTGTCGGTGATGTTACCGACCGACAGGCATCTGCGGGTTGTAGCTATCTGCCGGGGGATCTAGCGGCTGCATGTCCTGCTGGCGAGGTCACCGCCAGCTGTAGTGAGGAGGCGGGCATCTGTATTACGGAGCTCCCAGCCGGGACGCTCTGGCGCTGGGGGCGAGGGGGCCTAAGATGGCGGCCAAGGGTGCTAACGTATGATAAACGCTTCTGTTTCGGCGGTGTATGAGTGGTGGGGAGCCGGGATCAGGGTCCACTTGCCCACTATTATCTCCCAGGGGTGCCCCGATTTCGAGGGGGTGCTGTTCCCAGCGTTGAGGGGTTTTTATGTTATTTCCCTCAGCAGGGAGTGGAGAGCTCACTTAAAACATGGCCAGCTGTCAGGCCCGCCCACCGGAAGTGCTCTGTATAACTTTATAGTATGCAAATTATAAATGTTACTTCAATGCTGATTGGTTGCCATGGGCAACTTCTCCATTGGCTCACTTCTCCACTCTTTTCGCTGCTTAGTACATCTCCTCCTTACTAACCAGCAGGCTGTGTCTGATAAATGATAGGAGCTGATTGGTTGGATGGAGCTTTTAAACTCTGCTGGTGACAGTTGAAGCCGTTGGAAGAGCAGCCTGTGGTAGATAACAGGGGAAGAAGTCCCTGCTAGCCTCCTAAGCTGGTGTGAACTACAGTACATGTAAAAAGAACAAGTTCATTAGGAGATTCCGGTGAGGAATAGGCTAAAGAGACTTTTATAGATAATGGAAACTGTGAGTAGCCTCTGAGACACAAGTGTTTAACATTGTATAACCCCACTGGGTCATACAATATCAGTCAGGGTCTTATAAACAACAGTACTGCTTATAATAAATATACTGTACATATGCCGTCTATAACAAACATTCTCCTAAAGGCAGAATAAGTCTTGTATAACAACTGAACTGAGAGGGATTCAATTCTTGTTAATTAGGCTATAAGTACTTATTTTGTGACTTTGTGACTTTTAGCAATTCAGATGCATGCCCAGTTAAAAAACATGGACTATTTGTGCAAATATTGTAATTGCGTGTGACTGAGAAACAGGCTCTGTATGTTCAGTTTCTTATAGTATGGAGCCACCAGAACTTGTTTGGACCACACTGACAACGACTGGAAATGTTCCCTTGAGACCCCCTGCTGTAAATTATAAATGACGCCATTCCCATACATAAAGGAGTGACAAAGGGGGTCATTCCATATTGATCGCACGGTAGCAGTTTTTTGAGCTGTGCAAAAAGATTTTGTGCAGTTTCTGAGTAG
Source organism: Pseudophryne corroboree (assembly GCF_028390025.1). Lineage (NCBI taxonomy): Eukaryota > Metazoa > Chordata > Amphibia > Anura > Myobatrachidae > Pseudophryne > Pseudophryne corroboree. The sequence continues at coordinate 493,099,468 of NC_086449.1, read as the reverse complement.
CTCAGAACTTACTCAGCCCTTGCGATCACTTCAGGCTGTCAGGTCCCGGAATTGATGTCAGAAACCCGCCCTGCAAACACTTGGACACGCCTGCATTTTCCATGGCACTCCCAGAAAACGGTCAGTTGCCACCCAGAAATGCCTTCTTGCTGTCAATCACCTTGCGATCGCCGCTGCGATCATTTTCTTCATAAGGTCCCACGCTGCCCGGCATTTCCCGTCGCTGGGCAGGAACGCACCTGCGCATTGCGGTCACGGCACATGCGCAGTTCAGACCCGATTGCACCAATGCAAAAAACTGCAGCGCGCGATCGGGTCGGAATGACCCCCAAAGTTCTTACATTACGGTTACAACTATAATCTGTGGTGTAACACGTGCAGCAAATGCCTGGGATGACAACAAGGAAATCTGGTGAAATAAAGGAATGTCTGAGAGAATGTAAAATATTTAAAGATATGTTTCTCAGAAAGTCTGAGGAATACAGCACAAAGTTCATTAGGAATTGCCAGAATGTCTGGTGCATACTGTACATGTATTATACAAATGTGATGCTTTCCCTTTAACAAACTTCCAGCATGTACAACTAGTGTACATTTATGTAGACAAAAAGGGTAATTTTCTAACCACATAATATAGTGATATGCACATATGTAGGTGTACCCACTTTTCTATTTTTTGAAATCCCCCATTCAAATTATATCCACAACCATCTATGAATTGTAGTTCCAGATAGAAATATGCATGCCAGCAAATCACATCACTTTTAAGCCCTGATTACTATATCGATGTTGGATCACCCCCTTAATTAATTAAAACTTTTACATTTTTCTCCAAAAATACTGATCTTTCAAATCTTATGTCTAATGAATCTATGAGACTTGGTATTAATTTTAGCAAAAGTGTGTCTTTTGTGCAGTTGAATGTTTTTATTACATTGTAAATTTGCTTTTCTGTATAAATTGTGCCTATATTGTTCAATAAGTGTTCCATTATACGGAATTCTATAATACAGAATTGGAGAACATAAATAGGTTGAACTCAACGGACGGATTGTCTTATTTCAACCTCACAAACTATGGCCCTCATTCCGAGTCGTTCGCTCGGTATTTTTCATCGCATCGCAGTGAAATTCCGCTTAGTGCGCATGCGCAATATTCGCACTGCGACTGCGCCAAGTATCTTTGCTATGAAGAAAGTATTTTTACTCACGGCTTTCTCATCGCTCCGGCGAACGTAATGTGATTGACAGGAAATGGGTGTTACTGGGCGGAAACACAGCGTTTTATGGGCGTGTGGCTGAAAACGCTACCGTTTCCGGAAAAAACGCAGGAGTGGCCGGAGAAACGGGGGAGTGGTTGGGCGAACGCTGGGTGTGTTTGTGACGTCAAACCAGGAACGACAAGCACTGAACTGATCGCACAGGCAGAGTAAGTCTGGAGCTACTCTAAAACTGCTAAGTAGTTTGTGCTCGCAATATTGCGAATACATCGGTCGCAATTTTAAGATGCTAAGATACACTCCCAGTAGGCGGCGGCTTAGCGTGTGTAACTCTGCTAAATTCGCCTTGCGACCGATCAACTCGGAATGAGGGCCAATGTAACTATGAATAAGAGGCTCTGTGCTCCAACTGCTGAAGGTGCAATCTTAACTCCTTCAAATTCATTTTAAATGTCTAGCCCATCCATACAAAATCTAATTTTCACATGTTGCTACAACATAAAGCACATTGCACCAAGACTAAATTATGTAAGGGTCATGTAGATTCTCTAAGCTTCTCCTATCAGGATTAACATTTAGCACTGCTCTGAGTCTTGCAGTTGATGCCTAGTTTATAGGGTAATTAAAAATAAAATGCTTTTATTTGAGAAAAAAACACATCATACAGTGACAACAATTAACATGGTAAAGGAATGACAAGGTCACCAAAATAAGTATGCAGATTCCAAACATGGTAGAGATGTGTACAAAAGCACAGCATGGAAAAATAAAATGCAGTACATATAATAATAAGAGAAAATGAGACATGGGAAAAAGCACAGCGAACATTATCAGGGAGAAGTAAGGAATGACAGTACCATCCAAAATAGGGGCAGATCCTCTATCAATTAGAGGGTAGGGGGGGCTGAGGCACTTAAGACAGGGGGACCCTGGTTGAGGGGGAGTGTGTATATTAGATTGTGCATACCTCTCAACATGACCCATTCTGGGAGGGACAACATGCTCTCTACCTGGACTTCCCACTTACTATATGATTGGCATCACATGTGTTGAACTATTTCATTGATAACAAAGGTATTTCAACAAAAGTGACTACAATCATAATTAAGAAGAAAGTCCAGGTAGAGAGCATTTTGTCCCTCCTGGAATGGGAGGTATGGATTGTGTATATTAAGTATATTGTGTGTATATATATATATATATATATATATATATATTTATAGCCGATACCCCCGGAGGGTTAGGGTAGGGGACGGTAAAAATACTTACCTCCTCCAATGTCGAGATCTTCAATGTTGGGATGCTGCTGTCGGTCATGTGACCACTGGCATCCCGACCTCTGGGGTGCCATACCAAACACACCATTACACATCCTTGAATATTGAATAGTCTACAAATAGTAACATTGAAATGTAATGATCATTGACATATTGTAGACTGTGTATGTGCTAGGTTCCATAATTTAAGTGTTTTTGTTGTTATTTTAACTTTAAACTATTTGTATGCAATAAATAGTAAGAAATAGCTTGTAAAAGACATATAAGCATTATAGGATTACAGTTATTTATCATTTGTATAGTAATACAGAACATTATAGAAAATACTGTAGTATGTACAGTATATAACGATTTTTCCTTTTTAGAAACCTTTTAAAGCTTAGGGGTCAATCCAATTAAGTACGAGTTGGATCCTGCAGCCGTTCTCATCTCGAACTCACACTGAGAATTTCATATGCAATTCATTTTCAAACTAACTTTTGTTTTTCAGATGAAATTAGCATTTTTTTGTGCGTACCCACCTGAGCAAGTGAAAAGGTTGGGAAATATGCCGGGGCGCAGTACAAAACTTCTGGTGTACCCCTCCCAGTGAATAATCATGCACTTGGAGAGATTTAATAGGCATAATTTGGCCACTAAAAACAAATCAGTTTTCTGGTGAATTTCTCTAAAAAGCTCAATAATCGGGTTAAATGATATGGGAAACTTATGTGGAGATATTGTATTGATGGGAGAGGGCTTTCTGAACTTGCAGATAAGAATTAAAAGCGGTTATTTCAACTTTATACAAACGTTGAAAAATTACTTCACACACATCTTCCTGTACCTCAGAATGCTGGAAAGATTTAATTTGATGAAAATGCTCGCTATTAATTTTCAACCTTTATCAAAACTGAAAAAATCATCCATTTGACATCTTTATAAATCTTCAGCATTCTTATGGCCAGTAACAGGTTTTTATATGTCCCTGTAATTCAGCTGTCACTTTTTGCGGGTCCAGGATAGTTCCCCACTTTTTCATGAACTTCTCCCAGGTAATATTTGTATAAAAGTCACGCTACCTCACTGCGTGTACTGTAAATTGCCATTTCTAATTGGATCTCGTATTTATCTGGTGTGCACGCGTTTGTTTGATGTGTGTGAGTTTCACGACACAAACTCACTTTCGCAAACTGGCTTCTAACTGAATTGATCCCTTAATACTATGTATATCCCAGTGGTTCCTAAACTTTCTTGAATCACGGCACCCTAGAATGTCAGCATTTTTTTTTTACATCAATCCTAGGATAAAAGTTTGTTTATATATTTTAGATTTTTTTTTTTTTATTAATTGTGCTTACCTGTCATCCTTAGGTGGTGGCAGCCATCATAAAGCACTGAAAAGTGTGGAGAAGTGAGCCAATGGAGAAGCTGCCCATGGCAACCAATCAGCTGCTCTGTATAATTTAATAGTATGCAAATTATAAATGTTACTTCAATGCTGATTGGTTGCCATTGGCAACTTCTGCACTGGCTCATTTCTCCATACTTTTCACTGCTTCATGAATGGACCCCAAGGTTGCTTCTATTTGTCCACATGTTTTATGTTGGCAGCCCCCAGCCCTGGTTTTGCCTATTAAGCCGGGTACACACTGGGCGATGCTGAAATGCCAGCGATGAACGAATATATTGTTGAATAATATAGCGTTCGATATAGCGCATACACATGGAACGTTATCGTTCAACAAGAACGATCAGTGACGTCACTGCCGGCATTCCTGGACATGCAGCATTGACGGGTTGAGCTGCATGTCAGCTCAATATTGGGGATCGATGAACGATGTTAGGGAGCACGCATCATTCATCATTCACCAATATTACCCCCATACATGCTGGACGAGATCAGCCTAAAAATAAATGATAACAATATTTAATTCGTTATCATTTATTATTTTAGGCTGAAATCGCCCAGTGTGTACCAGGCTTTACTGTACATTAACGATAATCTCTGCTGAAACTGATGCAATTGTGCCGACGTAAACCATTGTTATGAATTTGAAGAAAACCCTATTTCCAACCAAGTGAATAAATACTTTTTTTGTGCAGCAGAAAGGAAAAAGAATCAATAATATGTTGAAATAAAACAGGATAGTATTTATTTAATTTGGTACTGCAGCAGCATTATATGATGAGATACCTAGTCGGTGTGCATACCGTTATATACCATATATGGTGACGTAATGTGCAGTACACTACAGTATATGTAAGCACTCAGCATGTAGAGAAAGCTGCACTTGCAGGAGTGTGTGCGGAGGTCCCAGTACAAAGCTTGGCTGCAGTAAGGGCTGTCTGTGAGGGGATCGCCCACAAGGCGGACTCTCCTCTTTGATGTCGGGGTCCTGGGATGGTCAGAGAGCAGCAGAGTTGCTGGCAGTGAGATTTCCTCCCCTCAGCAGCCCTGTCCCTGCTGCTCTCTGTCACACACACGTACTGTACATGCGGTGCTCCCCGCTCACACAGTGCATGCCCAGCTGTGCGGGCTGACAGGACCGAGGAGAAGCGATGCAGAGAGGACGGCGAGACTGCGAGGAGCTACAGTGTCAGAGAGTCGGCACAGGCGCCCGGCTGCTGCAGCGGGAGGTGCTGTGAGGGCTCCCCGGGGATCCGAGGGGCGCAGGTTGGGGGAGAACGACCGAAGGAGGTATCTGAGGGGTAAAGGGGACCCTGGTCCTCGTTGTCTCCTGTACTCAGGAGGGAACATGCTGGTTGCAAACTGGCTGGCGGGGCTGATCTGTCATCTTTGCTTTCTGCACACACGGTCTTTGGAAAACCGGCTTCACCCCAAGCAAGGTAATGCTGCCAACAGCATGGGACTAACACATTGTAACCACAGCTACCGAGGGCTAACCCTGACTTACTGATCTGGGCCACGTACAGTACTAGAAATGAATGAGAGTCCGCGCCAGCAGCTCATATTGGGAGGCTGGTCAAGATCAAAATGTGTGTGTGTATATATAATCTTCCAGCCAGTGAAATATATATGAGGCACACATAGGGGAACTGTATATGTGTGCAGGATGCAAGGCAGAAGGCGAAACAGAAATGTCATCAGTGTTCTAAAGTTATATCACACGTGTCGTCCACATTTATCCCATGTTTCATTTATTACATTTATGATATTTATAAAGAGCAACAGTTTGTGCCCACTAAGGTTTGCAAGAGAATATGCACATACTGTATGTGTCAGAGATGAGGTGGGCACTGGGCACGAAGCTGAGTGACCAGCTGCTTGGAAAGGCCTGTAATGTAATGTGTGCATATAGTATGTATTGCTCCAGCCTAGAAGGTGTACAAGTTGTAAGAACACTTCTTTTTAAGAACAGGTAGCCGGGTATCAGTGTCCCTGAGTGACTTTGCACTAGAAACACTCCTTGAATGTGTGCCTGACATGAATATACTTTGTTTCACAGAATATCTGTAATACAAAGTATTTTCATCATGTCAAGCACCCATTCATTTACCATAGGAAACATGAATAAATTGACATGTGCAATTGTGCAAGACAAATCTGGGATAAATTCAGACTATATTAAGAAATGCCAAAAGTGAGATTTCATTGTGAACATACAGTATGTCCTCTAACTAGAATCTATCACAATTTCTAATGCATTGAGTTTGTACTTACCTACTTTAGAAATGCAATGTTTCCTTTGTATGGGCAAGCCATTACTGTATGCATTTTTAAGTAAGCTAATAAAATAATCACTGTGATAACTTTGAAATAAATTACCTTTATTTGTATCAGTTTTTGCAGCTTGTGTGAGTATTAGTAGGTCTGGAAGTGTACCACTAAATTAAGCTCTTCATAGATTCCCGTTTGTCTTGTTTTCATGACAGAATTATTGCAATTGTTAAGGATGATGTTTAATATTTTGCCGTTATTTTACATTTTTCTGACTAGGTATTTATAGCCTGTTCCCTCACTGGATCCTAACCCACTTCTCAGTCATCACCACTCACTGGCGTATTTATAACTAGCTGGAATACCCGGCGTTGCCCGGGATTTTAATAATGTCTGTTTACAAAAATAAATGTAAATATTAAACACACACTATAAATAACATTGTAGATAGCTGAGTTCCCGTGCTACACTACGGGATGAGGATGTTAAATTACAATGATAGTTGTTCGTTAAGTTACGTTTGTTGGAAATCTAGTATATAGGCATATCTTGCTTCCCTGATGCACTTTGTGTAGTGGCCTGACCCCTTTTTGGTCCCCCAAGGGACCCTGCTCTTCCCACTATACAACTCTCAGTCTGTGGCTTCCTGCTGCCTCCATTCCTCTCCTCACATCATGCCAGTGCCCCTGTGAAATTATCAATTTTTTTACAGTTTCTTACATAGTGCAGCACATTATGTATCTCCTGATATACTCTGTGCTGCTGGGGGACCGTGCTACTTCCACTATATAACTCTCAGTGTGTGGGTTTGTGCTACCTGCATTTCCCTCCTCACATCATGTCACTGGCCCTGTCACATGTAGCCCTGTCATCACTGTCATATCATGCATGTCCTGGTATAGTCTGTGCTTGCTGGCCCACCCACAGTGTTTGTTCCCAGAGTGTAATACCACTTTCAGATCTCAAATGCCGGATCCCACCTGGTAAGAGAAGCGTGTCCTTACTGGGTGGGATCCGGCATTTGCTCTGCTTTGGTGGCTTTCAGCCATAGCAGCGGGGGGGGGGGGGGGGGTGCAGCAGCAGCAGGGGCGGGGGTGGAGGAGGCGCTGGGAGATAAGCTCATCTCCTGCGCTGCCTCTCCCTATGCTGTGAATGGGAGCCGTGTCGCATCGAAACGGCTCCCATTCACACTGCGCCTGACCCGGTATTCGACCCGGTAATAACCCTTCATTTTTACCGGGTTGAATTACGGGGTCAGGCGACCCGCTAATTCGGCCAAAGTGCTTTCACATCGCACACTGACCCGTTTTATACCGTGTCGATACCGGGTTATTTGTGCGATGTTAAAGGGATATTAGTCATATGTGTAGCAAGCTTGGTGTAAATTGCTCTAGGCATTCCAGAGTTATGCTGTCTGCTGAAAAACTCTGTGCTGCTGCCTCGCCCCTAGGGGTGTCTTACCCCCACAGTGTTTGTTTCTAGCTTGTAAGTCATATGTGTACCAAGTTTGTTGTAAATTGGTCCAGGCATTTGGGGTTATGTTGTCTCCTGAAATACTCTGTGCTGCTGTCCCATGCCTAAGTGTGCTAGGGGTGTCTAACCCCCACAGAGTCTGTTCCCAGATTGTAAGTAAGATGTGTACCAAGTTTGGTGTAAAGTGCTCCAGGCCTTCCTTACAGTTATGTTGTCTGCTGACAAACTCTGTGATGCTGTCCCACCCCTAGGGGTGCTAGGGGTGTCTGACCCCCCACAGTTTTTGTTCCCAGAGTGAAAGTCATATGTGTACCAAATTTGGTGTAAACTGCTGCAGGCATTCCAGAGTTATGCTGTCTGCTGAAATACTCAGTGCTGCTGCCTCATCCCTAGGGGTGTCTTCCCCCCACAGTATGTTTCGTGTTTGTTTCCAGAGTTTAAGGCAGATATGTACCAATTTTGGAGTACATAGGTTCAGCAATTCCGGAGTTATGCTGTCTCCTGATACACTCTGTGCTGCTGTCCCGCCCCCTAGTGGTGCTAGGGATTTCACATTTTTTTTAGTTGCCTCCGGCGTGTTTTAATATGCTTGTGTGCCAAATTTCACGATCTCCACTTGTAAACTGTGGACCTGTATAGAAAGACAGACAGAAGGACACATTTTAACTTTTGTATAGTAGATGGGTGCAGTGTGTGTGGTGAATATGGGCCCCCAGGGTACAGGTGGGCCCACACTGCACACCCTGCACCCATTATTTTTAATACTCACCCTCCAGAGTCCAGCAGTGCAGCAGCAGCGCTGCAGAAATCACTGGGAAAATGTCGCTGCACCATTTTCCCGGTGTTTCGTGCATGCGCAGTAGAAAAATCACGGAGAAAATGGCCACCGCACCATTTTCCCAGAGATCTGTGCATGCGCTGTAGACTCTGGGACAGTGCTAGGGTCCCATATGGACCCTAGTGTCCAGAGCTAAGTGCTATTGGCTAGAGAGGAGGGCTCCCAGACTGAGCCTGCACATGGGCCTCCTTCTCTCTAGAAACACCTCTGTCACCACTAGTACATGTTTATGCATTATCTGGGAGAAGCAAAGGTTAACTTATCAAACTGTGACACCAGGGGGCTGATTGTGGGTCACACGCATCCATGGCTGTGTTTCTTTGCAGCAGCCACGTTTCTATGCTAATTCTAAGGTTTATTTATCCTAAATTAAGGTGCTCACTTGCAAAATTTTGGGACAGTTGAACGCAACATTGCAACTTACACCAGCCCTGTAGCAGGTGGAATTTCTCTCCCTATTATAGCCTCCTGTGTGAGTGCATGCCTCCCAACTGTCCCGATTTTCTATTTACAATGACATGTCCGTGATTTGGCTTCATCTGCTTCTCTCAGGAATGCCCACCGACCATGTGTCCGATTCTGTTCTCTGTCTCTGAGCAGTAACAGTTGGGACACACAAGCTGTGCGACTGAGACCATCGGCCTGTTGCGGATGGCATTGACACTGAGTGCAACTCAGAATTAGCCCACAAGTGTCATTGTTCAGGGAACTAACCAAAAGGCTAGGCTCAGTAGAATAGATCACATATTTTACAATTAGGAGAACCAATAAACATACTTCATTAGGTTATGCTCATCTGGATGAAAGGCTAATGCAATCTTTATAAAAGTTTATTAAACAAATGCTAATAGTTTGAAGAACTTAGCAAAACGACCACTGATGTCCAGTCATGGATTTAGATGACCTGTGGCCTTGAGTGTACATTAGGCAATTTGCCTTCCAGAGCCAGTGCAAGGTTTCTCGGTGCCCTAGGCAAAATTTCTGCCGGGCTGCAGGGAGGGGATAGGGAGACGCAGGATGATAGGGAGACGCCAGGCTGCAGGGAGGGGATAGGGAGACGCCGGGCTGCAGGTAGGGGATAGGGAGACGAAGGATGATAGAGAGACGCCGGGCTGCAGGTATGGGATAGGGAGACGCTGGGCTGCAGGGAGGGGATAAGGAGACGCGAAGCTGCAGGGAGGGGATAGGGAAATGCGGAGCGACAGGGAAGGGATAGGGAGATGTTGTACGGCAGGAAGGTGATAGGGAGACGCGGGCGGAAGGGAGGGGATAGGGAGACGCGGGGCAGCAGGGAAGGGGTACGGAGACACGGGGCGGCAGAGAGGGGGGTAGGGAGACGCCGGGCAGCAGGGAGGGGATAGGGAGATGCCGGGCGGCAGGGAGGGGATAGGGAGATGCGGGACGGCAGGGAGGGGATAGGGAGACGCGGGCGGAAGGGAGGGGATAGGTAGACGCGGGGCGGCAGGGAAATGGTACGGAGACACAGGGCGGCAGGGAGGGGATAGGGAGACGCCGGGCAGCAGAGAGGGGATAGGGAGACACTGGGGGGTGTAACTGTGTGTTCTAACCTGGCATCACAGGAGTGCATTCTCGCCTTTCGGATGCAGTAGACATCACCATCCACAGCGTCACCCTTCTGCCCTCATCTTGGGGCTTCCGGCAGCAGTAATAATGATAATGTTAGGGGGAGGGATCGTCGATGGTAGCCAGAGGGGAGAACTTAAATTGCTGTCTAGGACGGAGGCGGGGATAAAACGGCTGTAATCCTTACTAATGACGCCTCTGAGTCTGACTCTCCTCCGCATAATGCCGACAGCCCTGCCCCTACTCCATGTCTCTAGCAGAACTAGACGGGGCTGCGGGTATGAGAGAGCAAGTCAGGAGACAGGCGCCACACAGGGTGAGTCATCAACTTGTAAACAAGCGCACGGCATGTTAGCGCTGACGTCTAGGCTGTCTGTGTGGAGCCCGTCTCCTGACTTGCTCTCTCGTACCCGGGCCGCAGCTCCGTCTATTAGCGACATGGAGCAGCTGCAGGAAAACCAATACACTGCCGTTGGTGGCAGACTAGATACTCGCCGCGGCCGCCCCCGGGCTTACATAGAAAAATATATATTTTTTTGCAAAATAGATCTAAGTGGAGCATGCCGCCCTCCAGTGGCCAGCGCCCATAGGCAGCTGCCTAAAGCTGCCTAATGGTGGCGCCGGCCCTGTTGCCTTCACACACAAGTACTTTACATATAGCTAAAACTCACAGGATCCAGATACGGGTACAAGGTGTTGGATCATATTATGGGGAGACAATCAATATGCCAGCTGTCGGGATCCCGGCGGTCAGGGTACCAATGCCGGAATCCCGACATCTTACAATGCCGACAGCCATAAAACGGGAAAAATGGGACTGTCTCACCAAAATCGGGACAGTTGGGAGGTATGCTTTGTGTCTGAAGCAAACCAGGTTGCCATGCAAGGGGAGCAAATACATTTATATTGTTTCTGTGCAGGGTTTATACGGGATATGGTCATTAGGTCGACACAGCATAGGTCGACAGTCATTAGGTTGACCACTGAAGGTAAACAGGCATTAGGTCGACATGGTCAATAGGTCGACATGGTCATTAGGTCGACATGTACTAGGTCAACAGGTCAAAAGGTCGACATGAGTTTTTCAATTTTTTTAACTATTTTTGCGTTTTTTTCATACTTGATGATCCACCTGGACTACCATCAGGAACGGTAACCTGTGCCGAGTGCAATTGGGGTTCCCCGTCACTTTACAAAGAAAACGACACCAAAAGAAGTCCAAAAACCCATGTCGACCTTTTGACCTGTCGACCTAGTACATGTCAACCTAATGATCATGTCGACCTATTGCCCTGTCGACCTAATGCATGTCGACCTTCCATGGTCGTCCTAATGACTGTCGACCTAAGTTGAGTCAACCCAATGACCCATAACGTTTATACTGGCTGCTATTGCATGTAGCCCACACATGTTAGACAGCTTTATTTTTACACTGCAATTTAGCTTTCAGTTAGAAAACACCCCACCTAAATTTAAATCTCTCTGCATATGTTACATCTGTCACACTTGCAGTGCAACATGGTTTTGCCCAGTTGGCTTGCTTTTTTGTGAACAGCGGTAATAATAAATGATAATTATTGGATCTAGGACCCAATTAGTAAATATGCCTCTGTATTTTCTTTGTATCTTGATCCCATCAATGCATCAGGACCTACATGCCAGGCAGCACAAGTGAAGTGTTATCAATACTATGTTATTAATACTATGGGCTAGAAGATGTAAAACTGTTATCCCAATCATAAATGCACTATGAGGGTAAGGAGGGACCGTGTAATGTGAGTTTCTTGGTACCCCTAGAAACTGCTCTAGAGGAGATATCCAATTTCCCGTGGTACATTACCGCGGGTTTCGATATTGCCCGAGCCTATCCAATTATCCCCGATAAGCCGGCACAAGCTGTGGCTTATCTGGGTTTTTGTGTTACTGCACTGGGTGCCGGATCCTGACAGCTCCCCATGCAGACAGGGTAGTGCTGCACCTCTGGCTCTCCGGTCACATAACCGCTCCCCGTCACGTGACCGCCACCAAGGGCGGGGAAAGAGGGAGAAACGGGTCACGGCGCTGCACCAGCTTTCCCACCGGGGGTCAAAAACCCAAATATGATATGGGGAAGTCCAGGAGAGTTTCTACTTGTAAAAGAACTTGCATTTAAGCCATTTTACAGTTCTGTTCCAGTGGGAGTTCTGTCTTTCCAACCAAGATCGCTGGGTCCAACTTTTCTGCCTCAGGTGGGCTCTCTACTGCAACAAGGGCAAGTTTTGTGACCAATGGTGCCATTTAGAGATGCAGTAAACAGTATTACAGTGTCTGAACAAGCTCAATGTTGGCATCTCTGTCTTTGCACATTCAGACGCATGCTTGTACCCCAGGGGAAGGTCTGTTACTAGGATTAGCATATAGTGGCAGTCTCAGAAATAAACATATGCAAGTACAAGTCAACTTATAATGATTGTATCTACACTCCCAACCAGAGTGGCAGACTGGAGGTAGAAATAATTACCCAACTCCACTGCTTGGGCGTCACTCTTGACTCCTCCCTCTCCTTTGCACCCCACATCCAAGCTCTGGCACAATCCTGTCGGTTCCAGCTACGCAACATTGCTCGTATCAGGCCATTTCTCTCCCAGAGTGCAACTAAACTTATCCACACACTGGTCATCTCACAACTCGACTACTGCAATGTTCTCCTCACTGGCCTCACTTGCTCCCATCTTGCTCCCCTCCAATCTGTCCTCAACTCCGCAGCTAGGCTTGTCTTCCTCTCCCACCACCCCACATCTGCCACTCCCCATCGACAGAATCTGCACTGGCTCCCATTCCCCTACAGATTCCTCCTCAAACTCCTCACCCTCACATACAAGGTCATCTCTAATTCCACTGCTCCCTACATCTCCAACCTCCTCTCCCTGCATACTCCCTCCCTCCCACTTTGGTCGGCCAATGACCGCCGCCTCTCCTCCACCCTGGTCACTGCTTCCCATGCTCGAGTTCAAGACTTTGCCCGTGCTGCACCCCTTCAATGGAACGCGCTCCTCCACTCCATTAGACTCTCCCCGACCTTGCAAAGCTTCAAACGGGCACTGAAACAGGCACCTATTCATCAAACGGGCACCGATTCATCAAAGCGTACCCTTCCGATGCATAACCTAGTCCTGAGGCTGCTCCTCCATCCCCCTGCCCCATGCCTTGAACATCTCTGCTTTGCTTACATACTGCCATCAGGCTACCTCCCGTTTGCTTGCACCTCATGTCATCTGTCTGTCGCCCCTTCCCACTAGATTGTTAGCTCTTCAGAGCAGGGCCCTCTTTCCTCTTGTTGTCAAAGCCCTCTACTCGACACATTTCACTCACAGCTCTCTCCTACTCAGCGACCATCTTTACCTGCTTTTTCTCCTGCTGGTAAAGGCTCATCTCTATCTATGGCCGCCAGCCCCAAGTACTACGATGATTACTCCCTCGCTACTTACATCTTGGCTGTATTATGTTTTGAGAATTGTGGTGCACTTTGTTACCTGTACTCTATTTTTGTTATATATTTACTGTAATGCTAAGTTTTGTCTCCCCGTACTGTCCTTTGTACGGTGCTGCGAAACAATTGTGGCGCCTTATAAATATAATGTAATAATAATAAAAGAGGTGTTCTCACAGGAGCAAAATTCAGTAAGGGCATGTTTACGCAAATGCATACAAGTGCATATACATCTGTTAGAAGGTGTATCTTTTGCACCTTGTCTAATGCATGTGCAAGTTAGAGATGTGCAGGTTCGGATTTACTCGGTTTTTAACACCAGAATTAACGCGAGTTCGATTTATCCAGATTTTTCTTATTGACTAACCACATGACATCCGAGAGCCAATAAGATGCCGTTTTGAGATCTGAGTAAATCCGGGTAAATCCGAACCCGTACATCTCTAGTTCAAATACACTTATGATGATCATGAAAATTAGAAGTAAACCATGTACATACATACCTGTATAATGCATAAGAAATAATTAAAGAGTCATAAAATAACCTTTATGCTTTTTTTTTACTTCATAAATGTCAGTATTACTATGAGTCTTCAAGATTTCTAAATAGCTCTAATAAAATGGGAACCTTACTGACATGGCTTTTAGTGAAAATATAAAATAATAATAATAATAATAATAATAATTAATATAGAAAATGTACAATATGTTATATGTATACAATGTTTCTCACACTGAAAACATGGCATTTTTTTTAAATGTAACTGTTCTATTATGGATGCATCTGATAAGTATACTTTCATTTTACTAGCACAGTCTGAATTATTTCTGATATATTGTTATTTTACAGCTAGTTTTGTGAAAACCCTTTCATCATATGAGATTGTCATACCTTCTCGAGTAAATAATTTTGGAGAAGATTTTCCTCTTACCCAACATTACAGAAGAGCGAAAAGGAGTCTAGAACTTCAAACATCACCCCCTGATGTCAACAGGACATATTATCATATTGCTGCCTATGGACAGCTATTCCATTTGAACCTTACCAATGATGCAAGCTTTATTGCGGATTCTTACAAAGTTGTCCATATTGGAAACCAAAGTCATGTTCAGCTTGACTCCTCAGACCTCAAACACTGTTTCCACAGTGGTCATGTCAATCGCTTGGAGACATACTCAGCTTTCTTAAGTCTATGTGGTGGATTGGTGAGTTTATTATTTATTGAATGTTTGACTGTTTATCATAATTACCGTATATACTCGAGTATAAGTCGACCCGTATATAAGCCGAGGCACCTAATTTTACCCCAAAAACCTGGGAAAACTTATTCACTCGAGTATAAGCCTAGGGTGGGAAATGCAGCTCTAGCCGTACACAGCCATCAGTGCCAGATATGCCCTCATACTGCCAGATATGCCCCACAGTGCCAGATATGCCCCCACAGTGCCAGATGTGCCAGATATGCCCCACAGTGCCAGATGTGCCAGATATGCCCCACAGTGCCAGATGTGCCAGATATGCCCCCACAGTGCCAGATGTGCCAGATATGCCCCCACAGTGCCAGATGTGCCAGATATGCCCCACAGTGCCAGATGTGCCAGATATGCCCCACAGTGCCAGATATGCCCCACAGTGCCTGATATGCCCCACAGTGCCTGATATGCCCCACAGTGCCAGATATGCCCCACAGTGCCTGATATGCCCCATAGTGCCTGATATGCCCCACAGTGCCAGATGTGCCCCACAGTGCCAGATGTGCCCCACAGTGCCAGATGTGCCTGATATGCCCCACAGTGCCAGATATGCCCCACAGTGCCAGATATGCCCCACAGTGCCAGATATGCCCCACAGTGACAGATGTGCCTGATATGCCCCACATGTGCCTGATATGCCCCACATGTGCCTGATATGTCCCACAGTGCCTGATATGCCCCACAGTGCTAGATACTTACCTTCCGTCGCTGCCGCGCTGTCTTCTGAATGAGGGACACGGAGAGCGCAGCGCGCGGCTCTCCTGTGTCCCTCCTGCATCTCGGGCGGCAGCGGCGTGTGTTAAAGGAAGTGCCGGTTCGTGCACTTCCTTTAACACTCAGACGCCGCTGCTGCTGGAGATGCAGGAGGGACACAGGAGAGCCGCGCGCTGCGTTCTCCGTGTCCCTCAACGCTGACTCGATTATAAGCCGAGGTGGCTTTTTCAGCACAAAAAAACGTGCTGAAAAAGTCGGCTTATAATCGAGTATATACGGTATATTAAATCATAACACAATTTAGCTATTTTGATTTCAGAAATAATGGTATGAGTGATCACAATAAGATGGTTGAAAATGTTTATTTGGGTTGGGATTGAAATGCGGGCAGTCGGGATGCAGGCGGTCAGAATACCAACTGTGGCATCCCAATGTTCAACATCAATGGCCCCTAACCCTCCCTTTCAGTAGCCTAACCTACCTCCCTTCCCCAGCCCAACCATAACCCTCACCAGTAGTGGCTAAACCTAACTCCCCCTACCCGCAGCCTAAACCTAACCCCTCCTGCCCACAGCCTAACCCTTCCCGGTGGTGCCTAAACCTCCCCCCCCCCCCCTCCCCGCAGCCTAAACCTAAACCCCCTTCCCGCAGCTTAACTCTCCCCCCGCAGCCTGAATTTACCCCCCCCCCCTCCTCCCATGGATTACCTGTAAGACGGGCTGGTACACGCTTGTTCAGGATGGCGTTCTGATTAGTGTCAGGAATCCAGCGTCAGTATTTCGACATCCGATTAGTGCCGGGAAACTAACGTTGGTATTTCGACCACTGGGATCCATCACTGCTTTCTTTTTCTTAATGTTTAACATATGTAACTATTTTAATAATATTTTCTAAGTATATAATGGCTAAATACATGTGATTTCGAATAGAATGTTGTCACTTGTTTAGATTTGCTAAGTTTGAAAAAGGATTGTTTTGGATAAATATACAAATTAGATTTGTGATTAACATACAGTTCTCATGGCTGGTTACCCTTTGGCACTGTAAAAATCCAGTGACACTGTGTGATTGAGTATGACATGCATTTGTAACCAGCACATGCAGTCAGTGTTCTTTAAATATAAGGGCGACCTATTAGAGAGAAGCAGGCAAAGCATTTTCCCCAAATCATTAATTGTTATCATTAGTTGATTGTGTATAGTTGACTTTGGCTAGCTTTGTGGTGTCTGTCAGGCATACTGTTTTTAGGCTGGGAAAAAAAAGATAAAATGTTACATGTTAACATTGTATTTATTAACACTATAAAAATAGATCATCTTGATACCATCTCTTTTTGTGGATACTTTTGCACCACACAATTGATCTTTTCAGACAATTTATTGAACAAATAAAAACCAGAATGTTCATGATGTTTTACTAAATGTACTTTCCCCCCAAGTGAGTTATTTCCTATAGTTCCTATAGCACTATAGAACTAGAACGCTTTCTCCAGTGTGTGTGATAAGATGCACATGGGGAAACTAGTGCTGCCAAGACTAGGGGAAGACAGATTGGACCCTCCCTGTAAAGGGCCCTACACATTTAAATATCCGCCGCCGAGCTACCCGACGGCGGATACGGCGGATGGGCGACCCGGTGGCGGGGGGGCAGTGACGGGGGAAGTGAAGTTACTTCACTCCCCCCGTCATACGGCTCCATAGAAGTGCAGGCAAATATGGACGAGATCGTCCATATTGACCTGCGTGCACAGCCGATGGGGCACCAGCGATGAACGAGCGCGGGGCCGCGCATCGCTCATCGCTGGAGCCTCCACACTCGAAGATATGAATGGTATCTCGTTCATTGATGAACGAGATCGTTCGTATCTTTGACTTTTATCCCCCAGTGTGTAGGGCCTATAAGTCAGAACCATACTAGAGAATCCAGCACTAAATACTGGGGCTTCAAAAGCTTTTATATCTATGTATATTTTATATAGAAAATTAAATTATATAAATAGCCCACCAACCCTAGTAATATTATTTTGTGCTTGCAGAAACAAGTCTTATTAATTTTAAAATGGCTTAATCAAAATGTTTTATTTTTTTCAGTTTAGTTCTTCAATGAATGAACTCCTGAGATAACATTAGCCAAGCAAGAATAAATACTTGATAGATAAACTCCTCCCTGAAAATAAATAATGAAAACTCATGTTAACACTGTCAGGAATCCAACCCATAGCATATTCAGTGTAATATTAAATTAGTATATCAATAAATAATGAAAAAATGACTTAATCCCCCTAAAAAAAAAAAAATAAAAAAAAAAATCTGAGGTCTAAGCTAGTACAGTATATGTTTGGAGTGGTTGAGGAAAATGTGGGAACACAAACAACAATCTGTAGAACTATGCTATAACAGGCTGCTATGGTAATCATGGCATGGAACCCACAGCTTTGGGTCCCACCATTATAATGTAACAGAGCCCATCATTTTAAGCAGGGGGCTGAATTCTCCTAGCAAACTGGGTCTGTAAAGAGCAGCTGAAAGCACTTGGGTGGTCATTCCGAGTTGGTCGCTCATTGCCGATTTTCGCTATGCTGCAATATGTTGCTAAATGCGCATGCGCATGGTACGCAGCGCGCATGCGCTTAGTTATTTAACTAAAAACTTAGCAGTTTTGCTGTTGTCTACGCGGCGCTTTTCATTCGCACTGCTGATCGGTGAGTGATTGACAGGAAAGGGGCGTTTCTGGGTGGTAACTGAGCGTTTTCCGGGAGTGTGCTAAAAAACGCAGGCGTGCCAGGTAAAAACGCAGGAGTGTCTGGTGAAACGGTGGAGTGGCTGGCCGAACGCAGGGCGTGTTTGTGACGACCAAACCAGGAACTAAACGGACCGAGCTGATCGCAATCTAGGAGTAGGTCTGGAGCTACTCAGAAACTGCAAGAAAATATTTAGTAGCAATTCTGCTACTCTTTCGTTTGCTATTCTGTTAAGATAAGATACACTCCCAGGGGCATGCTTTTGATGTGCACTTTCTATTGATCTTTGCCAGCAGCTCCTCCCTCTCCCCTGTCATTAAAGTTCCATGAACCCATGTCCCTATACAGATAAGCACTGGTAGGCATTATATATGTACTTGCATCAGATACCTTTGCAATATTGTGAATAAAGGGTTTTAAAATATGGGCAGCATGCCATGTTTATTATTGTATGCCGGATGCTTGTGAACTCCGTAACATTACATGAGAACTGATGATAGGGGTAGCATAATTTACATTTCTGTAGTCCAACATATTCTCCTAGCTGCTGCTGGCACCCGGGTTACTAAGAAAATAGGCCCTTCATATTATTTCTCTAACGTCCTAGTGGATGCTGGGGACTCCGTAAGGACCATGGGGAATAGACGGGCTCCGCAGGAGACTGGGCACTCTAAAGAAAGATTCAGTACTATCTGGTGTGCACTGGCTCCTCCCTCTATGCCCCTCCTCCAGACCTCAGTTAGAATCTGTGCCCGGCCAGAGCTGGGTGCTCCTAGTGGGCTCTCCTGAGCTTGCTAGAAAAGAAAGTATTTTGTCAGGTTTTTTATTTTCAGAGAGCTTCTGCTGGCAACAGACTCTCTGCTACGTGGGACTGAGGCGAGAGAAGCAAACCTACTCACTGCAGCTAAGTTGCGCTTCTTAGGCTACTGGACACCATTAGCTCCAGAGGGATCGAACACAGGTACCTAACCTTGATCGTCCGTTCCCGGAGCCGCGCCGCCGCCCCCTCGCAGAGCCAGAAGTACAGAAGCAGCAGAAGCAAGAAGACATCGAAATCGGTGGCAGAAGACTCCTGTCTTCATTTAAGGTAGCGCACAGCACTGCAGCTGTGCGCCATTGCTCCCGCAGCACACCCACACACTCCGGTCACTGTAGGGTGCAGGGCGCAGGGGGGGGCGCCCTGGGCAGCAATTAAGATACCTGATGGCAAAAGTATACATATATACAGTCAGGCACTGTATATATGTGCGAGCCCCCGCCATTTTTACACATGAGAAGCGGGACAGAAGCCCGCCGCTGAGGGGGCGGGGCCTTCTTCCTCAGCACACCAGCGCCATTTTCTCTTCACAGCTCCGCTGGAAGGATGCTCCCCAAGCTCTCCCCTGCAGTATACAGGTGCAATAGAGGGTAAAAAAGAGAGGGGGGGGCACATAAATTTAGGCGCAGAGAGATATATATATATATATATATAAAAAAACAGCAGCTACTGGGTAAACACTAAGGTACAGTGTAATCCCTGGGTTATATAGCGCTGGGGTGTGTGCTGGCATACTCTCTCTCTGTCTCCCCAAAAGCCTTTGTGGGGTCCTGTCCTCAGTCAGAGCGTTCCCTGTATGTGTACGGTGTGTCGGTACGCCTATGTCGACATGTTTGATGAGGAAGGATACGTGGAGGCAGAACAAGTGCAAATAGATGTGGTGTCGCCCCCGACGGGGCCGACACCTGATTGGATGGATATGTGGAAGGTGTTAAATGATAATGTAAGCTCCTTACATAACAGATTGGATAAAGCTGTAGCCTTGGGACAGTCGGGGTCTCAACCCATGCCTGCTCCCACAGCACAGAGGCCGTCAGGGTCTCAAAAGCGCC
This sequence comes from Pseudophryne corroboree, assembly GCF_028390025.1. Lineage (NCBI taxonomy): Eukaryota > Metazoa > Chordata > Amphibia > Anura > Myobatrachidae > Pseudophryne > Pseudophryne corroboree. Next base: position 493,079,370 of record NC_086449.1, on the reverse strand, counting down.
CAATATCCCAGTTAGTTGACACAGACGTCGACACGGAATCTGATTCCAGTGTCGATGACGATGATGCAAAGTTGCAGCCTAAAATGACTAAAGCCATCCGCTACATGATTGTGGCAATGAAGGATGTGTCACACATTTCTGAGGAAAATCCTGTCCCTGACAAGAGGATTTATATGTATGGGGAGAAAAAGCAAGAAGTGGCTTTTCCCCCGTCACATGAATTGAATGAATTATGTGAAAAAGCGTGGGATTCCCCTTATAGGAAGGTAGTAATTTCCAAGAGATTGCTGATGGCGTATCCTTTCCCGCCAACGGACAGGTTACGCTGGGAATCCTCCCCCAGGGTAGACAAGGGGCCAGCAATTGCTTCGGCCTGGATGTGTAGTGCGGTAGCAGCATGGACGGATACTCTGTCTGAGGAGTTACATACCCTGGACCCTGGCACATATCAAGGACGCGGTCCTATATATGCGGGATGCCCAGAGGGACATTTGCCTGCTGGGCTCTAGAGTAAACGCAATGTCCATTTCTGCCAGAAGGGTCTTATGGACTCGGCAATGGACAGGGGATACCGACTCTAAAAAACACATGGAGGTTTTACCCTATAAGGGTGAGGAATTGTTTGGGGACGGTCTCTCAGACCTAGTTTCCACAGCTACGGCTGGGAAGTCAAATTTCTTGCCTTATGTCCCGCCACAGCCTAAGAAAGCACCGTATTACCAAATGCAGTCCTTTCGTTCGCAAAAGAGCAAGAAAGTCAGAGGTGCATCCTTTCTTGCCAGAGGCAGGGGTAGAGGAAAGAGGCTGCACCACGCAGCTAGTTCCCAGGAACAAAAGTCCTCCCCGGCTTCCACTAAATCCACCGCATGACGCTGGGGCTCCACAGGCGGAGCCAGGAGCCGTGGGGGCGCGTCTCCGACATTTCAGCCACCAGTGGGTTCGCTCACGGGTGGATCTTTGGGCTATACAAGTTGTGTCTCAGGGATACAAGCTGGAATTCGAGGTGACGCCCCCTCACCGTTACCTAAAACCGGCCTTGCCAGTTTCCCCCATGGAAAGGGAGGTAGTGCTGGCAGCAATTCACAAGTTATACCTCCAGCAGGTGGTTGTAAAGGTTCCTCTCCTTCAACAGGGAAGAGGTTACTATTCCACTATGTTTGTAGTACCGAAACCGGACGGTTCGGTCAGACCCATCTTGATTTTAAAATCCCTGAACATTTATCTGAAGAAATTCAAGTTCAAAATGGAATCGCTCAGAGCGGTCATTGCAAGCCTGGAAGAGGGGTGTCACAATCCTGACTGTAGGTTTATATTTGGTGACTTACCCCTGCCATCTGTCCTGGATCCTGTGTCTTTTCACTCACGGAGTTAAACAGCTTGTCAGCACTATGAGTTTTCCTGAGTTCTCTGCCTGTGAGGTAATCAGCTCCACCTGTGGTGATCTCCTGTGTGAGGCTGAATTCAGTAATCTAAAAGCAAGCATCCTGTGTTTTGCAGAAGTCCAGGCTTCAGTGTTCTCTTGGCCTGCTAGGCCTCATTCTACATCACAGCCTTGGCTAGAGTAGTCACATGACAGTGACATCACCTAATCCTGCCCACCAATCATCAAAGACCAGGAAGTATAAATCAGGAGGCTGAGTTGGAATCTGGGCCAGTTCCTTGTGTCACATACAGCCTTGTGTGGGTCTTAAGCTGAGCTCCCTAAAGGTAACCTTTGTACCTAAGTTCCTGTGGAAACTCTGTTCCCTTGTTACCGTTTGGTTTATTTGTGTGTTGCCATTTGATTTCACCATTTCCCTGAGTCTCAATGTAAAGGTACAGCTGCAATGTTTCGTCTTAAAGGCACAGTACTGAATTCCGTGTTCTCCACTGAAAACCACAACTGTCGTGTTTCAGTTTTACTACTGTTGTAGTTGGGATCTCCAGGGCTCAGTACCTCGTGCCTCAGCATCTCCGTGCTTCCAGCATCTCCGTGCCTCAGCATCTCCGTGCCTCAGCACCTCCGTGCTTCCAGCACCTCAGTATCTTCGTGACTCAGCATCTCCGTGCCTCAGCACCTCAGTGCCTCAGCATCTCCGTGCCTCAGTGCCTCAGCACCTCCGTGCCACAGCACCTCCGTGCCTCAGCACCTCCGTGCCTCAGTACCTCCGTGCCTCAGTACCTCCGTGCTTCCAGCACCTCAGTATCTCCGTGACTCAGTATCTCCGTGACTCAGTATCTCCGTGACTCAGCATCTCCGTGCCTCAGCACCTCAGTGCCTCAGCATCTCCGTGCCTCAGTGCCTCAGTACCTCCGTGCTTCCAGCACCTCCGTGCCACAGCACCTCCGTGCCACAGCACCTCCGTGCCTCAGTACCTCCGTGCCACAGCATCTCCGTGCTTCCAGCACCTCCGTGCCTCAGCACCCCTACGCACCCCAGTGTCTCTACGCACCCCAGTGCCTCCACGCACCTCAGTGCCTCCACGCACCTCAGTGCCTCCACGTACCTCAGTGTCTCCAAGCACCTCAGTGTCTCCAAGCACCTCAGTGTCTCCAAGCACCTCAGTGTCTCCAAGCACCTCAGTGTCCGCAAGCACCTCAGTGTCCGCAAGCACCTCAGTGTCCGCAAGCACCTCAGTGTCTCCAAGCACCCCGTGCCCTTTAGCACAATTATACCTGGTATTCTTCACTGATTCATCAGTGCCTTTCCAGTTCTGTCTTTCAGGAGACCTTCAGCATGCCTCCTGTCTGCCGACCTAATCCTGCATGAGGAGAACCTAGATTCGGCCATCTCTGCTGCGGTTCCTCTTCCCAGTCACCGGAGGAAACCCAGAGTCCACAGCATTTCCAAACCAGGTCAGTGGTAGTATTCACATAATCCTCCAGTCGCCCGCACAGACTTCACTACACCGGGTTCACAAAAACCTCAGTCATGACAGTAGGAACTGGCCACATGGACCCGGCCGAAAGTGTTAGTCTGACGCATGACCTCCTAAGCAATATTGCAGGACGCTTGGAAGGTCTGGAGTCGACTCAGCATCGATTGGCACAGTGTCTGCAGCGGAATTCGTCCTCCAGAGATTCTATGACCTTCTGCTCTAAGACTCCTGACCAACTGCAGATTTTCTACCAGATGTTACTACAGTTACAAGAACTTTTGCCTAGTATTCTCTCTGTGATGCCTGATCTCCTCAGGAATACTACCAACGTTGTTGATCCTGTTTTGTCCCATCCAGTTAATAGAGTCTCTTCCTCTGCGCAAGGGAAAGTTTTTCATCAGAGCTATCCACGGCCCAAGCTCTCTGAAGCTGAACGTCAGCGGCGTAAGGAGCTACATCTCTGTCTTTACTGTGGAAATTCTGGTCATTTTGTTAAAGACTGCATTCTTCGCAAGCCAGGTAATAGTGACAAATCTCAGTATCATAGTGCTCATGTCTACAAGTCATCCACAGTATCCGATCCTTCTGCTGCTGACGGGGGTATCAAGAAGGCTACTCTTCTGAGAGAGACTCAAATTTATGACTGGGGTCCGGTGGTTAAAAGACCTTATCCCAAGTTGGGTGTCCAGAGAAGAATGTTCAAGCCATTTACAGTCACAGAGGAGTCCGTGTCCACAGACCCAGGAGGGGCGTTTTCAGAGCGTCCAGCCCCAGGAGGGGTGTTTTCAGAGCGTCCAGCCCCAGGAGGGGCGTCTTCAGAGCGTCCAGCCCCAGGAGGGGCGTCTTCAGAGCGTCCAGCCCCAGGAGGGGCGTCTTCAGAGCGTCCAGCCCCAGGAGGGGCGTCTTCAGAGCGTCCAGCCCCAGAGAGTCTTCAGAGTGCTGCCCAGCCAGTGAGTCTTCAGAGTGCTGCCCAGCCAGTGAGTCTTCAGAGTGCTGCCCAGCCAGTGAGTCTTCAGAGTGCTGCCCAGCCAGTGAGTCTTCAGAGTGCTGCCCAGCCAGAGAGTTTACAGAGTGCTGCCCAGCCAGAGAGTTTACAGAGTGCTGCCCAGCCAGAGAGTTTACAGAGTGCTGCCCAGCCAGAGATTCTACAGAGTGCTGCCCAGCCAGAGATTCTACAGAGTGCTGCCCAGCCAGAGATTCTACAGAGTGCTGCCCAGCCAGAGATTCTACAGAGTGCTGCCCAGCCAGAGATTCTACAGAGTGCTGCCCAGCCAGAGATTCTACAGAGTGCTGCCCAGCCAGAGATTCTACAGAGTGCTGCCCAGCCAGAGATTCTACAGAGTGCTGCCCAGCCAGAGATTCTACAGAGTGCTTCCCAGCCCCGTGAAGAGGGGGCTCTTGCCTCAGCCCAGCCCCGTGAAGAGGGGGCTCTTGCCTCAGCCCAGCCCCGTGAAGGGGGGGCTCTTGCCTCAGCCCAGCCCTGTGAAGAAAGGGCTCAGCCCGTCCCGGTTCCAGCCGGTCCAGCAATACTCCAGGCCCTGCCTGGTCAGTCCGTCCCGGTTCCAGACGGTCCAGCAATATTCCAGTCCCTGCCTGGTCAGTCCGTCCCGGTTCCAGCCGGTCCAGCAATACTCCAGGCCCTGCCTGGTCAGTCCGTCCCGGTTCCAGCCGGTCCAGCAATACTCCAGGCTCCGCCTGGTCAGTCCGTCCCGGTTCCAGCCGGTCCAGCAATACTCCAGGTTCTGCCTGGTCAGTCCGTCCCGGTTACAGCCGGTCCAGCAATACTCCAGGACCAGCCTGGTCCGTCTCCTTTGGCTCCAGCCAATTCAAGTATCCTCGGATCCAATCCAGTCCTACTCGTCCAGCCAAAGCTTTCTTCAGTTTCATCCTCTAAGCCTGCCAAAGATAGTCCAAGTATCTCCTTCCGTAGGAATCCGACCATTCAGGTTGGTCATGTAGGAGTCTCTCCTAGCTCAATACTAAGTTCTCCGCCAAAGAATTTAAAGTTACAGTGCACTTCTAGGTCATTTTCAAACTGTGTATCTAAAGGAGATTCGTATTTTCCGTTAGACTTGGACTCAGACTCTGAATTTGATCCAGTTTATGATGCTACTCCTTTCCTGGGAGGTGCTGTTCCTTCCTGTTATGCTTCCATGCATGAAGAGGTTCCAGAATCACCAAAAAGCTCTACAGGTCTCTGTATGAAAAGTCCTCGTTATAGAACAAGATTTAATTTAAGCCTCAGTGGAGTGCTAGCTTCGAAAGCACAATCTTCTCGCACTACAAAACGAGGAGAGGAACCTTCTACAGTTTATTCCTCAGTCCTTTCGGATGAAGGAAATTCCAGTCTTGTCTATGATGGATGGTCTACCTGTTCTGAAGATGAAGATCAGGAAGACTTCTAAAGAATCCAGCTTAAGTTTTGTTCTGGACCCTCTGGTTTCCACTTTTTAGAAGCTTTGTGTACAAGTTATTCATCAAGTTCCTCTAAGATTCAAGATGGGTGTCCGGAGTCCACCCTTGAAGAGGGGGATACTGTCACAATCCTGACTGTAGGTTTATATTTGGTGACTTACCCCTGCCATCTGTCCTGGATCCTGTGTCTTTTCACTCACGGAGTTAAACAGCTTGTCAGCACTATGAGTTTTCCTGAGTTCTCTGCCTGTGAGGTAATCAGCTCCACCTGTGGTGATCTCCTGTGTGAGGCTGAATTCAGTAATCTAAAAGCAAGCATCCTGTGTTTTGCAGAAGTCCAGGCTTCAGTGTTCTCTTGGCCTGCTAGGCCTCATTCTACATCACAGCCTTGGCTAGAGTAGTCACATGACAGTGACATCACCTAATCCTGCCCACCAATCATCAAGGACCAGGAAGTATAAATCAGGAGGCTGAGTTGGAATCTGGGCCAGTTCCTTGTGTCACATACAGCCTTGTGTGGGTCTTAAGCTGAGCTCCCTAAAGGTAACCTTTGTACCTAAGTTCCTGTGGAAACTCTGTTCCCTTGTTACCGTTTGGTTTATTTGTGTGTTGCCATTTGATTTCACCATTTCCCTGAGTCTCAATGTAAAGGTACAGCTGCAATGTTTCGTCTTAAAGGCACAGTACTGAATTCCGTGTTCTCCACTGAATACCACAGCTGTCGTGTTTCAGTTTTACTACTGTTGTAGTTGGGATCTCCAGGGCTCAGTACCTCGTGCCTCAGCATCTCCGTGCTTCCAGCATCTCCGTGCCTCAGCATCTCCGTGCCTCAGCACCTCCGTGCTTCCAGCACCTCAGCATCTCCGTGACTCAGCATCTCCGTGCCTCAGCACCTCAGTGCCTCAGCATCTCCGTGCCTCAGTGCCTCAGCACCTCCGTGCCACAGCACCTCCGTGCCACAGCACCTCCGTGCCTCAGTACCTCCGTGCCTCAGTACCTCCGTGCTTCCAGCACCTCAGTATCTCCGTGACTCAGCATCTCCGTGCCTCAGCACCTCAGCATCTCAGTGCCTCAGTACCTCCGTGCTTCCAGCACCTCCGTGCCACAGCACCTCCGTGCCACAGCACCTCCGTGCCTCAGTACCTCCGTGCCACAGCATCTCCGTGCTTCCAGCACCTCCGTGCCTCAGCACCCCTACGCACCCCAGTGTCTCTACGCACCCCAGTGCCTCCACGCACCTCAGTGCCTCCACGCACCTCAGTGCCTCCACGTACCTCAGTGTCTCCAAGCACCTCAGTGTCTCCAAGCACCTCAGTGTCTCCAAGCACCTCAGTGTCTCCAAGCACCTCAGTGTCCGCAAGCACCTCAGTGTCCGCAAGCACCTCAGTGTCCGCAAGCACCTCAGTGTCTCCAAGCACCCCGTGCCCTTTAGCACAATTATACCTGGTATTCTTCACTGATTCATCAGTGCCTTTCCAGTTCTGTCTTTCAGGAGACCTTCAGCATGCCTCCTGTCTGCCGACCTAATCCTGCATGAGGAGAACCTAGATTCGGCCATCTCTGCTGCGGTTCCTCTTCCCAGTCACCGGAGGAAACCCAGAGTCCACAGCATTTCCAAACCAGGTCAGTGGTAGTATTCACATAATCCTCCAGTCGCCCGCACAGACTTCACTACACCGGGTTCACAAAAACCTCAGTCATGACAAGGGGGATTTTATGGTGTCTCTGGACATCAGGGATGCTTACTTGCATGTCCCCATTTATCCACCTCATCAGGAGTACCTCAGATTTGTGGTACAGGACTGTCATTACCATTTCCAGACGTTGCCGTTTGGGCTCTCCACGGCACCGAGAATATTTACCAAGGTAATGGCGGAAATGATGGTGCTCCTGAGAAAGCAAGGAGTCACAATTATCCCATACTTGGACGATCTCCTCATAAAGGCGAGGTCCAGAGAGCAGTTGCTGATCAGCGTAGCACACTCTCAGGAAGTGTTGCAACAGCACGGCTGGATTCTGAATATCCCAAAATCGCAGCTGATTCCTATGACGCGTCTGCCCTTTCTGGGCATGATTCTGGACACAGACCAGAAGAAGGTGTTTCTCCTGGCGGAGAAGGCTCAGGAGCTCGTGACTCTAGTCAGAGACCTCTTAAAACCGAAACAGGTGTCGGTGCATCACTGCACGCGAGTCCTGGGAAAGATGGTGGCATCATACGAAGCCATTCCCTTCGGCAGGTTCCATGCGAGTGCTCACCTTCTTGAGGGCCGCAGGTTCGGCATACAGTACTGGGTCCTGGTGACCACCGATGCGAGCCTCCGAGGATGGGGGGCAGTCACTCAGGGAAGAAACTTCCAAGGGTTGTGGCCAAGTCAGGAGGCTTGTCTGCACATAAATATCCTGGAACTAAGGGCCATATACAACGCCCTGAGTCAAGCGGAGCCTCTGCTTCGCAACCAACCGGTGCTGATTCAGTCAGACAACATCACCGCAGTGGCTCATGTAAACCGCCAGGGCGGCACAAGAAGCAGAGTGGCGATGGCGGAAGCCACCAGGATTCTTCGTTGGGCGGAGAATCACGTGCAAGCACTGTCAGCAGTGTTCATTCCGGGAGTGGACAACTGGGAAGCAGACTTCCTCAGCAGGCACGACCTCCACCCGGGAGAGTGGGGACTTCATCAAGAAGTCTTCACGCAGATTGCAAGTCGGTGGGAACTGCCACAGGTGGACATGATGGCGTCCCGCCTCAACAAAAAGCTAAAAAGGTATTGCGCCAGGTCAAGGGACCCTCAGACGATAGCTGTGGACGCACTGGTAACACCGTGGGTGTTCCAGTCGGTCTATGTGTTTCCTCCTCTTCCTCTCATACCCAAGGTACTGAGAATCGTAAGGAAAAGAAGAGTGAAAACAATACTCATTGTTCCGGACTGGCCAAGAAGGACTTGGTACCCGTAACTGCAAGAAATGCTCACAGAGGAACCATGGCCTCTGCCTCTCAGACAGGACCTGTTGCAACAGGGTCCCTGTCTGTTCCAAGACTTACCGCGGCTGCGTTTGACGGCATGGCGGTTGAACGCCGAATCCTAGCAGAAAAGGGCATTCCGGATGAAGTTATTCCTACGCTGATAAAGGCTAGGAAGGACGTGACAGCAAAGCATTATCACCGTATATGGCGAAAATATGTTGCTTGGTGTGAGGTCAGAAAGGCCCCTACAGAGGAATTCCAGCTGGGTCGATTCCTGCACTTCCTACAGTCAGGTGTGACTATGGGCCTAAAATTAGGGTCCATAAAGGTCCAGATTTCGGCCCTATCCATCTTCTTTCAAAAAGAACTGGCTTCACTGCCTGAGGTTCAGACGTTTGTTAAGGGAGTGCTGCATATTCAGCCCCCTTTTGTGCCACCAGTGGCACCTTGGGATCTTAACGTGGTGTTGGATTTTCTGAAATCCCACTTGTTTGAGCCACTTAAGACCGTAGAACTAAAGTATCTCACGTGGAAACTGGTCATGCTGTTGGCTTTAGCTTCAGCTAGGCGTGTGTCAGAATTGGCGGCTTTGTCATGTAAAAGCCCTGTCAAAGTCTAAAAATATCATGATGAATATGCCTTGTACTAACCCCATGCACATGCCCGCTGCGCGCGCACTCGCTCTGTCGTGTGTGCGCATATTCGCACTTTGCGTAATGGAGCTTCTACGGCCGTGCGCCTTGGCGCGTGGTATGCGCATTTACGATAGGGTTTGTGAGCGTGTAGCGGGCGACTCGATCGTAGCATATTTAACCCAAATAGCGTATATTGTAGATAATATTCCCCTAGACAATGTCAGCGAGTATGTTTAGTTTAAACGGTTCCTGGACAGAGAGATTCCTCTTTGCATGATAGGAAGGGTCAGATAAAGGTTGAAAGGTGGTGTCTAGTATCCAGCTGTAGGGTATTTTAAGGGTAACGTTTCGGTGTTGGTTAGGAAAGGATCGCTCGCTCCTGCGTATAGTTATGTACAAAAGTAGTTTATGAACATTGACTGTATTTGCTGTTTATTACACATGCGGCTGGAATCCTGAGGATACCTCCCACCAGAGCAGTTGGGGAAAGACACAGCCCACCTGTTCAAATCCACCTATGACCTTTGCTATAATGTGGAGACACATTCCTGTGTCCAATGAACAATGAGATTATAGGGACCATTGTATTGTGAATGTATGTTGTGCTATATAAAGACCACCATTGCCTGGCCAGCCTCACTCTCTCTGAAGGCTTTCTCTCTGAATGCTGAGGGCTGGATCCAGGACGCGCTTGCGAATCATCCCCACGTATGTATATTTCTCTGTAGCCATTTTGTTATCCAATTTGTTCGCTCTTGTTTGCAATTGTTTGCCATTGTTCATGTTAATTTCTGTTATTCTGTTTAGATTTCTATGTTAGTTTGTAGTGTATAACTTGTATTGTGTTTCCCTTTTTCTCTAAGCCATCCACGGCAGTGTTAGAGCTGCTCTTGTTTTTAAATCCAAACTAGGTCTTGTGTTTTCACTGTTTACTGCAAAGGGCTTTTCTTAGCGTCTTAATCGCTCAAACAGCATACACATAGTTAAGGTTTTTAAGCGTTACATCATTATAGTATTTGACTACTAAGGTTTAGAGTATAAGCATATTCATACTGTGTTTTATTAATAAGGTTTACTGTGTATCATTCTGTGAGCGTCTGCGCCACTCGTGTCTCACTCTCACGGCGCAGCGTCCGCTACGCCAATAGCGTAGCAGTACGGTACTCGGTACGCCTATAGCGTGCTTGATACGAAGCGTGAATCCGTGAGCGTGCGTGTCGCTCGTGCGTCGCGCCCACGGCCTAGCGTCTGCTAAGCTAAGTGCGTACCCCTACGGTACTCAGTGCGCCAATAGCGTACTTAGTCCGTAATGGTATATAACTTATGTTTAAATGTAATATTTGACATTATCAATGTTGGATTTCCGGAAATCCCACTGGTTTGAGCCACTTAAGACCGTGGAACTAAAGTATCTCACGTGGAAAGTGGTCATGCTGTTGGCTTTAGCTTCAGCTAGGCGTGTGTCAGAATTGGCGGCTTTGTCATGTAAAAGCCCCTATCTGGTTTTCCATATTTACAGGGCAGAATTGCGGACTCGTCCGCAGTTTCTGCCAAAGGTGGTGTCATCTTTTCATTTGAACCAACCTATTGTGGTGCCTGCGGCTACTCGTGACTTGGAGGACTCCAAGTTGCTGGACGTAGTCCGGGCTTTGAAGATCTATGTAACCAGAACGGCTGGAGTCAGGAAGACTGACTCGCTGTTTATCCTGTATGCATCCAACAAGCTGGGTGCTCCTGCTTCAAAGCAAACTATTGCTCGCTGGATCTGTAACACGATTCAGCAGGCTCATTCTGCAGCCGAAATCAGTGAAAGCCAATTCCACAAGGAAAGTGGGCTCTTCTTGGGCGGCTGCCCGAGGGGTCTCGGCATTACAGCTTTGCCGAGCTGCTACTTGGTCGGGTTCAAACACTTTTGCTAAATTCTACAGGTTAAATTTTGCTAAATTCTACCCTGGCTGAGGAGGACCTTGTGTTTGCCCATTCGGTGCTGCAGAGTCATCCGCACTCTCCCGCCCGTTTGGGAGCTTTGGTATAATCCCCATGGTCCTTACGGAGTCCCCAGCATCCACTAGGACGTTAGAGAAAATAAGAATTTACTCACTGGTAATTCTATTTCTCGTAGTCCGTAGTGGATGCTGGGCGCCCGTCCCAAGTGCGGACTTTCTGCAATACGTGTATATAGTTATTGCTTAACAAAGGGTTATGGTTATGTAGCATCGGTTGAGTGATGCTTAGTTGTTGTTCATACTGTTACCTGGGTATGGTTATCACAAGTTGTACAGTGGGATTGGTGTGGCTGGTATGAGTCTTACCCTGGATTCCAAAATCCTTTCCTTGTAATGTCAGCTCTTCCGGGCACAGTTTCCTTAACTGAGGTTTGGAGGAGGGGCATAGAGGGAGTAGCCAGTGCACACCAGATAGTACTGAATCTTTCTTTAGAGTGCCCAGTCTCCTGCGGAGCCCGTCTATTCCCCATGGTCCTTACGGAGTCCCCAGCATCCACTACGGACTACGAGAAATAGAATTACCGGTGAGTAAATTCTTATTTTTCTTTTCTTACCCAGCTAAGTGCCACCTGCATGCTAGATTTAGTTTATTATCCCTGACGTCCACTACGCACTATAGAACTAGAACGCTTTCTCCAGTGTGTGTGATAAGATGCACATGGGGAAACTAGTGCTGCCAAGACTAGGGGAAGACAGATTGGACCCTCCCTGTAAAGGGCCCTACACATTTAAATATCCGCCGCCGAGCTGCCCGACGGCGGATACGGCGGATGGGCGACCCGGTGGCGGGGGGGCAGTGACGGGGGAAGTGAAGTTACTTCACTCCCCCCGTCATACGGCTCCATAGAAGTGCAGGCAAATATGGACGAGATCGTCCATATTGACCTGCGTGCACAGCCGATGGGGCACCAGCGATGAACGAGCGCGGGGCCGCGCATCGCTCATCGCTGGAGCCTCCACACTCGAAGATATGAATGGTATCTCGTTCATTGATGAACGAGATCGTTCGTATCTTTGACTTTTATCCCCCAGTGTGTAGGGCCTATAAGTCAGAACCATACTAGAGAATCCAGCACTAAATACTGGGGCTTCAAAAGCTTTTATATCTATGTATATTTTATATAGAAAATTAAATTATATAAATAGCCCACCAACCCTAGTAATATTATTTTGTGCTTGCAGAAACAAGTCTTATTAATTTTAAAATGGCTTAATCAAAATGTTTTATTTTTTTCAGTTCAGTTCTTCAATGAATGAACTCCTGAGATAACATTAGCCAAGCAAGAATAAATACTTGATAGATAAACTCCTCCCTGAAAATAAATAATGAAAACTCATGTTAACACTGTCAGGAATCCAACCCATAGCATATTCAGTGTAATATTGAATTAGTATATCAATAAATAAATAAATGAAAAAATGACCTAATCCCCCTAAAAAATAAAAATAAAAATAAAAATCTGAGGTCTAAGCTAGTACAGTATATGTTTGGAGTGGTTGAGGAAAATGTGGGAACACAAACAACAATGGTGGTCATTCCGAGTTGTTCGCTCGGTAAAAATCTTCGCATCGCAGCGATTTTCCGCTTAGTGCTCATGCCCAATGTTCGCACTGCGACTGCGCCAAGTAAATTTGCTATGCAGTTAGGAATTTTACTCACGGCTTTTTCATCGTTCTGGCGATCGTAATGTGATTGACAGGAAGTGGGTGTTACTGGGCGGAAACAGGCCGTTTTATGGGTGTGTGGGAAAAAACGCTACCGTTTCCGGAAAAAACGCAGGAGTGGCTGGAGAAACGGGGGAGTGTCTGGGCGAACGCTGGGTGTGTTTGTGACATCAAACCAGGAACGACAAGCACTGAACTGATCGCAGATGCCGAGTAAGTCTGGAGCTACTCAGAAACTGCTACGAGGTGTGTAATCGCAATATTGCGAATACATCGTTCGCAATTTTAAGAAGCTAAGATTCACTCCCAGTAGGCGGCGGCTTAGCGTGAGCAAATCTGCAAAAATCAGCTTGCGAGCGAACAACTCGGAATGACCCCCAATCTGTAGAACTATGCTATAACAGGCTGCTATGGTAATCATGGCATGGAACCCACAGCTTTGGGTCCCACCATTATAATGTAACAGAGCCCATCATTTTAAGCAGGGGGCTGAATTCTCCTAGCAAACTGGGTCTGTAAAGAGCAGCTGAAAGCACTTGGGTGGTCATTCCGAGTTGGTCGCTCGTTGCCGATTTTCGCTATGCTGCAATATGTTGCTAAATGCGCATGCGCATGGTACGCAGCGCGCATGCGCTTAGTTATTTAACTAAAAACTTAGCAGTTTTGCTGTTGTCTGTGCGGCGCTTTTCATTCACACTGCTGATCGGTGAGTGATTGACAGGAAAGGGGCGTTTCTGGGTGGTAACTGAGCGTTTTCCGGGAGTGTGCTAAAAAACGCAGGCGTGCCAGATAAAAACGCAGGAGTGTCTGGTGAAACGGTGGAGTGGCTGGCCGAACGCAGGGCGTGTTTGTGACGTCAAACCAGGAACTAAACGGACTGAGGTGATCGCAGTCTAGGAGTAGGTCTGGAGCTACTCAGAAACTGCAAGAAAATATTTAGTAGCAATTCTGCTACTCTTTCGTTCGCTATTCTGCTAAGCTAAGATACACTCCCAGGGGGCGGCGGCCTAGCGTGTGCACTGCTGCTAAAAGCAGCTAGCGAGCGAACAACTCGGAATGACCACCTTTGTTTCTTTCAAACATTTGTTCTCAGAGTGTGTTAGTGTAGTTATTAGTTATATATAAGTAATCTACATTTTCTGTGGAGCTTCTGGTCCCAGTAAGCCTTGAGAGACAAACTGCTTGGGTATGCTGCCGCTTTTACACCTGCTAAACGTAAAAGTCACCCTACTGTATTTTTCTAATTTATTGCACACTTAAATCCATGAAGAAAAACTGTGTAGTTCCTGTGGTGGCAAAGCGGGTGCACGAGCCGCACAGGAAGTGGCAGGGTGTGTGGGTGTGATTGCACCCCCATGCAGGGAGAGAGAGGACTGGCTACCGCTGCATCTCTTCCCAGCTCAGCACACAGCACTGAGCGGCATGTGCTGGGCTGGGGAGAGAGGCTGCTGTAGCGGTTAGTTCTCTCACTCCCTGCAAGGCTCTCTGCAACGAGGAAGGGGGATGGGAGGTAGCTTGGCCCCTCCAATGTGCCCGGTAAAGAGTACCTGCTCCCCCCCATTCCCCACCCCCACCCCACGCCTCTGTACCACTGTCAATAAGGTGTACAATGCTGGTTGCAGCTTCAGGTTCCATGCTGATTTTAGGACTCTTGTCCTTACTTTTAATCTGGCCTGCAGTAGCATTGTGCTTCCAGAGGTGCTGCTGTGACAGTCTGACATTTTCTTCTTACTGCAGGAGTTAATCTGTTTCCCTGTTAATCACCTGTATCTGGCTCACTGCAACATACCTCCCAACATGACCCTCTCCAGGAGGGACACAATGCTCTGCTCCTGGACTTTTCTCTTAATTTATGATTGCCATCACCTGTGCTGAATAGGTTAATAGATAAGAAAGGCGTTTTCCCACAAGTGAGGGCAATCATACATTAAGAGGAAAGTCCAGAAGCAGAGCATTCTGTCCCTCCTGGAGAGGGTCATGTTGGGAGGTATGCTGCAATTTAGTTCTGCCCCTCATTATACGCAGTGAGCCACCAAGCCCGCTGCTTGGCCAGCAAAGCGAGCCTGCAAGGGGCTTCATTGCACTCACCAGTCCCTCCCCCCACGCCGGCAACCTAAACTCCGGGATCCCGGCGTCGGTATGGTGACCGGCAATGTCCCAACCACTGGTCACCCATACTCAACCCATTATTCTTCTGTTGTTTATGGACTCAGCTTTTGTCAGTACCACTGCAAAGTTTTCAGTCATCTGTTTACCCTGCCATTATTTAAACTCCATGTAAATGAATTAGATCTTTGTCCAGAAATGTCCACCTTAAGTGTTAAACAAACAAGATCTTACTCTCCTTATTTGGATTTTTTTATGGATCAGGTTCAGCCTCCTTGTTTTTCACTATATGAGCCGTAAGATTCATACCATCTTCTCTACTTCCTTTTCTTCCTATTTTGCTCAGCAATAATAAGCCAAGTAAGGAGAAAAAGGAGAAATAATAGTGCAAAACCCTCTGTACAAGTAAAGTTATTATTCCACTAATGCACTCACATTTAAAAAAAACATAACAAGCATATCTGTCTGTCTGTCTGTCTGTCTGTCTGTTTGTCTGTCTATCTATCTATCTACATTACACTGGGAGGGGGGGGGGGGTTTGGGGGGGTTTGGGGGGGGGGGGGGGTTTGGCATTACCGGAGAGGGAGGTTAGTGTTAGGCACCACAGGGGAGAGGTTAGGTTTAGGCACTAGGGGGGAAAGTTTGGGTTAGGATGTTGACATGCTCTCAGTGGTGGTAGTAGAATGTATATAGTAACCACCAGCACTGGTGACACAGTGGAAGGTACAAACACTATTATTTCCAGTGGCGCATAGAGGTGGGGATTGGGTACTAATTACCCAGGCCTGGACCAGATGGAGGGGCCTATGGGGGGCCTGGGTCTGCCACTCAGCCCGCCCCCTCCTCCCCCTTACCTGTCAGCGCTGCTTATTCTGCTTATCAGCGTGCTGGGCTGCAGTGGGTGCAGGGAGGATGCAGCAGTCTCTTTAGGCTGTGTGTGTGTGGGGGGGGGGAGGTCACGCTGGTCGTGCGCCCCCTTGATCTTCTCCTGGCTGAGGGGCACAACTGCGCTCCCGTGTGGACTGCGCAATGCTGCAAATACTATTTTTTTTTAACCCACACCCCTGACTTACCTGGGTCTCTACAGCGCTGGTTATGTCTCTATAGCACATGCACTGTAGCACATTAGGTCGGAGGTCGCACACATGATATCAGCGCACCTCTGTTGCTATGGGGACACTGCAGCAGCCCCAGCAGTAGTAATGGGCAGACAGCGCAGATTGCTCTTCTCAACATTTCCAACATAACATTCACTAAGGTTGATAAAAGATTAGTGACCCAGGAAAATGTTCTGTCATATACTGTACAAGTAACTGATACTGACGATAGGACAGTTTTCACTATGTTTACTGCTGTTTCAGCACATATAGCTTACTGATCAGATTTTGCCCCAACCCTGTTCAGAACCTCAGTTTCCTTTAAAAATGCATGTAAGATAATGGACCATTAGACATAAAATACATCTATATAGTCACTATAATGAACAGAGATGGGACTACAATCAGTCTGTGTGGACAACTTAACAATGCTTCAGTTTACTTCTCATACATATATTTGTAAATCACATGTCCATCCCTATAAATTACTTGCTTACTCAGATTTATTAATTGCTTTTTCATTCTGCAAAATTCTTCAGTAAGCCTTTTCTTTATGCAAAAGGGGATCGCTGCTCATTTATTTTATATAGTGAGAGTGTGTTATAAAAATGTAGAAATAGATTAATTTGCCATCCATGATGGATGTCCTTATTAACTAATTCCTGCGAATTCCCGGTTATAGTGCCTGATTCAGAGATGTACATAAACCTGGTGTATTATGTACATCTCCGATGTTTGTGGCACTGCACATGTGCAAGACCCGTTCTGCACATTTGCTGAACGATTCCTGCAAGATCACACTCAGGAGCAGATGTATTAAGCCTGGAGACGGCATAAGGAAGTGATAAACCAGTGATAAATGCAAGGTGATAAACGCACCAGCCTATTAGCTCCTAACTGTTAATATACATATTGGAGCTGATTGACTGATGCGTTTATCACCTTGCACTTATCGCTGGCTTATCACTTTCTTATGCCTTCTCCAGGTTAATACATATGCCCCTCAGTTTGGTGGCAGAGTGGTGGCGGCTCTGGCTGCTTTTACAGAAAACAGGGATCTGTCGGTTCATTTCTGGGAGTGGCAAGGTTAGTGTCTACATCTTTGTGGCCATTCTGAGTAACCTCAGGCTTACTCAGATGTCCAATGCTGCAAACATTGTGACCAATGGTTATGATATAATCATACTTTCCTACCCTCCCGGAAAGGCCGGGAGGCTCCCAAAATCGGGTGGCCCTCCCGGCCCCCCGGAAAGGTGGGCAAGTGTCCCTCTTTTCCTGGCAGCCCCCGCACTCCCCCCTCGGCCGCACACAGCAGAGAACAAGTGGGCGGTCCGAGGGGGGGATACGATGGCGTGATTTGCGTCATCGTAGCTCCGCCCCCCGCTGTACAGTGCCTGTTTTCTCGGCACTGTCTAGTGGGGGCGGGGCTACTATGATGCGACTATGGTGCCACGCCCCCGGACCACTTGCTTTCCCCGTCGGCCATGCCCCCGGACCGCCCACATCGCCGCCAGACACGCCCCCATTAGCCTACCACGCTGCAGTAAGGTAGGCAACTATGGATATAATACGATGCATTTGGATCTGAGATGCTGGCAGGAGGTGTCTTCTTCCTTCATACGCCTCCTGCAGGCTTTAGCATATTTGTTCACAGCAGCTGCATCCAAAACTGTCCATCTCTGATTCAGGCCCATGGTTGAGAGATGCTGGACTGTTTGCATAGAAATCCAACAATAATAAAGAATCAACTTCAGAACACCCTCTCTACTTAGCTTTCTGTTTCATTTAACTTGATATTGCTACCCGCCAATTCTTGGTTGTCATTTTAAGGAAGAGATTGTCTTGATGTTATTATGCTAGTAATCAAAGAAAACAATTGAGAATCATAATTTATTATTTGTTAACATTATTCTTATTATTAAGTTGATTTTAAATTATTGGTGTGCATGTAGTAGATTATTTGTTCTTAGGGGTTGATTCAATTGGCTCGTCCCCGTGAGTCTGTACCAGTACATGCAAATATATGCTGCATGTAAAATGCAATGTTTCCTGAGTTTAGGCCGCGAAGGGGCGAGAGTAGGTGCTGTTGCTGGAGTTTCCATGCTGTTGCAACGCAATTCACCCTCTCTTGGCTAATTGAATTGACCCCAATTTGTGTTTAAAAAATGTTTTATTATCGATTTTATATTTTTTTATATGTAGTAGTAATAATAATAATAATAATAATAATAATAATACTTTCCTTGGGACTTTCCTTGGGACATGAATACCAATATAACTTATGAGAATATTAATATCCAAATAGTGAATGGAAATTGTAAAGCCATTAAAACCAGCAAGAACTCTGAACTTTTCTATTGTATGTAGGTCACTATAATGCTCTCTGTATTACATGTTGGTCACTAGAATGGCCCCTGTATTGTATATTGTCCAGTAGAGTGCTCTCAGTACTGTACTGTATATTGTTCGCTAGATTGGTCTTTGTATCGTATTGTATTTTGGTATTTTGGTCGCACGAATGGTCCCTGTATTGTATATCAGTAATTGGAATGCTTCTTGTGTTGTATATTGGTTAATATAATGCTTTCTGTATTCTATTTTGGCCTCTAGAATGTTCCCTGCCTTATATATATTGATCACTATAATGATCTCTGTATTGTATGTCAGTTACTGGTTTCTGTATTATATGTTAGTCACTCGAATGGTTCCTCTATTGTATATTGTCTACTAGAATGCTCCCTTAACCACTTAACTTACGATTTATTTCGCCGAAAACCGCTCCGAAATTGACTTTTTTTTTATAAGTGAATTAGGTGAAGAACATAAATTTAACCCTATCCCAAATAAATGTAGTTAAAAAAAAGGAAAAAAAAAAAAATTTTTTTTTTATTTCCCCCCAACCCAAACATTGAACGGGAACATCGCGACCATCGCAGCTTTTATTTTGAAAGCCGGGACAGCCTGCAGGTATACAGGGGGGTCTGGGGGTGGCTTGGGAGGGTTCATTTACACTCCCCAGCTGTTGCTATTGTCTGCAGCCGCTAGAGGGGGGGGGGAATCCTGCCGTGCTGACCGATCAGCGGTGATCGGCAGCACGGCAATCAGCAGCAGCAGCGGAGGGAAGTTTCCCTGCCGCTGCTAACATTCTCTATCTGACTGGTCACATCCTGTGCGACCATGTCAGATAAAGCACTTGCAGGTATGGTCGCATCTGATGCGACCATGCCAGGCAAGTAGTTAATTGTATAGAGATCACTAGAATGGTCCTGTATTGTATATCTGTCACTAGAAACTTCTGTGGATTGCTCTCTATAGATTTCATTATAATAGTATATGATTTGTCAGATAGGGCTGGTAATTGTATTTGATTATAGCTGTTTTGACACAAGAATCTTTTGCATATTTGATTGGCTATGTAAGCCACACCCATATCAGACAAACCACACCCACTGCTGGTAAAAAAAGCCAGGACCGCCTACTTGTGTTTGCTCCCCATGCAGAAGTTTCCCACTAGCCCCTGAGTTGACCCAATATGAAATTAGTATTTTGACATTCACAAATGTACATGCAGAACTTGCATGTAATGGTGATGAGCACAGATATCACGTAGCTGATGGAACACTTTCACAAACTCCCAATAACAATTAGTCTGCATCTTGTTTTCTTTTCAAGTTCCAGTTGCATGGAGACTCCCCAGCACCAGATGTCCTTTATTTATCACAATGACCTTGTAAACCAGATTTTACCTATGCAAAACAGATTTATTAATATTTTATTTAAAAAAAATCGTTGTGCTGCTGTATGGCATTTAAACTTACCTGATCGTTTGCCCATGGTAAGGTCAAATATAGGGACGGATAAGGTGACAATATTAGATATGCAAGAAATCAACTGTAGTAGTTCGTTATACCTGAAAGGTTTTAACTTGTATTTTATTATTGGTCAGGCCAGTTTTGCATAGCTTCTGTGAAATTAATATTAACTTTTACCAGTCCCCTATCAATGCTGTTTCCCAAATAATTTGCCTATGGACCATGTTTTAGTCTTTGGCCCAAATGCAATAACCTGCAATTTAGGGGCCATCTAGCAACAACGGTAGATTTAAAGCTGCAAGTCAAAACCAGCCTGCTTTGCTGCTTTAACTCTAATGGCTATATTGTCGCCTCTGTCCGCAAATTGCAAGTTACTACATTTGGGCCTATGTATGATCTACAGTATGATCACATCATCATGACAGACTGCCGTCTACTATTATTTTGATGATAATAATTTTAATCATCATCCTTCGGAAAGTGGTAGGGGTTTCATGTAGCCCAAAAGGCAACATGATACAGTACAGTATATTGGAAACTGATGACTGTGTACGTCAGTGTTATGATTATACAATCTAATATCAAGTCTAGAGGCTTTCCATTTATTTGAAACATTCTTTCTTGCTCTGCAAAGGTTAGGATCCCTCAAATGTTCAGTACTAAAATAATTTTTGTTTAACTTTCAGGCTGGCAGACTTTCATTTTACACATCAACATCACTCTTTAACATTCAACGTCACTCTTTAACACAAGCACATCAATATAAATTCTGCCTCTGCAGAAGCTACTGTAGAAAGAGTATGAAGGGTTTTAACCACTTGATTATCATCTATTACTACCACTATTTACAGAAATAAAAGATGAAATTAATTAAGTTATTTACAGGCACAAATGTAATATTACTAGGGGTAGGGGGGGTGTTTCCAAATGTTTAATTTTAGAGTGATTGTCGCCAGCCCATGATGGATACATAATTAGCATGTAACAAGCTATAGTCTGCCCCAAAGTTCAGCTTATGTAATACAGTATATCAGACATATGCAGGCCCAATGATCATGGTAAGTCACTTACCAGGTTCTCTCTCTGGTGCAGTGATTGAGCACTCAGCTCCACAGACAAACACACACAGCAGACGGTAGGTAAATCTGCTGCCACTGGGCATGTGCAGCAGATCCATTCGCTCTTTATACTGAATGTAGTGGCCACTAACAAGGCTGTGAGGAAGGGGGGTTTCTGGGCAACTGGAACCCCCCTTCCTGTGATTGCCTATGATTTAACAGGTATCCAGTCTCTAGGTCGACAAGATTCATGTCAACCTTTTGTCATGTCGACCTAGAGTCCCTGTCGACCTAGAACCCATGTCGACCTACTAACTGTCGACCAATAGTGGTTGACCTAGACACTGTCAACTTAACTCTTGTCGACCCTCCATACCTCACCCGATTTAACAATAATCTCTTGCCTGAATAGAGCCTCTTATAAGAGGCTGACATGGTGAAGTGTTTGCTTTATAGTGATGGCTATTGCTATATTCCATGTTCTGCCCTGGACTACCTATTGCGCTAGATACAGGAGGGAAGGGAGATGCATCTGGGCTGTCAAGAAGGAATGAAGAGATCCTACTCTGGCCGGACTTTACCCATATGTAAATTCAACTAACACCATCATTAAATATTGTAAGATATCGGAGACAAGCTCTGGAAAACGAAACTTCTAAGAACTTGTTAATTGTCTTGATAAACCTTTACTGATTTAATTAGGTGAAGACCTTATTGGGCTAGATGCATCATCGCTACGAAAGTGATAAAATGGAGAGTGAAAAAGTACCAGCCAATCAGGTCCTACCTGCCATGTCACAGGCTATGTTTGAAAAATGTCAGTTAGGAGCTGATTGGCTGGCACTTTTTCACTCTCCATTTTATCACTTTCCAAGCGATGATGCATCTAGCCGATTGTCAGAGGACCTCTCATGTTTTATTCACAGCTCAGCCATCTCTCTCTGCACCGATTTCACTCAAAACAGTCATATTAATAAGACTTTAACTGCAGTTTATATCTCCACTATCTCTACCACTTCCTGGGATCTCATGGACAACCTGTTCCATGATCTTTTGTCCTGTCAGCAAGGCTGTCTTAAGAGCATTGTAAAACCTGGGCAAAGCAATGTACTGGACCCCTATCCACCCATTCATGGTAATAAAAAAATAATAATCTTAAATGACTCTTTCTGCGGCCCTGCACTGTCTTTCCACATGCTTCCATAAAGTGATTGGCTGTCAGCACTCTGACTTTGTGGGCCCCATAGCAATATTTTGAAGGGGCCCCTAACCCAATGCTTCTAGAGAGACACCTTTCCACAGCAGTTGTTAATATTATGCTCCATAGTAGTACCCTAGTTCACATTATGTCACATTGTAGGGTTGCCAGTACACATTATGCCACACAGTGCCCCTAGTTCATATTATGCCCCACTATAGTACCTCCACTTCATATTTTGCCACATTTTAGTGCCCCCATTCATATTATGTAACATAATGCCCTCCCGTTCATTCTATACCACATTACAATGAACAAGTCCAGAGGCAAAACTAGATATTTGTAGGCCCCAAGGCAAAAGTAGTAAGGGCCCCAAGGTACCACCTAATGGTGAAAATGTATATAACACATGTAACTTTGACATGGAAGGTAGGCCCCTCTCAGCTCTGGGCCCCATTGCAGCTGTACTCCCTGCACCTATGGTAAGTGTATGTGTGTGTGTGTGTGTGTGTGTGTGTGTGTGTGTGTGTGTTTGTATGTATGTATGTGCGTGTGTATCTATCTATCTATCTATCTATCTATCTATCTATCTATCTATCTATCTATCTATCTATCTATCTATCTATCAAGCAAAAAAGGAGATTGACTCACTGATTCACTCATCATGAAATCTCTTAAACCACAAGGCCTACAATCTTGAAACTTGGCAGGTAGCTTCTCCTTAGGTCCCATGTGCTTGCTAAGAACTGGTTTTACAAATGTCACTGGCCATCCACGAAATCGCCAAAAATGGATGTGTGTATGTATGTATGTATGTATGTATGAGAATATGTATGTTCCAGCATAACTCCAGAATGCCTGCAGCAATTTACACCAAACTTGGTACACATATGACTTACAATCTGGGAACAAACACTGTGGGAGTAACACACCCCTAGCACCCTATGGGTGAGGCTGCAGCAAAGAGTATTTCAGCAGACAACATAACTCTGAAATGGCTAGAGCCATTTACACCAAACTTGGTACACATATAACTTACAATCTGGGAACAAACACTGTGGGGGTGGGGGGGGGGGGGGGGTAAGACACCCCTAGCACCCCTATATAAGAAATGTAAATGTAAATAAATCGATCATTTCACCGGGGCACTGACATTATGTGAGGAGGGGAATGGAGTCAGCAAGAAGCCACAGACCAGAAGCGTAACTAGGGTCTTCGGTGCCCAGGGCAAGATGAAGAACTGCGCCCTCCCCAACCCCCCCCCCTCCCCCGAATTATAAAGAACAGTATGTGTGCGCGCTCTGAAGAAGTGGGCATGGACAAATGCTAGAAGGGGCGTGGGCACTGAAAATGGGCCGTGACAACATGACACGCCACCCGTCCACTTGTCTCTTGTCACTATAGTAACATTCCTTTCCATTGCATACACACCTTACCTATATGATGGTTTCTCACAATGTGGAACCTCTGAAGAAATGCTTCCTCCTTGGGAAGAAGGTCGTCTACAGTTGGTATTCCACTATTCATGTAAGTCACATTGCCTGGAAGATACCTGTTTGTGTAGGAATATATTAACAAGGTCATCATCATACAATGGCGGTTCAATCAGACACCTGCCTCCCGTGTCACTTCCTGCCCCCTGTGTCTCTCAGCACACCATCACCTCCCCACTGCGTCATTTCTCAGCATGCCATCACCTCCCCCTGTGTCATCTCTCTGCACACCATCACCTCCCCCTGCGTCGTCTCTCTGCACACCATCACCTCCCTGTGTCATTGCTCAGCACACCATCACCTCCCTGTCTGTCGTCTCTCAGCACACCATCACCTCCCCCTGTGTCGTCTCTCGGCACACCATTACCTCCCCCTGCGTCGTCTCTCTGCACACCATCACCTCCCCCTGCATCGTCTCTCTGCACACCATCACCTCCCTGTGTCATTTCTCAGCACACCACCACCTCCCTGTTTTATCGTCTCTCAGCACACCATCACATCTCCCCACTCAGCTGTAACCGCAAGGGCGCCCAGGGCATGCACCCTACTCGCCCTACCCTTGTTACGCCTCTGCCACAGACTGAGAGTTATATTTTGGGAAGAGCAGGGTCCCTTGGGGTACCAAAAAGGGGTCCGGCCACTACACAAAGTGGGTCAGGGAAGCAAGATATGCCTATATACTAGATCTCCAACCAATGTCAATTAACAAACAACTATAATTCCAATTTACCATGCTGTAGCAAAGCACGGGTATTCAGCTAGTATATATATATACAGGTTGAGTATCCCATATCCAAATATTCCGAAATACGGAATATTCCGAAATACGGACTTTTTTGAGTGAGAGTGAGATAGTGAAACCTTTGTTTTTTGATGGCTCAATGTGCACAAACTTTGTTTAATACACAAAGTTATTAAAAATATTGTATTAAATGACCTTCAGGCTGTGTATATAAGGTGTATATGAAACATAAATGAATTGTGTTAATGTAGAGACACTTTGTTTAATGCACAAAGTTATAAAAAATATTGGATAAAATTACCTTCAGGCTGTGTGTATAAGGTGTATATGTAACATAAATGCATTCTGTGCTTAGATTTAGGTCCCATCACCATGATATCTCATTATGGTATGCAATTATTCCAAAATATGGAAAAATCCGATATCCAAAATACCTCTGGTCCCAAGCATTTTGGATAAGGGATACCCAACCAGTATATATATATATATATATATATATATATATACACAAATTGTGGAAAAAGTGCTTCTACCTTAAAATTCAATATACAACAGATATAAAACATACATATAGCTATGATTATAATAACGGCACTCCAAAGTGTAGTGGCGGCAAAGGAAGTTTTCAATTGACCTACTGTATATTTTAATAGGTTTTATGTAATGTTCATACATGGTAAAGTGTTCATATACTGTATATAGGAACATGAATAAAAAAGTGGCTTGTAGCAGTATCTTTCTCAGGAACTCGTCATCTTTCTTAATACAATCGTGCTCGTCAAATGATGTTTTCACAGGGCAGAGAAAAGGGGGGTATATAAATAACGTGCTATTTCTCATAAAGTGACTGGTGCTGGCATGCAAACTATAAAAAAAGTGGTATGTGCAAATTATTTAGAGCTACTATAAAGCCCTGGGATTCAAATAGGCATGTGCATTTATGCCGTACAAATAAAAATTACTCCTGTGGCAATAGGGTAAGAGAACCCTCAAATACACATAACCACTTACTGATAGAGGTTTTTTTTTTTTTTTTTAAAATCCTCAAGGCATTTCACAAAATCACCTTAAAACTGAAATCCCAGCCAGGAAAAAAAACTTTTATAGTGCGATAACATTTTTAGCAGGTTTTATTCACAATTTCACACAAGACATATATAAAATGGACTTTTATTATTTGTAAAATAAAAGTATGCTTATCTGATGTCATGAATCATTGGAGAGGTATTTCTTCCCTTCATGCTGTGTGTGGGACTTCCTCAGGAGTAGATGTAGGTGACCATGCACCCAGAATACCTTATAAAGGCTAAGTGAGTCAAAGTTAATTGAAACCAAATTACCAGCGTCCAGAAATGTGTCTCGTGCATGCCCAAAATTGCCGCAATATTGCGGTAGTTCCCGACATTTTTACCTTAAAATAGAGATTTTCCCCAACTTTGCACCTGCTCAGAGTAGGTGAAGTGAAATTTGTGGTAAAATTTTCGACGATAAATTATTGCGGCTTGTTGAAGAGGGGTCTTTCATGATTTGCAGTAAAAATCACAGTTTTTTGCGTAAAACAGGTTATCGCAGGTAATTGAATGCACCCCTATGTGTAATTAGAAATCTGCACATATACATAAAAATATACAAATGAAAATACTCCCCTGGCAGCCAAAATTATACCTAAAGGTAATTTTCATTTTTAAAGAGAGAATTATAATTAAAGATTAAAATACTCATACAGGCAATCAAAATCCCATTGATTTTCTTTTATAGGGGTCACAGCAGCGTCCACCTGGCTCCAGCAAGCAAGACCTCGCTTGCTGGAGCCGGGTGGACACTGCCGTCAGTGGCGGCTGTGATGCAGGGACTGGGAGAGGAGGGACGGGAGAGGCATCTCAATTCGACTTTTTTAAAAGTCAAATTAAGATGTCATTGAATAGCCCAGGTCGGATCCATTCCGACAAATGAATGTCGGAATGGATCCGACTTCAATTGAATATACCCCATAGCCTTTTAAAGTATACTTTAAGGTTCAATTTAAACAGAAAAGGGACATGATAACTCATCTGACTTAGGTTGATAATGCTAATTGAACCCACTTTTATTTTTCACCCCAAATATTATTAAGTATGAAGGGTCAAAGGGTCAAAATTTCAACATTATACGTGGATTAGGCGCTGAGATGTGAATTTTTTTCCAGATACACCTCAGAGACAACGGAGCATCAGGAGTGGCATTTCTCAGCAATTTTGAAAAACTTTGACCACCTATATCTCGAAAAATGTGAGGTCTAGAGAAGAAAAATTTGACATGGGTTAGTAGCTATGTGGTAGTATCAAGTGTACAAAGTACAGTATCATGAAATTCTGAGTCGGTGGGTGTCATGCCTGGGTGAACTGACATGTAATGACCCTATATCATCTTACAAAAACCATGGGGGTCATTCCGAGTTGTTCGCTCGCAAGGCGATTTTAGCAGAGTTGCTCACGCTAAGCCGCCGCCTACTGGGAGTGAATCTTAGCATCCTAAAATTGCGAACGACGTATTCGCAATTTTGCGATTACAAACTTCTTAGCAGTTTCAGAGTAGCTTCAGACTTACTCGGCATCTGCGATCAGTTCAGTGCTTGTCGTTCCTGGTTTGACGTCACAAACACACCCAGCGTTCGCCCAGACACTCCCCCGTTTCTCCAGCCACTCCTGCGTTTTTTCCGGAAACGGTAGCGTTTTTCCCCACACGCCCATAAAACGGCCTGTTTCCGCCCAGAAACACCCATTTCCTGTCAATCACACTACGATCGCCTGAGCGAAGAAAAAGCCGTGAGTAAAAATCCTAACTTCATAGCAAATTTACTTGGCGCAGTCGCAGTGCGGACATTGCGCATGCGCAGTAAGCGAAAAATCGCTGCGATGCGATGAAATTTACTGAGCGAACAACTCGGAATGAGGGCCCATATTCATAACCTGGATTTAATCATTTATTTTAAATATGAATTTTAAATCATTTACCTGAGAGAACATATAAAACGGCCACCTAAATTATCCCAATAAGGTATTCCTTAAAAGAGACCAAGTATATGTAGACAATTGTCTAATATAGAAAAAGAGAACTAACTAACCACCCAAGTGAACCATAACTAAGGCAAGATTGATATGCTGCGGCCTTTGTGGGTACTGCAACCAGGACTGTTGTATAAAATGGGGGATGTTGCCCCCGTTTTGTGGGCATGCCAAGCCCAGTGTTTGCCTTGTTGGATGCAGACTTCCTGGACCTGGCAGAGTAGTTCTAATGGGTGGTCTTCAGGTTGCCGGCGGTCGGGTTCCCCGGCGACCACCATACCGGTGCCGGCATACCGACATCTTTTTTGCCTCTTGGGGGTCCACGACACCCCTGGAGGGAGAATAGATAGCGTGGCGCACGTAGCGTGCCACCGTGCCCGCAGCGTGGTGAGCGCAGCAAGCCCGTAAGGGGCTCATTTGCGCTCGCCCAGCTGTCGGTATGCCGGCGCCATTATGCTGGTCGCCGGGACCCCGACCGCCGGCAAACCATACTACACCCGTTCTAATGGCCCATCTGAGTAAGGGTCAGCTGGGGCTAAAAATCTTCAAGGGACTACTATGAGAAACAAATTAGCTGTGACAAGTGGTGTGTGGGTGTTACCAGAGCCAAGTGGAGTGTACACCCCCTAGACTATAAGTCCCAATGTCTCCCTTAATATGTAAAAGTATAAAGATTGCATAATTTTGGGGGAGATGTACTAAGGCCTGAAAAATAATACATTTCACGGTTATAATGACTCAGGTCATTGTCCCAGTTCCACTTCAACTACAAAACATGGGTTATTACTCCAACCTGTTTGTGGTACCGAAACCTGACGGTTCGGTAAGGCCCATTTTAAAACTGAAATCACTGAAACCGTATTTAAGGGTGTTCAAGTTCAAGATGGAGTCCCTGGAAGCGGTGATCTCAGGTCTGGAGGAGGGGGAATTCCTGGTTGCTCTGGACATCAAGGATGCATACCTTCATATTACGATTTGGCCGCCTCATCAGGCTTATCGAAGGTTTGCACTACAGGACTGTCACTACCAGTTTCAGGCACTGCCATTTGGCCTCTTCACGGCACCGAGGGTATTCACCATGTAATGGCAGAGATGATGTTTCTCCTTCACAAGCAGGGAGTGAACATAATACCGTACCTGGACGACCTGCTGATAAAAGCGCCTTCTGGGGAGAGGTTGTTGGACAGCATTGCCCTCTCAACCCAACTACTTCAGAATCACGGATGGATTCTGAACCTACCAAAATCCCACATGGAACCAACACGGAGGCTTCCATTTCTGGGGATGATACTGGATATGGAGGAACAGAAGGTATTCCTTCCGTTGGAAAAGGCATTGATAATCTAGTCGATGGTGCGGGACATCCTAAAACCAGCCCGGATAACGGTGCATCCATACATGCACTTTCTGGGGAAGATGGTCGCCTCTTACGAGGCTCTGCAGTACAGAAGGTTTTATGCGAGTCCCTTCCAGCTGGATCTGCTAGACAAATGGTCCGGATCACATCTTCACATGCACCAGAGGATACGTCTGTGACCAAAAGTCAGGATTACTCTTTCTGTGGTGGCTTCAGACTTCTCACCTGACCGAGGGTCAAAGGTTCGGGATTCAAAATTTGGTTCTGCTAACCACAGACACAAGCCTCATAGGTTGGGGAGCAGTCACCCAGGGGGAACAGTTCCAAGGAAAATGGTCAAGTCGGGAAACCATTCTTCTGATCAATATTATGGAACTAAGGGCCATATACAACACCTGCTACTAGCATTGCATCTTCTTCAAAATCACGCCATTCAGGTTCAGTCGGACAATGTGACGGCAGTAACGTACATAAACTGACAGGGCGGAACGAAGAGCCGAGCAGCAATGTCAGAGGTAACAAGAATTCTCCTCTGTGCAGAAAGACACGCGGTGGCGCTGTCGGCAATCTTCATTTTGGGAGTAGACAACTTGGAAGCGGACTTCCCCAGCAGACACGACCTCCACCCGCGGGAGAGTGGGGCCTTCACCCGCAGGTGTTTGAGTCCTTAACACGTCGGTGGGGAATTCCACAAATAGACATGATGGCCTTTCGTCTCAACAAGAAGCTAAAACGGTATTGTTCCAGGTCGAGGGACCCGCAAGCAGTGGCGGTGGATGCTCTGGTGACTCCATTGGTTTACGTGTTTCTACCTCTTCCACTGATCCCAAGAATTCTCAAAATAATAAAAAGGAAAAGGTTCAAGCAATTCTCATTGCTCCAGATTGGCCAAGAAGGGCCTGGTACGCGGCTCTACTGGAGATGCTCCTAGAGGTCCCGTGGCCTCTACCTCTTCGAGAGGATCTTCTACAACAGGGGCCGTTCGTCTATCAAGACTTACCATCGCTACCTTTGATGGCATGGAAGTTGTCCGTCAAACTTTAGCCCAGAAAGGCATTCCGAACAAGGTTATTCCAACCCTGATCCAAGCCAGGAAAGGGGTAACGTCTAAACATTACCACTGTATTTGGAAAAAATATGTCTCGTGGTGTGAAAACAGGAAATTTCCTGCAGTGGAATTTCAACTGGGACATTTTCTCCTTTTCTACAGTCGGGTTTGGATGTGGGCCTATGTTCGGGCTCCTTGAAGGTCCAGATTTCGGCTTTCTTGAAGGGGGTTCTGCACATCCAACTGCCCTTTGTGCCTCCCACAGCACCTTGGGATCTGAACATGGTGTTGCAGTTCCTACAAGCGGAATGGTTTGATCCTTTACAGGAGGTTGACGTAAAGTTTCTTACGTGGAAGACCGTTACACTATTGGCCTTAGCTTCTGCAAGGCGTTGTCTCACAATAGCCCCTATTTGATTTTCGTGAAGATAGAGCTGAACTCAGAACTCGTCAGCAATTTCTTCCTAAGGTGGTGTCTGCGTTTCATATCAACCAACCTATTGTAGTTCTGGTGCTTACTGACACCTCTGCTACCTCAAAGTCCTTGGATGTTGTGAGGGCTTTGAAGATCTACTTGAAGCGGACAGCTCGTCACAGGAAATCTGACTCGCTGTTTGTTCTCTATGTTCCAAACAAAAATTGGGTGTCCTGCTTCAAAGCAGTATATTGCTCGCTGGATCAGGCTTACTATCCAGCATGCTTATTCATCGACAGGATTGCCGGTTCCTAAAGTACAAGCCCACTCTACTAGGTCGGAGGGTACTTCTTGGGTGGCTGCCCGGGGTGTCTCGGCTTTACAACTCTGCTGAGCAGCTACTTGGTCGGGTTCGAAGGCGTTTGCTAAGTTCTACAAGTTCAATACTTTGGCCTCTGAGGACCTTCAGTTTGGTCAATCAGTTCTGCAGGAACCTCAGCACTCTCCCACCCGTTTTGGGAGCTTTGGTACAGCCCCATGGTACTAATGTGGATCCCAGTATCCTCTAGGACATTCTACCAGTAAATCCTTTTTTCGTAGTCCGTAGAGGATACTGGGCGCCCGCCCAGTGCTTCAGTTTTCCTGCACTGTTACTTTGTTAAGTAATGCTGTTGGTTCAGCTGTTGCTGTTCCTGTTTAAGTTGGTTAGTATGGCTTTCCTCTTCTTTGTGCGTGCTGGTTCGAATCTCACCACTGTTCTGTTACATCCTTCCTCAGGATATGTCCATCTCCTCAGGCACAGTTTCTAGACTGAGGGGTACATTTACTAAGCAGTGATAGGAGCGGAGAAGTGAGCCAGTGGAGAAGTTACCCATGGCAACCAATCAGCACTGAAGTAACATCTATAATTTGCATACTATAAAATGATACAGAGCTGCTGATTGGTTGATGGGGAAATTTCTCCACTGGCTCACTTCTCCGTTCTTATCACTGCTTAGTAAATGTACCCCTTTGTCTGGTAGGAGGGGCATAGAGGGAGAAGCCAGTACGCACTATTGATTTCTTAAAGTGCCCAAGGCTCCTAGTGGACCCGTCTATACCCCATTGTACTAATGTGGACCCCAGTATCCTCTACGCACTACGAGAAAAGGATTTACCGGTAGGTAATTAAAATCCTATTATCTGGGTATTGGCCCTGGACTGGATTCTCATTAGTACCAGCTGCCTTAAATAGTAGCCTTTATCACCAGTACCTTGCTGGTTATAGTATTGGCATGATAACTTGTGATCTTAACATTGCCTTGTTGGTTTCCTGCACAATCATCTTGCTGGTGACCACTATTGCATTGTCTGCAGCCTCAATTGACCTCTTGTCAGTGCCTATCCAATGTCTTGTTGCAAGCAGCCAATTTACCTAATGTCTGACTTTTGCTCTAATCTGTTGAACTATGTTACTGGTTATTGAGCACTACATCCTGCGGGTTGGGTTCGGGATACCGGCGGTCTGGATCCCAGCGGTCAGCATGCCGACGCCGGGGTCCCAGCTGCCAGAATGCCGCCAGGGTTGCAAGTGCAATAAAGCCCCTTGCAGGCTCACTGCGCTTGCCGCGCTGTGGGCTCGGAGGCTCGCTGCGCTCACCACAGGTTCCTTTCCCGCTCTATGGGTGTCATGGACAACCACGAGTGGGAATAGCCCTCGGTCCCCTGTCGGCATTCTGGCGGCCAGGATTCCAGCCTCGGTATGCTGACCGCCGGGATCGTGACTACATCCCCATCCTGCATGCAACTCAAACTGTTGAATAGTCTATGTTGTGGGCTGATATTCTCTACTTTACAGTACTGCACAGTGACTGATATCAACTATTATAAAATCTATTGTCTCATTTAATCTTACCACTATTTTCCACCAGTCGTAAGAGGAATCATTTGCTTATATCACAAGGGCAGGTTATCATTACTGCATACTAATTTGGTTCTTCATGTTGTAGTATCACATCTTTCTCGTGTTTAGCCAGTTTAGTGATGTATTATTTACATCCATGTTCTACATGTTCTTGATGTACCATTTAGTAATAAGTTCAGTTCTGAAAAATATTCAATTGTGTGACGTGTATTGGTGATCTGCTCTTTCATGAGAAACAGGATGTTAAATACAGTGTGATAGTGAGAACCCTTTTTAAATACATTGCGCCAATTTTTCTGTTCACGTTGATGTGTTGCTAATGTCACCTAAGTTGTGCTTAGGTGACTTCTCTTTCAGCTCAAACCATTTCTGCATTATTCTCGCGTGGCCCTTACTTGCTTCATGTTCCTTTCCGTGTGTGTCAAAAAGGTCTCCTATTACAATAATCAGAATTGTAACAATGCTTTAGCAATGCTCAAATCCACAAAAGAATTATATTAATCAATTTAACAGAGTGTGTTAATTGTGTGTATTGTCTACTGTATAGGGTTGCTCCAAATCTGTTTTGCCCCAGGTGTGACGCTTCCTCAGTAAGTTAGTTTTGTGCAAGGGTTACCATGGTTGTAGCAGTAACGCAATGCATGCACAGATGAGCCTTTTGATGGGGTTTCTGGGGGTGCTAGCGGGGAGATGTACTAAGCAGTGATAAAAGTGGAGAAGTGAGCCAGTGGAGAAGTTGCCCATGGCAACCAATCAGCATTGACCTAACATCTATCATTTGCATACTATAAAAGTATACAGAGCAGCTGATTGGTTGCCATGGGCAACTTCTCTACTGGCTCACTTCTCCACTTTTATCACTGCTTAGTACATGTCCCCCTTAGTCTCATAAGATTGAACTTTTTGCTTAATATGGAGAGAACCTTAAGGGCCCCATACACTAGGACGATAATGCCCGATTTCATACGATTTCGGGCATTCGGACGGATATATCGGACGAAATCGGGCATTTTGGAGGGGTTTCCGTTCCGATCCGATCTGAAGCGTGTTCCTGTGAGCATCGGATCGGATCCTCCAGATTGAATGTGCTGCACATTCAATCACGTCCGACCCCGCAGGCATGGCTGGGATCGCCCAAGATACATTGTATGCAAAAGGACAACATACGATCACCTACGACATGTCAGACAGACATGTCACAGAAGTGTATGGGGCCCTTTACACCCTGATATATGTCCGTGCCACTGCTGTCAGCAGCACAAGTATGTACAGGGTGGTAGGGGGCATGATGTAGCTGGGGAAATCAGTGGGTCTAAATTTGTAAGTGGACATCTGGAGTAAGAAGGTAGCTTACTCCAAAGGAGGTACATTCAGCTGCTATTTACATTTATGTGGTAGTATTGATGCAGCATTGATTTTCCAATTTGAATTTGCATGGTTTTGCCTCAGTAATACATATTTATACAGGTAACTACGTGAGGTATTTTGGCAGAGCTGATCTGCTGCTTTCATTGCTAACAACAGTATACTGCAAGTGCAAATGTGTCTTCATGTAGCAAATAAAACAGAGGGGATTTTGCTATGTTTTGATCAAAACATTTGAGCTTGCAGCCCATAGTCAAGGGACCCCAATTTTCTGTAAGTCCCTACACTTCCGTGTATGCCCAACACACCGTTACATTGCAGTTGGCAAACAGCGCATCTGTAGGAATGTAGCCAAAGACAGGACAGGGTGCAGTCAGTGCATCTCCAGGGATGTAGCTGAGGTCGTGGCAGGTGGCAGACAGTGCATCAACAGGGATATAGCCCAGGTTGAGACAAGCATCAGACAGTCTGCCTCTTGGGAAACAGCTGAGGTTGTTGCAGGCGGCAGACAGTGCATCTCCAGGGATGCAGCTGAAGTTGGAGGAAGCAGCAAAAGCAGCAGGAACAAGATGTTTTAAGCATTGCAGATTTCTCTGACGTCCTAGTGGATGCTGGGAACTCCGTAAGGACCATGGGGAATAGCGGCTCCGCAGGAGACTGGGCACAAAAGTAAAGCTTTAGGACTACCTGGTGTGCACTGGCTCCTCCCCCTATGACCCTCCTCCAAGCCTCAGTTAGATTTTTGTGCCCGGCCGAGAAGGGTGCACACTAGGGGCTCTCCTGAGCTTCTTAGTGAAAGTTTAGTTTTAGGTTTTTTATTTTCAGTGAGACCTGCTGGCAACAGGCTCACTGCATCGAGGGACTAAGGGGAGAAGAAGCGAACCTGCCTGCTTGCAGCCAGCTTGGGCTTCTTGGCTACTGGACACCATTAGCTCCAGAGGGACCGAACACAGGCCCAGCCTCGGAGTCCGGGCCCAGAGCCGCGCCGCCGGCCCCCTTACAGAGCCAGAAGCAAGAAGAGGTCCGGAAAATCGGCGGCAGAAGACATCAGTCTTCACCAAGGTAGCGCACAGCACTGCAGCTGTGCGCCATTGCTCCTCATACACACCTCACACTGCAGTCACTGAGGGTGCAGGGTGCTGGGGGGGGGGCGCCCTGAGCAGCAATAAAAACACCTTGGCTGGCAAACATACATCACATATAACCCCCAGGGCTATATGGATGTATTTTAACCCCTGCCAGAATCCATAAAAATGCGGGAGAAAAGTCAGCGAAAAAGGGGCGGAGCCTATCTCCTCAGCACACTGGCGCCATTTTCTCTCACAGCTCCGTTGGAGGGAAGCTCCCTGGCTCTCCCCTGCAGTTACTACACTACAGAAAGTGGTTAAAAAAGAGAGGGGGGCACTAATTAGGCGCAGTATTAATAAAACAACAGCTATAAGGGGAAAAACACTTCTATAAGGTTATCCCTGTATATATATAGCGCTCTGGTGTGTGCTGGCATACTCTCCCTCTGTCTCCCCAAAGGGCTAGGGGGGTCCTGTCCTCTATCAGAGCATTCCCTGTGTGTGTGCGGTGTGTCGGTACGATTGTGTCGACATGTTTGAGGAGGAAAATGAGATGGAGGCGGAGCAGTTGCCTATTATACAGTTGTCACCCCCTAGGGAGTCGACACCTGAGTGGATGAGCTTGTGGAAGGAATTGCGTGACAGTGTTAGTTCCTTACGACAGACAGTTGACGACATGAGACAGCCGGCTACTCATCTTGTACCTGTCCAGGGGTCTCAAACGCCATCAGGGGCTTTAAAACGCCCGTTACCTCAAATGGCAGACACGGATACTGACTCCAGTGTCAATGATGAGGAGACAAACGTGACTTCCACTAGGGCCACACGTTACATGATTGAAGCAATGAAAAATGTATTGCATATATCTGATAATACAAGTACCACTAAGAAGGGTATTATGTTTGGTGAGAAAAAACTGCCTGTAGTTTTTCCTGTATCCGAGGAATTAAATGAAGTGTGTGATGAGGCGTGGGTTTCCCCCGATAAAAAACTGATAATTCCTAAAAGGTTATTGGCATCGTACCCTTTCCCGCCAGAGGATAGGGCACGTTGGGAAACACCCCCTAGGGTGGATAAAGCGCTCACACGCTTGTCTAAACAGGTAGCACTACCCTCTCCTGATACGGCCGCCCTAAAGGAACCTGCCGATAGAAAGCTGGAGAATATCCTAAAATGTATATACTCTCACACGGGTGTTATACTGCGACCAGCAATCGCCTCAGCCTGGATGTGCAGTGCGGGCCTGGCGTGGTCGGATTCCCTGACTGAAAATATTGATACCCTAGATAGGGACAGTATATTATTGACTATAGAGCATTTGAAGGATGCATTTCTATATATGCGTGATGCACAGAGGGATATTTGCCGACTGGCATCAAGAGTTAGCGCGCTGTCCATTTCTGCAAGAAGAGGTTTATGGACGCGGCAGTGGTCAGGTGATGCGGATTCTAAAAGGCACATGGAAGTATTGCCTTATAAGGGGGAGGAGTTATTTGGGGTAGGTCTATCAGACCTGGTAGCCACGGCAACTGCTGGAAAATCCACATTTTTACCCCAGGTAGCTTCTCAACCTAAGAAGACACCATATTATCAGGCGCAGTCCTTTCGGCCCCATAAGGGCAAGCGGGCAAAAGGCGCCTCATTTCTGCCCCGTGGCAGAGGGAGAGGAAAAAGGCTGCAACAAACAGCCAGTTCCCAGGAACAAAAGCCCTCTCCCGCCTCCGCAAAGTCCTCAGCATGACGCTGGGGCTTTACAAGCGGACTCAGGCACGGTGGGGGCCCGTCTCAAGAAGTTCAGGGCGCAGTGGGCCCACTCGCAAGTGGACCCCTGGATCCTTCAGGTGGTATCTCAGGGGTACAAATTGGAATTCGAGACGTCTCCCCCTCGCCGTTTTCTAAAGTCTGCTTTACCGACGTCTCCCTCAGACAGGGAGGCAGTATTGGAAGCCATTCACAAGCTGTATTCCCAGCAGGTGATAATCAAGGTACCCCTCCTACAACAGGGAAAGGGGTACTATTCCACACTATTTGTGGTACCGAAGCCGGACGGCTCGGTGAGACCAATTACCTACATGTCCCAATTTACCCTTCTCACCAAGGGTACCTCAGGTTTGTGGTACAGAACTGTCACTATCAGTTTCAGACGCTGCCGTTTGGATTGTCCACGGCACCCCGGGTCTTTACCAAGGTAATGGCCGAAATGATTCTCCTTCTTGGCTACTGGACACCATTAACTCCAGAGGGACCGAACACAGGCCCAGCCTCGGAGTCCGGTCCCAGAGCCGCGCCGCCGGCCCCCTTACAGAGCCAGAAGCAAGAAGAGGTCCGGAAAATCGGCGGCAGAAGACATCAGTCTTCACTAAGGTAGCGCACAGCACTGCAGCTGTGCGCCATTGTTCCTCATACACACCTCACACTGCAGTCACTGAGGGTGCAGGGCGCTGGGGGGGGGGGGGGCGCCCAGAGCAGCAATAAAAACACCTT
The DNA here is from genome assembly GCF_028390025.1 of Pseudophryne corroboree. NCBI lineage: Eukaryota > Metazoa > Chordata > Amphibia > Anura > Myobatrachidae > Pseudophryne > Pseudophryne corroboree. Next base: position 493,042,637 of record NC_086449.1, on the reverse strand, counting down.
GGCTGGCAAACGTACATCACATATAACCCCCAGGGCTATATGGATGTATTTTAACCCCTGCCTGAATCCATAAAAATGCGGGAGAAAAAACTGACTGGCAATATTGATACCCTAGATAGGGACAGTATATTACTGACTATAGAGCATTTAAAAGATGCATTTCTATATATGCGTGATGCACAGAGGGATATTTGCCGACTGGCATCAAGAGTAAGTGCGCTGTCCATTTCTGCCAGAAGAGGGTTATGGACAAGACAGTGGTCAGGTGATGCTGATTCCAAAAGGCATATGGAAGTATCGCCTTATAAAAGGGAGGAGTTATTTGGGGTAGGTCTAACAGACCTGGTGGCCACGGCAACGGCTGGGAAATCCACATTTTTCCCCAGGTAGCCTCTCAACATAAGAAGACGCCGTATTATCAGGCGCAGTCCTTTAGGCCCCATAAGGGCAAGCGGGCAAAAGACTCCTCATTTCTGCCCCGTGGCAGAGGGAGAGGAAAAAGGCTGTAGCAGAAGCCATTCACAAGCTGTATTCCCAGCAGGTGATAATCAAGTTACCCCTCCTACAACAGGGAAAGGGGTATTATTCCACGCTGTTTGTGGTACCAAAGCCGGACGGCTCGGTGAGACTTATTTTAAATCTGAAATCCTTGAACACTTACATACAAAGGTTCAAATTCAAGATGGAGTCACTCAGAGCGGTGATTGCGAACCTGGAAGAAGGGGATTATATGGTGTCTCTGGACATCAAGGATGCTTATCTCCATGTCCCAATTTACCCTTCTCACCAAGGGTACCTCAGGTTTGTGGTACAGAACTGTCACTATCACTTTCAGACGCTGCCGTTTGGTTTGTCCACGGCACCCCGGGTCTTTACCAAAGTAATGGCCGAAATGATGATACTCCTTCGAAGGAAGGGAGTTTTAGTTATCCCTTACTTGGACGATCTCCTGATAAGGGCAAGATCCAGGGAACAGTTGGTAGTCGGGGTAGCACTATCTCAAGTAGTGTTGCGGCAGCACGGTTGGATTCTCAATATTCCAAAATCGCAGCTGATCCCGACGACACGTCTTCTATTCCTAGGGATGATCCTGGACACAGTCCAGAAAAAGGTGTTTCTCCCGGAGGAGAAAGCCAGGGAGTTATCCGAACTAGTCAGAAACCTCCTAAAACCAGGCCAAGTGTCAGTGCATCAGTGCACAAGGGTCCTGGGAAAAATGGTGGCTTCCTACGAAGCAATTCCATTCGGCAGATTCCACGCAAGAACTTTCCAGTGGGACCTGCTGGACAAATGGTCCGGATCGCATCTTCAGATGCATCAGCGGATAACCCTGTCACCAAAGACAAGGGTGTCTCTCCTGTGGTGGTTGCAGAGTGCTCATCTTCTAGAGGGCCGCAGATTCGGCATTCAGGACTGGGTCCTGGTGACCACGGATGCCAGCCTGCGAGGCTGGGGAGCAGTCACACAGGGAAGAAATTTCCAGGGCTTGTGGTCAAGCCTGGAGACATCACTTCACATAAATATTTTGGAGCTAAGGGCCATTTACAATGCCCTAAGCCAAGCAAGACCTCTGCTTCAAGGTCAGCCGGTGCTGATCCAGTCGGACAACATCACGGCAGTCGCCCACGTAAACAGACAGGGCGGCACAAGAAGCAGGAGGGCAATGGCAGAAGCTGCAAGGATTTTTTGCTGGGCGGAAAATCATGTGATAGCATTGTCAGCAGTGTTCATTCCGGGAGTGGACAACTGGGAAGCAGACTTCCTCAGCAGGCACGACCTCCACCCGGGAGAGTGGGGACTTCACCCAGAAGTCTTCCACATGATTGTAAACCGTTGGGAAAAACCAAAGGTGGACATGATGGCGTCCCGCCTAAACAAAAAATTGGACAGGTATTGCGCCAGGTCAAGGGACCCTCAGGCAATAGCTGTGGACGCTCTGGTAACACCGTGGGTGTACCAGTCAGTGTATGTGTTCCCTCCTCTTCCTCTCATACCAAAAGTACTGAGAATTATAAGACGGAGGGGAGTAAGAACTATACTCGTGGCTCCGGATTGGCCAAGAAGGACTTGGTACCCGGAACTTCAAGAGATGCTCACGGAGGACCCGTGGCCTCTACCTCTAAGAAGGGACCTGCTCCAGCAAGGACCCTGTCTATTCCAAGACTTACCGCGGCTGCGTTTGACGGCAGGGCGGTTGAACGCCGGATCCTGAAGGAAAAAGGCATTCCGGATGAAGTCATCCCTACCCTGATCAAGCCAGGAAGGATGTAACTGCAAAGCATTATCACCGCATTTGGCGAAAATATGTTGCGTGGTGCGAGGCCAGTAAGGCCCCGATGGAGGAATTTCAACTAGGTCGATTCCTGCATTTCCTGTAAACAGGAGTGTCTATGGGCCTAAAATTGGGGTCCATTAAGGTTCAAATTTCGGCCCTGTCAATTTTCTTCCAGAAAGAACTAGCTTCAGTTCCTGAAGTTCAGACGTTTGTAAAAGGGGTACTGCATATACAGCCTCCTTTTGTGCCTCCAGTGGCACCTTGGGATCTCAATGTAGTTTTGGGGTTCCTAAAGTCACATTGGTTTGAACCACTTGAATCTGTGGAGTTAAAATATCTCACATGGAAAGTGGTCATGTTGTTGGCCCTGGCCTCGGCCAGGCGCGTGTCAGAATTGGCGGGCTTTATCCTGTAAAAGCCCTTATCTGATCTTCCATTCAGACAGGGCGGAATTGAGGACTCATCCTCATTTTCTCCCTAAGGTGGTTTCAGTGTTTCATCTGAACCAACCTATTGTGGTACCTGCGGCTACTAGTGACTTGGAGGACTCCAAGTTGTTGGACGTAGTCAGGGCCTTGAAAATATATGTTTCCAGGACGGCTGGAGTCAGAAAATCTGACTCGCTGTTTATCCTGTATGCACCCAACAAGCTGGGTGCTCCTGCTTCTAAGCAGACTATTGCTCGTTGGATTTGTAATACAATTCAGCTTGCACATTCTGTGGCAGGCCTGCCACAGCCAAAATCTGTAAAAGCCCATTCCACAAGGAAGGTGGGCTCATCTTGGGCGGCTGCCCGAGGGGTCTCGGCTTTACAACTTTGCCGAGCAGCTACTTGGTCAGGGGAAAACACGTTTGCTAAATTCTACAAATTTGATACCCTGGCTGAGGAGGACCTGGAGTTCTCTCATTCGGTGCTGCAGAGTCATCCGCACTCTCCCGCCCGTTTGGGAGCTTTGGTATAATCCCCATGGTCCTTACGGAGTTCCCAGCATCCACTAGGACGTCAGAGAAAATAAGAATTTACTTACCGATAATTCTATTTCTCGTAGTCCGTAGTGGATGCTGGGCGCCCATCCCAAGTGCGGATTGTCTGCAATACTTGTACATAGTTATTGTTAACTAAATCGGGTTATTGTTGTGAGCCATCTATCCAGAGGCTCCTCTGTTATCATGCTGTTAACTGGGTTCAGATCACAAGTTGTACGGTGTGATTGGTGTGGCTGGTATGAGTCTTACCCGGGATTCATAAATCCTTCCTTATTGTGTACGCTCGTCCGGGCACAGTATCCTAACTGAGGCTTGGAGGAGGGTCATAGGGGGAGGAGCCAGTGCACACCAGGTAGTCCTAAAGCTTTACTTTTGTGCCCAGTCTCCTGCGGAGCCGCTATTCCCCATGGTCCTTACGGAGTTCCCAGCATCCACTACGGACTACGAGAAATAGAATTATCGGTAAGTAAATTCTTATTTTTTCTATTTTACACTAGTGCATGTCGTGGTATAGTATCGGATTCCATTGGCATATTTTGATAAGTTTTAACATGTAGGGCAAAAATATTGAATGCTCTCAAAAACACTCCGTGGCAGGAATTGGTTATTTGAAAATTTTGCTATGGGGCACCGTAATTTTCTGTTTTTGATGCAGATCCATGGAGTCCCTATGCAGTGTGACTGAGGGTGCTGTTTTTTCAGTCTTTATCTCTGCCCAGTAAACGTATCTTGTGCATGACTTTTGTACCAGTATACAGAAGAATTATGCTAATTAAGATCATACTACTTTGTATTGTGTTTATATTGTTTGGGAATGTATCCCAGTAGTATTATCAGATAATGACCATACTTAATGTCATGCTGTACTTGATAATGACCAGCTAATTCTATTAAGAAGCAACACTCAGAAAAAGAGAATGTAATGATAATTATAAATTATAACATTGTTTGAAAAGTCAGTTGGGTGTCTGTATTTTCCTATCTATTAGACAGGAAAAAACAGACACCCAACCGACTTTTCAAACATTTGAATTCTGCCCGTAGTCTTCATACTATACGAATATTTGCACAATGCTACTGTAGTTGTGTATTTTTTCAAAAGCATTTTAATACAAAACAAATGGCATTTTCTTGTGTAGCGACTAGCTAAATATATGAACAATGGAGTTCATTGGGTTTATTGGGACTTTGTTGGGGACTTAATAGTATCAGAAAAGAATACTCAATTGTAATTGCTATTTCAAAATGGATATAACTGGTAAGAGTCATTTATTAAGGAACTTTCCTTACTACCAATAAATTCATGAGACATATTCAGCCAGCATGGTATTGCAAGTTTGTGGTCTTTAATGCATTTTTCTTTATGATCAATTAACTTTTTCAGGGACAGTAATAACTGGTAAGTGACGTATGTTATGCTAGCAGTTTACTCACAATAGGAATCGTTTGGTGTTCACCAGACAAATACACCAAGAACCTCCATGCAAAAATATGTCCTGTATACTTGCATTTTTCTGTCTGTATATTGGGTTTCATGTACAGTATCTTAAGCTACTGTAGGTTTGATTTATAATCTAGGATATACAGTAGATTCACTGGAGCAAAGATATTCCAGGCTTCTTTTATCATGATATCAGTTTATGGCCAGTGAATAAATGCATCTGTCGCAAAGACTCGGCAGTCATCAGCATCATGATAGCCAGGGCTGTCTTAACAACAGTGTAGGCCCCTGGGCACAGCAATGAACTGGGCCCCCTATCCATCCTCCAGCAGTAGGGGTGGGGGGTGGAATCAGCATCAGCTTTAATGTCCCGCGGGCGGTAGGGGGTGTTCTATCTTCCGCTCAGCATGTAGGACCTGGAGCAGTAATTTCTGCTAATTGCTCCTTTACTGCACAGATGGGACTAAACTGTAGAAGGGGACATTGGGCTGAATGAAGAATCCCTGGTACATGACTTCCAGGGTGGTAGGGGGTGTTTTAATACATAGGGGTGGGGTGGATAGTGGAGTTGGCTTAATAGTTATCATTTTCTAGTGGGAGAGCAGCTTGCTTGACTGCAGATATCTCAAGTTCCTGAAGATATATTTCTTAGCTTTGAAATGGATAAAAAAAACTAGAGAGTCCCATCTTTCGGAAGGTTTTAGGGACTTGGGGATCAGAGTGCAGGAGCCAGAGCAATTCACCAATGAAAATCTAAAACTGCATATTAGGCGTGTGGAGCTGGGGCAGGGACCAGCTGCTTGAAGGCTGATATCTCTGGTTCTGGGCATAGTAGAGACAAGCTGCCAGTGTCCACAGAAAGGGGAGGGTCACAGCTTTTGGAGTATACCCTCAAGAAAACTGTAAATTAGTCAGAACCCGAGATATCTGGCTGGGAGGAGCAATTAACAGGCTTGGATGGGGACCACTGCTTTCAAGTCGGATATCTCCGGTTCCCCATGGCCAATTTAAAAAAATCTGGTACCCATGGAAAGAGGGGACCCTCAGCTATCAGACCAGGGCCCTTATACTCTTGGGGCCCTTGGGCAAGAGCCCATTGAACCCATACAAAAAGACGGCCCTGATGATAGCCTGGGGAATCTGAAAAAAAAAACAAAAAACTTTAAAACAAGGATACCCTCCTTCCATTCTTAAGCAGCAGCAGCGCTATACAGCTTGGGCTGATTTCTGTTTTGTGTAACCTTTGATTTCCACTAAAACAGATTGACAGTGGCCATGCAGTGTTCCTGCTTCAGTAGATATCTGGTCCAGGCCAAATAAGCTTGTCCAGATCACACTATAACAAGGAAACCTATAGCATGGCAACCAGACCCTGTTGATGGAGCACATAAAATACAAGTGAACTACTTTTCCCAAGCCTACATGTGTATTGCTCACTGAAAAGCCATTCCTTGCCACTTCTTGATACCCCTACAAAGGCAACTTTGATTACTCTTGTTTTATTTTTAAACAGTAAAAGACGTTGCAGTCATCTTATCAACTGCCAATTAAACATCTGCAAAATGTACATCAGAAAAATTAAGATGACTAAAGATAATTTCTGCAGCAGGGTACACAGGTTTCCTTAGGGAAATATCGGGGTGTGGAGTGGATCTGGATCCAGAGGCACCAAGAGGCAAAGCTTTAGCTGTCCTGGGATGCAGAGGGGCCTCCTCTATATCCCTGCTTCCAGGCACTGTGAGCTCAGTTTTGAAGTTGGTGCCTGCAGCAGCAGGTCACTAAATAGGAGGGCTGCGCTGGCAGCCCTGAAAGCTTTTTTCTTTTTGACAGAAATCTGACTTGTTTCTCTGAGCTGACAGCACTGTAAGTCAGATTGACTTCTGTGCTGCAGCTCCATCACCTCCCCAGCGGCGCCGCATGCTCCCGCTGGCCTGGTTCCCGGGTACTTGTGGCGGAGATGCCCGTGGATGTAGGCACAGTCCCGTCCCGTTCTGCAGGATAGCATGACTGCAGTCGGGAGGCAGGTAAGAGGGTCTCATAGCGGGGACGGCGATTAAATCATATTCCGTCTGCGGCCTAGGGAGACTGGCGGTGGCACTGGCGTGGACACTGTCATTGGGCAGGGACCCCACTAGATCACCAGGGCAATAGGAGAACAGGTCAGTTGTACTAACACCTCATTTAATGAGGCTCCATAGTACCTGGGGTGGAAGACCAGCATAAGGGAAGCGGCGCTTGACCTCTAGCCCCTCCCCCAGCCCGGGACACCATCTATTGCAGATTTCCCACCATGGAGCTGCATCACTGTCCCTCATTCCCTCACAGATATGCTGGGCACCATCTTACAAGCATAGGAGCAGCAGGTTTCCAGGATTGCTGGGCAAGGTCTCCCATGTAAAGCCGCCTGTACACAGCGCCGTGCATTTACATTACACTTAAGTATCCTACCTGTCTTCGAGACAGTGTCAGTTGAGAAATTGTGTGCATATTACAGATTATGTTGTACGAGTAGTCTTTTATATCTTCCGGTATTTGGACCGTGCTGTGATATACTAGTCCAGTACAGCTTTATTGTGATATAAAGTCTGCATTGCATGTGACTGTGTGTGCCTGAACAGCCGTGTGGTTTCACTTTCAGTGTTTCCCAGCTATACCCTGGGCTATATAGTTGTACACAGTTTTCTCTTACGTCCTAGAGGATTCTGGGGTCCACATTAGTACCATGGGGTATAGACGGGTCCCTTAGGAGCCATTGGCACTTTAAGAGTTTGAGAGTGTGGGCTGGCTCCTCCCGCTATGCCCCTCCTACCAGACTCAGTTTAGAAAATTTGCCCAGAGGAGCCGGTCACAGCTAGGGGAGCTCTACAGAGCTTCTTTAGTAAAGTTTATTTTAGAGTTTATTATTTTACAGGGAGGCAGCTGACAACAGCCTCCCTGCATCGTGGGACTAGGGAAGGGGGGGTAGTGTCCACCCTGCGGGGTCTGAACCACTATCTCTGCTGACAGGACACTGAGCTCCTGAGGGGATAGAACGTTCCCCGCCACAGGGGATCGCTCATCCTGGCAGCATGCCGCCTCCCCCTTACAGAGCCAGAAGATCAGTGGCGAGTGACTCACCGGCCCCCCTAGCAAGCTGGGAGCCGATGTGAAGATGGCGGCAACAGGGTATGGTACTGCGCCCGGGGCTCAGCGGTACATAGGCCCTCATTCCGAGTTGATCGCTCGCAAGGCGATTTTAGCAGAGTTACACACGCTAAGCCGCCGCCTACTGGGAGTGAATCTAAACTTCTTAAATGTGCGACCGATGTATGCGCATTATTGCGATCACAAACGAGTTAGCAGTTTTTGAGTAACTCCAGACTTACTCTGCCTGTGCGATCAGTTCAGTGCTTTTCGGTCCCGGCTGACGTCATAAACACACCCAGCGTTCGGCCAAGCACTCCCACCGTTTCTCCAGACACGCCTGCGTTTTTTCCGGAAACGGTAGCGTTTTGAGTCACACGCCCTTAAAACGCCGTGTTTCCGCCCAGTAACACCCATTTCCTGTCAATCACATTACGTTCGCCGGAGCGATGAAAACACCGTGAGTAAAAGTACTAACTTCATAGTAAAGTTACTTGGCGCAGTCGCAGTGCGAACATTGCGCATGCGCACTAAGAGAATTTTCACTGCGATGCGATGAAAAACTCCGAGCGAACAACTCGGAATGAGGGCCATAGTGCAGCGCTGTGAGTGGCGCCCTGAGCCAGCGCCTACACCCTACACTGACTTCTCAAACCTGTCAGGGTCCCGGGATCGCTGCCAGCACAATTCCTCAGGCCAGTATAATCTCCAGAAGAGCGTGAAGACAGCGCCATTAAGGGGGCGGAGCTTCTCCTCAGAGCAGACCCAGCAGCGTTCAGCGCCACTTTCCTGCCTGCAGAAACGCTGTCAGTGAAGAGCATTCCCTCCAGAGCAACTCCAGCTATCTCTTACGGTACCAGGGGGTTGTAGAAGGGGGGGGGGGGGGGGGAAGGATGCTGTGTAAAGACTGTGTAACCTATTAAGGTGCACAGTCAGCGCTGGTTGGGGTCTCCCTATACCATTGAAAGCGCTGTGTGTGGGTTGGCTCCAATCTCTGTGTCTCTCTTGCCATTCTTGGGGGTGAAGCTATGTCTAGTCTCCCGTGTGTGTGTATGTGTGTGTGGAGTGTCTGTGGTCTCCATTTAGCTATGTCCAGGGACTCTGTGTCATATGCTGCAGAGGATATGTCCTCTCATGATGATCTCATTCCATGTAATCAGGATTGCACTGTTTTAGCGCAGATACCAGCAAGGGTGTCTGAATGGTTATCCTCTATCAAATCTACGATAACTCAGATTTCTACTAGGGTTGCAGAGAATGAATTTGACACTCAGGTTTTACAGAACTCTGTGGCAGTTTGGTCCGGTTCTGTTTCCTCAGGGCCACCCTCTGTTGGTTCCCACAAACGTGCTCTTGCCCAGATTATGCAAGGTGACACGGATACCGATTCTGACACGGCAGACGGTGATGGGGATGTGCTGCGGGGGGCCGCATCTCTTGCAAAAGGGGTGCAGTTGATGATAGTGGCTATCAGGGATGTGTTGAATATTGCTGATACAACACCTGAGCAGGTTGAGGAGGCTTACTTCACTGACAATAAGAAAGCCTCGCTAACCTTCCCTGCGTCCAAAGAATTAAATACTATTTTTGAAAAAGCGTGGGAAAACCCTGAGAAAAAAATCCAGATCCCTAGTAGGGTTCTGGTTGCTTTCCCCTTCATTGAGGAGAATAGGAAAAATGGGAAAACCCACCCATAGTGGACGCGTCTGTATCCAGACTCTCGAAAAAGGTGGTTTTACCTGTCCCAGGATCTACCGCCTTAAAGGAGCCGACTGATCGCAAAATTGATACTACGCTCAAATCCATATACACGGCTTCAGGTGCGATACTACGTCCTACTATTGCCTGTGCATGGATTTCCAAAGCTATAGTAAAGTGGTCAGGGACGTTACTTGAGGATTTGGATACAATGGATAAAAGTGACGTTGAATTGTTTTTACGTAACATTCAGGATTCTGCAGGATTTATGGTGGAATCCATGAAGGACCTGGGTACAGTGGCTGCAAAAATATCTTCCATGTCGGTCTCAGCTCGTTGAGGACTGTGGCTGCACCAGTGGTCTTCCGACGCGGAATCTAGGAATGGTGTGGAGACCCTACCCTACACAGGTCAGGCTCTCTTTGGGGAAGTGTTGGATGCGTGGATCTCCACGGCTACATCGGGTAAGTCACTTTTTCTCCCCTCAGCTGCACCTGCTACAAAGAAACCATTTTCTTCAGCTGCATCACAGTCCTTTAGGGTTGCTAAAACAAGAAAGGCCAAGTCGTCCAACACCCTTCTTTAGAGGAGGTCGACCAAAATCCAAGGAACCTGCAGGTTCCCAGGAACAGAAGCCTGCTTCAGGTACACCAAAGTACTCAGCATGACGGTGGACCGCGCGGCCCGGAGGTAGGGCCGGTGGGGGCGAGACTCTGACATTTCAGTAACATCTGGGTGTCGTCTGGCCTGGATCCCTGGGTACAAGATATTGTGTCCCAGGGATACTGGCTGGAATTTCAGGATCTCCCTGCTCACCGGTTCTTCAAATTAGTCTTGCCAGCTTTGCCGGCAGACAGGGCTACCCTACAGGGAGCCATTCAGTAGTTGGTGGAGGCACAGGTTATTGTACCAGTTCCACCCCAGATGCAAAACAAGGGTTACTATTCAAACCTTTTCGTGGTACCGAAACCGGATGGTTCGGTCAGGCCCATTCTGAACTTAAAATCACTGAACCGCTTTCTGAGGGAGTTCAAGGTCAACATGGAGATTCTAAGGGCGGTGATATCAGGTCTGGAGGAGGGAAAATTCCTGGTATCCCTGGATATCAAGGATGCGTACCTCCACATTCCGATTTGGCAGCCGCATCAGGCTTATCTCCGATTCGCACTGTTGGACTGTCATTTTCAATTCCAGTCCTTGCCATTTGGCCTCTCCACATCACCGAGGGTATTCACCAAGGTGATGGCGGAAATGATGGTTCTCCTCCGCAGACAGGAGGTGAACATAATTCCATATCTGGAGGATCTGCTGATAAAGGCATCATCCAAGGAGAAGCTGTTAAGGTCCATAGCTCTCACGACCCAACTTCTCAAGGAACATGGTTGGATCCTGAATCTTCCAAAATCACATTTGGAACCAACCAGGAGGTTGTCATTTCTGGGAATGATACTCGACACGGAAGTGCAGAGGTTGTTTCTTCCGGAGAAAAAAGCGTTGGTGATATAAACAATGGTCCGGGATGTCCTGAAGCCAGCCCGGGTGTCGGTTCATCAGTGCATTCGCCTTCTGGGGAAGATGGTGGCCTCCTACAAGGCTCTGCAGTACGGGAGGTTTCATACTCGGTCCTTCCAACTGGATCTCCTGGACAAATGGTCGGGATCTCATCTACACATGCACCAGAGAATTCGTCTGTCGCCAAAGACCAGGATCTCACTCCTCTGGTGGCTGCAATTACCTCACCTTCTGGAGGGCCGCAGGTTCAGGATTCAGGACTGGATCCTTCTAACCACGGATGCAAGTCTCCGGGGCTGGGGCGCAGTCACTCAAGGGGAAACCTACCAAGGAAGGTGGTCAAGTCTGGAAGCCGGCCTGCCGATAAACATTCTGGTATTAAGAGCCGTCTACAACGGGCTTCTCCAAGCGGCCCATCTTCTGAGAAATTGGGCCATTCAAGTTCAGCCGGACAATGTAACGACAGTGGCTTGCATAAACAGACAGGGCGGAATGAAGAGCCGGACTGCAATGTCAGAGGTAACAAGAATCATCCTCTGGGCGGAAAAACACATGCCTTGACCCTGTCAGCAATCTTCATTCCGGGAGTAGACAACTGGGAAGCGGACTTCCTCAGCAGGCACGATCTCCATCCAGGAGAGTGGGGCCTCCATCCGGAGGTGTTCACGGAGGTGGCAAATCTTTGGGGTGTGCCTCAAATAGACATGATGTCCTCTCATCTCAACATGAAGCTTCGGCTGTATTGTTTCAGGTCGAGGGACCCGCAAGCCATGGCGGTGGACGCCCTAGTGACTCCGTGGGTGTTCCAGTCGGTGTACGTGTTTCCTCCTCTTCCTCTCATTCCAAGGGTTCTAAAACTCATAAGGAGATCAAGTGTTCAGGAGATCCTCATTGCTCCGTACTGGCCAAGAAGGGCTTGGTATGCGGATCTTCTGGATCTACTGCTAGAAGAGCCGAGGCCTCTTCCTCTTCGGGAGGACCTGCTACAGCAGGGGCCATTCGCTTATCAAGACTTACCGCGGCTACGTTTGACAGCATGGAGGTTGAATGCCAGATATTAGCTCGGAAGGGCATTCCGAACAAGGTTATTCCTACCCTGATACAGGCTAGGCAAGGAGTAACGTCAAAGCATTACCATCGCATTTGGAAAAAGTATGTGTCTTGGTGTGAATCCAAGTAGTTTCCTCCGGTGCAGTTTAAACTTTGATGATTTCTCCTCTTTCTCCAAGCTTGTGTGGATATGGGCCTGAGATTAGGTTCTGTAAAGGTCCAGATTTCGGCCCTATCCATTTTCTTCCAGAAACAATTGGCTGCCCTCCCTGAGGTTCAAACCTTTTTGAAGGGAGTTCTGTACATCCAGCCTCCCTTTGTGCCGCCTACGGCGCCCTGGGATCTTAACATGGTGTTGCAGTTCCTCCAGTCGGACTGGTTTAAGCCTCTACAGGAGGTGGAGGTCAAGTTTCTCACGTGGAAGGCGGTCATTTTGTTGGCCTTGACTTCTGCTAGACGTGTGTCGGAGTTGGGGGCTTTGTCATGTAAAAGCCCCTACTTGATCTTCCATGAAGATAGAGCTGAGCTCAGGACACGTCCGCAGTTCCTTCCGCAGGTTGTGTCGGCATTTCATATCAACCAATCTATTGTGGTGCCAGTTGATACTGACTCCTCAGTTTCATCAAAGTCCTTGGATGTTGTAAGGGCTCTGAAAATCTATGTGAAGAGGACTGCTTGTCACAGAAAATCGGACTCTCTGTTTGTCCTGTATGATTCCAAGAAACTTGGGTGTCCTTCTTCTAAGCAGACAATCTCTCGCTGGATCAGGTTCACTATCCAGCATGCGTATTCTATGGCAGGATTGCCGTGTCCTACGTCTGTTAAGGCCCACTCTACTCGTAAGGTGGGTTCATCCTGGCCAGCTGCTTGTGGTGTCTCGGCTTTACAGCTTTGCCGAGCAGCTACTTGGTCTGGGTCGAACACGTTTGCAAAGTTCTACAAGTTCGATACTTTGGCCTCTGAGGACCTTAGGTTCGGTCAATCGGTTCTGCAGGAGCCTCCGCGCTCTCCCTCCCATTCTGGGAGCTTTGGTACATCCCCATGGTACTAATGTGGACCCCAGCATCCTCTAGGACGCAAGAGAAAATAGGATCTTAATTACCTACCGGTAAATCCTTTTCTCATAGTCCGTAGTGGATGCTGGGCTCCCGCCCAGCGCTTCGTGATCCTGCAGTGGTTACTTAGTTCAGTACTGCTTAGTTCGTGGTTAAGTGATGTTTTGTTACTTGGTAAGTAATATTGTTCACTACCTGTGTAAAATCCTTTTCTCGAAGATGTCCATCTCCTCGGGCACAGTTTCTAGAGTCTGGTAGGAGGGGCATAGAGGGAGGAGCCAGCCCACACTCTTAAACTCTTAAAGTGCCAATGGCTCCTAGTGGACCCGTCTATACCCCATGGTACTAACGTGGACCCCAGCATCCTCTACGGACTACGAGAAAAGGATTTACTGGTAGGTAATTAAAATCCTATTTTTATCCATATACAGGTTGAGTATCCCATATCCAAATATCCTGAAATATAGAATATTCCGAAATACTGAATTTTTTGAGTGAGAGTAAGATAGTAAAACCTTTGTTTTCTGATGGCTCAATGTACACAAACTTTGTTTAATGCACAAAGTTATTACAAATATTGTATTAAGTGAGCTTCAGGCTATGTGTATAAGGTGTATATGGAACATAAATGCATTCTGTGCTTAGACCTGGGTCCCATCGCCATGATATCTCATTATGGTATGCAATTTACCTGTTTAAGCAGTGGTCGAAGTGGGGCGGTATACGGCGGTATGGTATACCGCCACTTCTTCCACTGACCCGGAAATGAGCCCAGAAAGTGCAGCAGGAGGCGAGGGAAGTGGCATTCTGCTGCACATGGTGCTCCCCGTCCCTGCGCGGCGGCCGGCGGCTATGTAGAGCGCTGTATTAGCTCACAGCCGCTCACCGCTGCCAGCCGCCCGCGCACGCCGCTCACCAGCCGCCCGCCGCTCCCGCTCACCAGCCACCCGCCGTCCCTGCTCACCAGCCGGCCGCCGTCCCCGCTCACCAGCCGCCCGGCGCCAGCTCACTGCTGCCAGCAACATTTAAGGTAATGTTCCCCTGCTGTCACCTCTCTCCCTGCTGTCCCTGTCGTCACTTCCCTGTCGTCACCCTCCCTGTCGTCACTGTCTCTGCCTGTCGTCACTCTCCCTGTCGTCACTGTCGTCACTCTCCCTGTCGTCACTCTCCCTGTCGTCACTCTCCCTGTCACTGTCGTCACTCTCTCCCTGTCGTCACTCTCTCTTCCCCTGCCTCTCTCCCTGTCGTCACTGTCTCTCCCTGTCGTCACTCTCCCTGTCGTCACTGTCGCCACTCTCCCTGTCATCACTGTCGTCACTCTCTCCCTGTCGTCACTCTCTCCCTGTCGTCACTCTCTGTCGTCACTGTCTCTCTCTGTCGTCACTCCCTGTCATCACTGTCGTCACTCTCACTGTCGTCACTCTCCCCCTCTCGTCACTGTCGTCACTCTCCCTGTCGTCACTGTTGTCACTCTCCCTGTCGTCACTCTCCCTGTCGTCACTGTCGTCACTCTCCCTGTCGTCACTTTCCCTGTCGTCACTCTCCCTGTCGTTACTGTCGTCACTCTCTCCCTGTCGTCACTCTCTCCCTGTCGTCACTCTCTCCCCCTGTCTCTCTCCCTGTCGTCACTGTCTCTCCATCGTCACTCTCCCTGTCGTCACTGTCTCTCTCTCCCTGTCGTCACTCTCTCTCCCTGTCGTCACTGTCTCTCTCTCTATCGTCACTCTGGCTGTCCCTGCTGTCAAAATTTTAGCTCATTCAGTGTGCTACAAGGTAAATTTCGGCTCATTCAGTGTGCTACAATGTGAATTTCGGCTCATTCAGTGTGCTAAAAGGTGAATTTCAGCTCATTCAGTGTGCTACAAGGTGAATTTCAGCCCATGCCGTGTGCTATAATGTGAATTCCGTCTCATTCAGTGTGCTACAATGTGAATTTCGGCTCATTCAGTGTGCTACAATGTGAATTTTGGCTCATTCAGTGTGCTACAATGTGAATTTCGGCTCATTCAGTGTGCTACAATGTGAATTTCGGCTCATTCAGTGTGCTACAAGGTGAATTTCAGCCCATGCCGTGTGCTATAATGTGAATTCCGGCTCATTCAGTGTGCTACAATGTGAATTTCGGCTCATTCAGTGTGCTACAATGTGAATTTTCGGCTCATTCAGTGTGCTACAATGTGAATTTTCGGCTCATTCAGTGTGCTACAATGTGAATTGCGGCTCATTCAGTGTGCTACAAGGTGAATTCTGGCTCATTCAGTGTGCTACAATGTGAATTCGGGCTCATTCAGTGTGCTACAATGTGAATTTCGGCTCATTCAGTGTGCTACAATGTGAATTTCGGCTCATACCGTGTACTACAAGGTGAATTTCGGCTCATACCGTGTGCTACAAGGGGAATATCGGCTCATTCAGTGTGCTATAATGTGAATTTCAGCTCATTCAGTGTGCTATAATGTGAAAGGGGCACCAGTACTAGATAGTATAAGGGGTTCCACTACACGGGGCACGCCCCTTTTGGGTGACCATGCCCCCTTTTGGGTGACCACACCCCCTTTGGGTGACCACACCCCCTTTTCTGGGGCGCGGGCGCATAATTACATCCTTGACTTTTGCATACCCCCACTTCAAAATTTCCAGTTCGACCACTGTGTATAAGTATATTACATCTGTGTCACAGATACTCTATACCTTATCTGTTTATTCCAGAGATTATTGTTATTTGTCTGGCAATATATCGTACTGTGCAAGTCCAGTTGTTTACTTTGTGCAATGTCTAACAAAAAGGGCAGCAAATCAGCGGAAGCTCCTGCATCTTGCAGAGCATGCTCCGTGGATTTATCAGAGGAGGAATTGTTACATTATGGTCTCTGTACTGGTTGTCATGCACCATCCAGTCAGTCCGCAGCCCCTGCACCTAGTCAGGAGACACCATGGGCAGCATTCACTGACGGGTACTCTGGTGGAACGCCTTGCCTGTAGCATTACCCCCACAAATTTGCCTAACCAACTGTAACAACTTAGTCTCTGGTTAGACAGAAACTATCTCGGGTCACACATATGTCCCTGATTCATCTAAGTGGGCTGCTTCCTCTGAGGTCTCCTCTGATCAGGAGGGGAAGCATACGGTCCTGTCTGACAATGACTTCTGTGTTGCAGACGAGGACTCTCCCTTAATGGTAGATGTCCCTGCCTTGATAATTGCTATTAAGCATATTCTCCAGATCACTGATGAGGAGGATTCCACTACAGTGGCAAAGAAAACTGACAAGTTTAAACAGCAGAAAGTGATCATTTAGTGGACATCAGACGGGAACCCTAGTCTAACCCAGGGCAGACATTCCCTGTCCCAAAAATGGCTTTGGCTCATTGTCCTCTCCCTGCAGAGTTATGCACCAAATGGGAGACTCCACCACCAGTGGACTTTCATGTCACCCATCTCGTGGTGTCGTCCACTCTGCCTGTCACCACTATCACCTCACTGAAGGAATCGTCAGATAAGCGCATTGAGAAATGCCTGAAATCTATTTACTCCCTTACGGAAGTGGTTCAAAGACCCATTATAGCAGCCTTTTGGGCCATCCTCTGAGGTGGAGGTGTTGGCCGCCAAGGCATCAGCTACATCTGTCCTGGCATGCCGCATTCTGTGGTTGAGGTCGTGGAAAGTGGACTTGGACTCCAAGAAGACCTTTTATAAATTCTCCCTTTCACTGGGAACATTTTGTTCATTGAAGAACTAAATAAAATTGTGTCTGAATTGGCAGCCACTAAGACGGCTTTTTTCCCCACATCTAACCCTTCTCAGAAGGTGAAAAGCACCACTTTTCGTTCCTTTCGACCTCAAGGGAAAGCGAAAGGTCAGTCATACCCTAGACAGTCTTGCGTTTCCAAACCATCCAAGCCCAAGGTGAAACAGTCCTGGGCAGCCCGTCAGCCTGCTGCAAAATATGACAAGCCTGCTGCATGATGGGGCGGGCCTCCCCCTGGGGGACCTCAGAGTGGGAGGCCAACTTCTACAGTTCGCCCAGGTCTGGCTCACGGCCACTTCAGATGCTTGGTTACTGGAAGTTGTCTCTCACGGGTATGCTGTCTCATTCAAGAGACGTCCCCCTCACCAGTTCTGCTCAACAGCGCTCCAGTCAGACCCATTGAAGGTGCAATCTCTACAAACGGTTGTAAGTCCCTACTGAGTGCAGGAGTGGTTGTGCCAGGTCCTCAGCCCCAGAGGGTCAGAGGTTAATACTCGACCCTATTTCTGGTCCCGAAACCCAATGGGTCCTATCGGCCTATACTCAACTTAAAATCTTTGAACAAGTTTGCGAGAGTATCCAAGTTTTGTATGGAACACTGCACTCAATAGTTCTGGCCATGAAACCCAGAGACTATATGGTATCCCTGGATATACAGGATGCATATCTGCATATTCCTATTGCCATCTCGCGTCAGCGGTTCCTGCGGTTTGCTATTGGCGACCTTCACTTGGAATTCCAGGCTCTGCCATTTTGACTTGCTCTGGCTCCTCGGATCTTCTCCGAGGTCATGTCCTTTATGATGGCTCACATCTGTCACCAGGGAATCAGAATCCTACCATACCTGGACGATCTCCTTATTCTAGCAAGTTCAAGGGAGGTTCTCAGTCATCTCCAGCTGATGGTGACTTTCCTTCAAGCCCACGGATGGCTGATAAATTGGATAAAGTCCTCTCTGGTCCCAGCTCAGAGTGTGGTACACCTGGGGGCACTTCTGGACACACACAGTCAAAGACTGTTCCTGTCTCCAGACAAGGTCCTGAAACTTCAGGACAGGATAAGTCACTTCATTTTACGCCCCAGAATGTCGATACACTCGGCGATGCAAGTCCTCGGCATGATGGTGTCGTCCTTCAACATAATAGAGTACACTCAATTCCATTCCCGCCCTCTACAACCGTTGATCTTTCACAAGTGGAATAGCTTACCTCATCGTATCAGATCGCAAATGATCTCTTTGATTCCAGAGGTTCATCTGTCGCTGACCTGGTGGCTCCAGGAACAGAAATTGAGCAGGGGCCATCCCTACTGGATCCCAGACTGGGTCCTACTGACAACGGACGCTAGTCTTCGGGGTTGGGGAGCTTTGATGGAGCAACACTCTTTTCAGGGTCGTTGGACCAGGGAAGAATCTCTTCTTCTGATCAATATTCTTGAGCTGATAGCAGTGTTCAATGCACTGACTCTCGCCCTGACTCTGGTACAGAACAGTCCTGTTCAAGTACAATCAGACAATGCCACAGCAGTGGCTTACATAAAGCATCAAGGCAGCACTTGAAGCTGCAGGGCAATGGTGGAAGTGTCCTATGTTGGGCGGAATGCCATCTACCAGCCATATCGGCGGTGCTCATTCCAGGTGTCCTAAACTGGGAAGCGGACTTCCTCAGTCACCAGGACATTCACTCTAGAGAGTGGGGTCTTCATCCCAAAGTCTTCCAACTCCTGGTGGACAGATGGGGTTTGCCGGTCGTGGACCTCATGGCATCTGGACACAACCACAAGGTTCCAGTCTTCAGATCACAAACCAGAGATCCTCAGGCGGTGTTCGTGGATGCATTGGCAGTTCCATGGAACTTTCAGCTGCCTTACATATTTTCTCCGGTGTCACTCCTGCCCAGGGTGCTTCGATAGATCAAGCAAGAAGGAGGAATACTGATTCTCATCGCTCCAGCATGGCTCAGACGGCACTGGTTCTCCGACCTGCAGTGTATCTCGGCCGAGCATCCCCTTCTACTTCCTCAGTGTCAAGACCTCCTCCAGCAGGGCCCTTGCCTTTAACCAACTCTAGCCAGACTGGCTTTGACAGTGTGGCTCTTGAAGCATCACTCGTGAGTACCAAAGGGTTCTCTGAGGCCGTTATTCAGACTATGCTGAAGGCCCACAAACTGGCCTCTGCCCAGATTTACTATAGAGTGTGGCATTCTTACTTCACCTGGTGTGCTGATAAGAATTATGACGCCTATAGATTCAGCACTTCTAGAATTTTGGCTTTTCTGCAAAGAGGCTTAGACTTAGGTCTTCGGCTGGCCTCCCTCAAGGTTCACATGTCTGCCATGTCGGTGTGGTTTCAGCGCAAGATTGCCTCTATATCTGATGTACATACGTTCATTCAGGGTGTTCTGTGTATTCAGCCTCCCTATGTCCACCCTGTGGCTACATGGGACCTGTCTATTGTATTAAAATCACTTCAAGTCTCCATTTGAACCTCTTGAATCTGTGGACCTTAAATGGCTCACGGCCAAGGTCCTATTCTTGCTGGCTATTGCATCTGCAAGATGGGTTTCAGACTTAGGAGCTTTGTCCTGCATTCACCCTTTCTGATTTTCCATCATGACAGGGCTGTTCTCAGAACTTGACCCGGCTACTTACCTAAAGTGGTGTCATCATTTCACCTTAACCAAAAGATTTTGGTTTCGGCCTTTATCTCTTCTGATTTGTCGGCTAAAGATCATTCTTTAGATATGGTTGGGTCTCTCGGTGTCTATTTGGACAGTACTACCTCTATTAGACGGTCTGATGCCCTCTTTGTCCTGTTCGGGTTCCACAAACGTAGCTGGCCTGCAAATAAGCAAATTTTGGCCAGAATGGCGATTGCACATGCTTACGAGCAAGCTGGTCTTCCAGCTTCAATTAAGGTCAATTCTACCCGGTCTGTTGGACCTTCTTGGGCGGCCCGCTGTGGCCCATCCGCAGAGCAATTGTGCAAGGTGGATATGTGGTCCTCAGTGAACACGTTTCTTAGGTTCTATGCCTTTGATACCTTCGCCTCCCAGGATGCTTCCTTTGGACGTCGTATTCTCATATCCGCTAAGGTGCATCCCCTCCCTCGAGGAACTACTTTAAGACATCCCTGATGTTTCCCTGTGGAAACCTGTGTACCCTGCTGCAGAAAAGGAGTGTTATGGTAGACTTACCATTGTTAACACTCTTTCTGCAAAGTACACAAGTTCCACACGGCGCACACCCTGACGCACCTAGCTTGTTTGGGTTTGTATGACATTAGCCACTGGTACCTTCTCCTGTCGTGAGAATGTGTTCTTATGTGACTATCTGCCTTCTCACTTGCCTGCTTCCTGCATTGGACTGGTTACAAAAACTGAGCTCACAGTGCCTGGAGGCAGGGTTATAGAGGAGGCCCCTATGCATCCTGGGACAGCTAATGCTTTGCATGTTGGTGCCTCTGGATCCAGATCCACTCTACACCCTAATGTTTTCCTGTGGAACCCCGTGTACTTTGCAGAATGAGTGTAAACAATGGTAAGTCTACCATGACACTCCTTTTTAGTTCTAAATTGGATGTGTTTCTTATTGGAATGCTTTACTTGCATGTGTATACCCTTACTGTACTGCACTTGTGTTCCTCCTGAAGTGGTGGCAAATGCAAAGATAAGTTTAACTCTAAATATGAGTGGAAGCTGTGTATTATGTTCAGTGTTGTAGAAAACATTCTTATTCAGTGCAAACTGACTTGTATCAAAGGTTAAGGTTATGGTAGGGGTCAGGGGGATGGGGGTTGAGGGGGAAGAAATGCTTACCCCCTCCGATGTTGGGATTTTCAATGCCAGGACGCCGCGGGTCGGCCACATGACCGCTGGCATCCCGACTGCCAGAATATAGTATGTATTATAGTTACATAGGTCATAATGAGAGAGAATATAAATTATTTGATTTCCAGAATATATAAAAAAAACGAAATAATAGTAGTTATATTGTATATTCTGCACTTTCTGTTGAACAAATTGTTATTGGATAACTCAAGTGTGGTTTTATGAAGGGTGACTGGTTCACTATACTCAATGTACCTTTTGTGTGCTGTTTGTTACACTTGGAGAGGTAAGAATAAACCAATACCTACTTCAAAGGGTTGCTAGGATCCTTGGAGATTCTAAGACTAAGTGGAAAAATGTGATGACTTTAACTTATAGCTTCCTTTAATTTTTTGGACAGTTTTTTTTCCTTTAAAAGTATAATTTGAACCATATTGTCAGTATGATTCTAATAAAAATACATCAACTTTTTTGTCACATAGATTGGCACTTTTAAAGCACATGATGGGGAATATTTTTTAGAACCATTGATGAAATATGGTGACGTGGAGCATGAAGATGAGCACAGCAAACCACATCTTCTCTACAAAAATCCAGTAAAATCTGAAGAATCTTCTGGAAAAGCAAATCCAAGCTGTGAAATTTCAGGTAAAGGTCATTGGTGGATAACATTAAAGTTTAATGGCTCAGTCATATATGATTTAAGAACAGAATCACTTTTTTCTTTTTTTTGCTTGAATGACATTGAAATTATGTTTTTTTTACATGTGGTGGATCAGTCACTGGGAAATCCAGTAAATATCACACTAAACCAGCCATACAGCATTTAGCCTTAAATACTGTAGATGTACTGAATGGCTCTATTGTGCATTGTGTTGAGAAGGTTGCTTATATACAATTTTTACTGAATATAGAATCCTCAGTACTCCATTCCGAGTGTGTGCGTACATGCCAGCGATGCCCATGTCAGTCATGGTTTCTGTAAATATGTGAGAACATGCTTCAAAATGAGGAGCTGGATATTTCAGGGGCACACAGTGGTAACTGGCATTGCTTGCACCAGTAACTGCTTTATAAAGCAAACTAGCTGACGTACCCAGTGTGGCCCGGGTTTAAATCTTAACGTTATTAAGTTATCAATTAGTTGGATGTACTGTAACTGTCAACATTATAAATATAATTAGAGGCTTTGCAGCTCTTCCAACACAGCCATGAGATGGCTGCCCAGTGTCTTTTTTTGTGGGGGAGGGAGTGTCACCAGTAGCGCTAATCCGCAACTTTCTTTCTGTTCATTTTTATAATCACTTTTACATTGCAAGATGGGTTTAAGTTTTCCTTCTGTTATCCATGTTACAATTCCAAGGCTTTTGGGCACATAATACTTTTTGTCTTCCCACCTCCATTTCTGTCAGTTATTTCAGGTCACTGAATTATGGTTATTTCTGTCAGTTATTATAGGTCATCCCAACTTTTCATCTCAATCCATCCAGTGTAAGGCCCAGAACAGTTCTGCCCAGCATACACCAACAGGAGGTCTGACTGGGACCTTAACCCCCCTAAAACCTTGCCGAAATCCAACTGGTCACATTGGTTTCATCCCAATGTGACCAGTTGGGATGTCCGAATGCTTACCTGGACAAACAAACAAACAAACAAACAAACCAACTAATTTTATATTTAAGATAATAAAAAAGTATAAATTGAAAATAGCAAAAGCTTTATTACATTAACTTTTTATTAGACAGCCATCAGACAACAAGAGTAATGACAGAAAATACATATGAAAAACACATATCAAGGTCATACGTTCAAAGTCATATTACAATATCACAATAACAATAGTGGCAGTACGATTTTGTCTTTTTTTGAGCAATAGATAAAAGGGAATTCAAGCATAGTTGAATGAAGATAAGACAAAACTCTCCAAGGTGTCTAAACACCCCATGTAGCACAAGTAAATAGACAAATAATGTATAACAAACATTATAATAGTACTAAAAAGAATATAAAAAAAATAAGTAAATAAATAAATAAATGCTAGAAGAAACAGTAAAGATAATGAGAAAGAAGAAGGAAGGAAAGAGAAAGGAAAGAGAAAAAGAAGGAGAAGGAAGAGAAGAGAAAAAAGAACAGGAAAGAGAAAGGGATAGCAAAAAGAACAAAAGATGAGTAAAGTCTCATAAACATACATTAACTTAACCAACTAACAACTATCAGCTGTGATGTATAATAAACAGTAAACGAGCAATACCGAATCATCAATCCTAGAGAGGAAAAACAAGCGCCTGATGGGGGTGTGTGGGGGGGGGGGGGGGTATAATCTGGACTCCAGAACACTTCATCATAACAACTATAAGCATCTCAATCTGGTGAGGGGGCATAATCAACCAAATGGAAGAGTAATGAAACCATAAAACCTCATGGTCCATAGAGACTGAAGTGGAGGTCGATGCCGACTTCAAGGATTCCATAGTTTTGGACACAAGGTCTTTAGCAGAGTCCACTGATGTGAAATCCCTTGGGCCTTGTAGGGTGAAGATGCACAGCCATGCAGGGTAAAGAAGAGCAAATCTAGTACCATTCTTCACCAGTTGAGAGCAGATCAGTGACATTTCTCTTCTGGCTCTTGAGACCCCGTGCGGAATAATCCTGGAATAGGAATAGTCTTTGACCATTCCAATGAAGAGGTCCCATATTCCTAGCAGTAGTCCATATCAGTTCCTTATGCCTAAAATTCAGACATTTGAAGATAACTGGGCGGGGTCTGGATTGGTTGGATTCGAGTGGTGGACCCATTCTATGTGCCCTCTCTATTTCAAGAGAAGACAATTCCTCCGGAATGCCCAATAGGACTGGTAAATCTAAAAGAAGGAATTTAAGGAGATCAAGGCCTTTCAACGACTCTTTAAGACCCACTATTCTCAGGTTATTCTGCCTCGATCTGTTCTCAAGGTGGTACATTTTCGACATATTTTGGCGAGAAAAGGAGAGAGAGAGAGAGAGACGACTTGCTCTTTGAGATCTTCGATTTCCTTGAAATTCACTCCAATCCTATTTTCATTCACTGATATCTGGTGCGACATAGAAACAAGTTCCGATTTCAGGTCTGAGACGGCTGACATAAACTTATCTGCCAGGGCATGTAAAAGAGGCTGCACTGTTTCCTTGATTGCTTTCACTATTTCTGAGTAAGAGGGTGGGGTGGGAGGAGCATTCGAAGGCATGGCAACTGGTAGTTCTGTCACTGTATCTAAACAATCTGAATCAGGCAACGGTAACGTAGATTCGTGGGCACAGCTCCCCTCGTTTACCCCCACTCTTGTAGGGTTGAGGTTTCGGTGCAGAAGAGTTTAAGAATTTGTCCACAATAAAACTTATAGTCACAGGGTATCACAGATGAGGTAATTACAATCTATCAGTATTGAATGCTTGAGAAACGTAACATCACAGCCGCGAACAGTGAAAGCTTACATTATGTAGTTATGCAGGATCAGTAAGCAAAACGGAGTGCATCCGTATGTCACTTGGGTGACAGTAATATGCAACTGTGCATATCCGATGTCATAAACAACACCTCCAATAGACGTGAGAGATCAGACAATGTAATTGATAGAGCGTCACAAACAGTAGGAAGGAGGTAGTGCCGTTGAGCAGCATCACCGAGCTGGCACTATGGCATACAGAGACTTGTAAGCGACTAGATGTAGACAAACCATCTCTCACGTATGGGGTGACGGGGGGGGAGGGAGGGGGTTTCTAGGTCGGCAGAAAGCACTTAGTGGTGTTAGACTGGAAGAGGTTTTGCTTGTAAAAGTGACACTGGAAGATCAATGTTTCAGGTAATGGAGATCAGGCACAGGTATCAGAAACAGTATGCTCCCAGGAGTGCCTTAATGCAGTAGGAGATAATCAGTATCAGCTATGAGCAAGGCACAAATAAAGAGGTACTGTAGGCATGAGAGAGGAAATTCCCAGGTGAATTGTTATTATGTTGGTAAGGGATCAGGCTAGCCACAGAATGGTGTCCCACAGCGAATACACTGGAGTTAGAGGGAAGCGCTGCACAATGAAACAGTTACTGCACTATATAGAAGATGCTCCACACAGTATTCTCTTTGCCACATTTGGTAAACAGGCAGCGCAATAAGAGGGACAGTGAGGGATGGTGAGGCAGAACAAGGCGAGGTGAGGGGCAGGAGCCAACTAACCTGATGACTCCCTAATGGACGCCAGCCACCCGTGGTGTATACTGCGGAAGACGGTGTAGAAAGCGCGGCACCGTAGCTCCTCTCAGACTCTCCCGCTGAGACACAGCTGCTCAGCCGCGGATCTCCAGCAGTTTGGGGGTACACAGTCAGAGTCCCTGCAGCCCGCAAAGGCCAGATGAACGTCCCCTGGCTCCGCAACCTCACACTAAAACACCCAGGCACACAGAAAGGTAAGGGAGGGTAGTAGGGAGCTGACAAATCCATCGTGGGCAGTAAAAAGAGCCCCGGTAAGAAGGAGCTCTTTCTTCCAGCATCTTACTCCCTCTCCAGTCAGGCCACGCCCCAGCTTTATTACATTTAATCAAAATATTTTACATTGCCTTGGCTGTAATAGCATGCAGCTTTTACATCATTCTACCACTCATAACTTGTGGTCTAATTCAGGTTGGATCGCAGTAAGCAATTTTTCGTCGCGGGATGGGGGGGAGGACGGGCAATGCTCCATTTCCAGGGAGGAGACGGAGCATTGCTGAGGCTGTGCGGCACAAACGGGTGCGGCCAAATGGGGGCATGTCGGGGCCGTGATCGTGGCAGCTTCATGAAATCACACGCAGCCGTCATGATTGCGAACATGGCAGCTGGACTTCTGCGGGCACAGCTAAGCTGGCAAGAGGCTTCCAAAGTTTCTGCCAGCAAGCAGAAATTGCAAAGAATTCACAATTTCTGCTTGTTGAACTGGGGGAGGCTCCGGTCACCAGTGATGGGCGGCCCCCAGTATGCGCTCCAAAGGATTGCAAATTCTGCTAATTAGCAGAATTTGCTATCCTTACTGAATTAGGCCCTTTATACTGTTCTGTTTACAGCATTTGGAAGATGACTAGGTGCTCCGATGTAAAGCAGGTGATATTCTGCCTTAATCTGTTGCTCTTGTTAAACTCGGTTTATACTGCTTCCTGGTCCTCTAACTGCATTTTGTGAAAGGTATTTTGTCACTCAGATGTGGTGGCTAAATATCCACCTATCATGTTTGTTCCCTGTGGTCACTGGAGTGAGCTTACAGTACTTACAGTAACCAACTCAATGAGCTGAAAGACTATATACTCTATGTTGGGGGTTTAACTGTATGCCATAATGGTAATGTGACATATAGAGCCTCCCAAATTATATAATAAGATGCATTAAAGTCCATGTAACAAATCCTGCAAACTTAAAAGTAATTTTGTTTATCTATCAATCAGTAATACAAATGCTACCAGTACACGGACCATCAGTATTATCCCTTGCACAGTAGAAGTGTCAGTTTGCATATTGAGATGTATTAAAAAGGATTAAATTCTACAGAGCCCTAATAGTCTCTCCATATTATTACCCTGACACCTTTGCTTTCTGATGGTTCAGTGTACACAAACTTTGTTTCTTGCACAAAATTATATAAAAAAAAATTGTATAAAATTATCTTCAGGCTGTGCAACAGGTGTATATGAAACATAAATGAATTTCTTGTATGTACACTTTGTGTCATGCACAAAATCATTAACAAATATTATATAAAATTACCTTCAGGCATACTTGCCTACCTGACCCTCTCCATGAGGGAGAAAATGTTCTGTTCCAGGACTTACCTGGTAATGTATGATTACCATCACCTGTGGTGAGCTAGTTAATTGATAAGAAAGGCGTTTCACCACAGGTGATGGCAATCATACATTACCAGGAAAGTCCAGGAACAGAGCATTTTCTCCCTCATGGAGAGGGTCAGGTAGGCAAGTATGCCTTCAGGCTGTGTGTGTATATGGCGTGTATGAAACATAAATGCATCCTGTGTTTAGACTTTTGTCCTATCCCCAAGATATGTCATTATGGTATGCAAATATTCCAAACTACTGAAAAATCCAAAGTACTTCTGGTCTCAAGCATTTCCGATATGGGAGATTCAATCTGTAATAAATTTGCTGTTTCCAGGTTTTTGCAACATACATTTCTTCAGAGATTTGGATGGCTTAGTAGTTTAAAAGGATTGAACTGTGAAGTGAATTAGTGAAAGTACTGTATAGTATCAGAAACAGGAATTGTGGAAACCGAATTAAGATTTTGAGGAAATACATTACATACTAAAGTATCACACAAACATATTCACAACACTGTATTTAGATGGTGAAATCCAGTTATGGGAGAATGACACCTTGGCCGGACCCGTGGTAACTTAGGGGGTAATTCAGAGTTAATTGCAGCAGCAAATTTGTTAGCAGTTGGGCAAAACCATGTACACTGCAGGTGAGGTAGATACATGTGCAGAGAGAGTTAGATTTGTGTGGGGTGTGTTCAAACTGAAATCTAAATTGCAGTGTAAAGATAAAGCAGCCAGTATTTACCCTGCACAGAAACAAAATAACCCACCCAAATCTAACTCTCTCTGCAAATGTTATATCTGCCACACCTGCAGTGCACATGGGTGGTCATTCCGAGTTGTTCGCTCGCTAGCAGTTTTTTGCAGCCGTGCAAACGCTATGCCGCCTCCCACTGGGAGTGTATTTTAGCATAGCAGAAGTGCGAAAGAAAGGAACGCAGTTTTAGAGTAGCTCAATACCTACTCAGCGCTTGCGATCACTGCAGACTATTCAGTTCCTGTTTTGACATCACGAACACGCCCTGCGTTCACCCAGCCACGCCTGCGTTTTTTCGAACACTCCCTGAAAACGGTCAGTTGACACCCAGAAACGCCCTCTTCCTGTCAATCACTCTGCGGCCAGCAGTGCCACTGAAAAGCTTTGCTAGACCTTGTGTGAAACTACATTGTTTGATGCAATAGTACGACGCACGTGCGCATTGCGCTGCATATGCATGCACAGAAGTGCCATTTTTTTGCCTGATCGCTGCGCAGCGAACGAATGCAGCTAGCGATCAACAAGCGGAATGACCCCCATGGTTTTGCCCAACTGCAAACAAATTTGCTGCTGCGATCAACTCTGAATTAGCCCCTTAGTACTGTGCCAATTGCTCCAAAAAGGAATATTTATGGCCTGTATCAGGCTCCTTTCTGTATTGTATGGAAAGTTATGACTAGCACCACCTGAAACACATTGGATAGATCTAATAGTTCATGAATAATTTTTTTACTGGAACAGTACTTATTTGCAACCATGAAATATAAGCAAGTCCTTCCAACATCTTTCCAATAGAAGGAGAAAGAAATCTTTTTATGAAGAGGACCGGAAAAGAATCACAGTATATATAGAGTGTACTGTTCTTACTGTGTGTTTAATTAATAAAATGTTATTTTATGCTCTCCTTTTTTTTTTTTTTTTAAGTGGAGCATTCGTTTTTTTGATTTCCACCTAAAATGATGCACTAAAAACATCCTCAACCGTACTTCCACGTCATTAGATTTGATTAAATTCATATTGGGGGAATTCAATTAACGCACACATAGTTCTGTTAACTTATCAAAGATTGTATATGGGGTTTGATTTAACAGCCTGAAGCAAAACATCAAGAAAAAAAATCATAATAAAACAGCATTTTTTTTCTCATGTGTAGCAAGGAAAAATTGCTCAGTTCCATGAACATCAGCATGCATGCGAGTCAGAATCAGTCCCTATGTCCCATGTATGCCATTTTTATTAATTAAAACCAACTTGCAGATTTGGCACCATAGTGCCTATTGGTGCATGTTAATCTTCTGTTTTGCTTTTGATATTATAGCATGCCATGCATTTCTTTACTCAATAGTGATGTGCTTTTCTGCTTATGTTTACGTACCCTCTCTGTGTCTTGAGGTAACTTATACCATGGTGTCTGCTGTAGACTGATTTGTCTTATATCCATCCTTACCACTCTTTTGTGAGAATACTACAACTATGGTGTTAAATCAATTAAGAGTGACCTATGCTGGGTACACATTAGGCCATCCGCCAAACTATTTGATGATCGGTATGTGCATACACACTTACCGATCGTCAGCCCAATATGTTGTGTCTGATGTCACAACTGGGTGGGCATTTAAATATGCCCGCCCAGTTGCGATGTCAGTCATCAGCAGCCTCTGTAGCAAGTATGTTGGCGGTCTGCCGACTATCGGCTTACACTGCATGATGCGCAGATATATCTGCAGATATATATCGGCCATTGGCTGTACTGTAGGGCCGACGCAATATGTCTGTGAACGATGTTGATCACCTATATATCAAGGGTACACACCTGCCGATGCCCATTATATATCAGCCGTTCAGTTGAATTGACATCCGCAAGTAAATATGGGTATATGCCACACCTGAGGAACAGCTGGACTCCTCGGGTCCGGGATGAGATCAGGCTGCGAGAGGGGCAAGTTCTGGGACCGTTGGTGGTGTTTCCATGATGTTGCAGTGGCTGCTCGCCCCCTTGTATCTAATTGAATTGACCCCTGTATGTTTATTTTGCCATATGAAACAGCTCAGACAGTTACAGTTTTTGATTGTGTTTTGCTTTTTTTGTTTTGTTTTTGTTTCGAAGGAAAGACATTTATAAATATCTCCACATATGCATATATAGCAGGTAGTCAATCTAGGAAACCGATCGCACCTAAATCCTGCTTCTTATTCACTGTCCTTGCATTCTAATACTATGCAACAGTTGCAGAATCATTGTATCACTATACATAGTGATTCACCCCTGTCTTAGCTGTCCTTTTGGTCTACTTAAAGAACAGGTTGACCTAGTTCTCTCTTTTCTTTTCCTTTCATGCTCACAAATAAAGAAGTAGTCTTCACAGTGTGTTAAAAGTGTAATGAGATGTGCATGTGAGAAAGCTAAACTAGAAAGAAATATTTAAACTTGCTGTTATAATTTAGGAGCTAGTGCAAAATTGTTTTTCTTATCTCTGCATTTCAATTACTGTATCAATCATTTTGCATTGCCTTAAAGGATATATATATATATTATTATATATATATATATATTATTATATATATATATATATAATATTTAAATTTTTAGATACAGTGATATTAAACCATAAATTACAGGATGAAAAGTATGAAGGGGATGTGGATAGTGGTGCCAAAAGAGTGGGAGGGGAGCTGATAGCCAGGAGCTTACTCCTGACTGGGCCTATTGGTGGGGCTTGGCCAGCTAAGGGTTAATTCCTAGTGCCATGCATAGTATTTCCAAATGTTATATTCAGTACTCTGGCCAGACAGCTGTCTTATTGGCTGTATGTGGGTTGATACATTTCTGCATGAGCAGATGCACCTTATTGTGAAGCACACCCACAGCACACATTCAGTTACATTTTTGGAACTACCCTTTTAAAAATGCACTGCTCAACCTTTGTGTGTTTTCAGGATCGGCTCGAAGTGAATATGATAAATCCAGTGACAATGCAACAGCAATATCCATCTTGTTATCTCTTTATTGATTTCAACTCAGTTTAGACTCCTAAGCTTCATGTTAAATTATTAAAAATTAATTATGAAACAAAGGTGACATTGGCTTGGTACAGTATTTATTACGTGTCATTATTATGTTTTGAATCTGGCCAGTGCAAAATAAGTTCTAAATATATTAATTTCTGTTGGAGTATGACAGTGGTTGCATCTTGAGTGACTGTACTGGTGGGACAGAAAATAGCAGTATGTCACAACTTATCTCTCTTTGTCATGGGGAAAATGGCTGGCTCCGGGGTTGCTGTGGCTGCAGTTTCGGCTCCTACAAGGTGACAGGAGCCGGGTGCAGCACGCGGCTCCTGTCATTGAGCAGTAGCTGGTATTTTGGTGTCACCACTCAGCGGGTGACACCTGGGTGCGGGCTGCACCCCCTGCACCCCACTTATGATGCCACTGAGTGTACTGTCTTCCTAATCCTCCATCTCATGCTATATATATATTTATTTCTGCTGCGGGGTACACTGGGCTCCACAAGGATAGACATTGGGGTGTAGAGTAGGTTCTTGATCCGAGGCACCAACAGGCTCAAAAGCTTTGACTGACTGTTCCCAAGATGCACCACCTCCTCTATAACCCCGCCTCCCTCCACAGGAGCTCAGTTTTGTAGTTGGTGCCGCAGATAGCAGGCACATAACAGAGGGGCTGCTCCAGGCAGCCCTAAGAAAAGCTTTTTTATGAAGAAAAGTGAAGACTTCAAGGGCTGCAGCAGTGTGTAGATGTCAGGAGACATTCACTGCTGCAGCTCCATCTCTCTCCAGTGGCGTTGTACTCTCCCGCGCCCTGGTTGCCGGGTAACTACAGCGGGAGGCTCCAGTTTTCTTCTGGTCAGGCACACACGACTGGGGCTCTCCGGGATCGCATGGCCGCGCTTCGGGAGGTGGTGAGTGGGTCCCGCTCACGGGACCCGTGCTGTATCGTGATCCGGCGCGGCCGGTGGAAGGCGGGCCGCGCGCGCTGGCGGTGGACACTGTGGCAGTACAGGCGATCCCACTAGATCACCAGGGCATGGGTGCAGGTCAGGTTTTCTCTTTAAACCTTTTTATTTGTAGCCCGCAGTACCAGGTGGTTTTGCCAGCAGAGGGGATAAGGCTTAGATCTGGAGCCCCTCCCCCAGCCCCAGGGTGCCATTTCCAGTAAATGTTCCCGCCCTGGAGCTGTATATCTGTCTCTCTTTCACTCCCTGTCAGTGTTTGGACGCCATTTCTCTCAGCTACACTGTTCCTGGGACTGCTTGGGCAAATCCTCCTTTGTAAAGCCGCCTGGTAGTCAGCGCTGTGTCTTTACAAGACACTTAAGTATTCTACATGTCATTTAGACAGTGATAGTTAAGAAAGAGTGCATTTAGTCAGCGTTCTCTGGTACAAGTACCTGTGATATACATCCAGTTCTTACTGTGCAGTGTTATATCTATTGACTACATAGCTATATATATATAAGCTAGTCCAGTGCAGTATTATTGTTGGTAATAACCTCTGCATTGTATAACTGTGACTATATGTGTGTGCATTAGCTTGCTGGGTGATTTCCATTTCGTGTCTCTCACTCAACTTGCTATCCCTATATTCTATAACCTGAGGGGGCTTGGTGCGTCAGGTTTATAATAATATAATATAGGATATTCACAAGATATACTCTAATTTGTATTTTCTCTGTGATTTTAGTCACCATATCTCTCCTGTATCCCTGCTTGTGCTGACTACACTGCGCAGGGGTTTGGGCAAGAGGTATTGTGCTGCTGACAATTGTACTGTGTTACCTGATATTGCAAGTCATATCATGTCTGCTTCTGAAGGTAATGGTTCTGGGGCTGAACACACTACCGGTGTTGCTGACGCCACAGATCCCTATGAGGAGAATATAGCAGCTGCGGGCTCTGGTTCTGGGGGCTCCTTGCCCCCCAGTGGAACTGTGGCAACGGAGGTCCATAATGACCCGCCGTGGGCTACTTTCTCCACACTTCTGAATATGCTAGTTACTAAACTAACGCCCCCTATGGGACCTCATATGCCGGTCCAACCGTATGTGGTCCCCGCGGCTAACCCGCCGTGGGCAGATAACTTGTCTGCTCAATTGAATAAATTGAACCAGTCCTTGACTACTAAAAAGTCTGACCCTCGCTCGCCTAAGACCAAGGGGTCCTCTAAGCGAGCTCTTACCTCCTCACAATCCACTGCTGTCACTGACACTTCGTCTGATGAAGATGGCGCTTACACTGACCCCACAGATTCTGACATAGATACTGCTGATGGGGAGGGTAGTTCACATGTGGATGTTCCTGATCTTTTGGATGCTATTAAGTTGATTCTACAGATTACGGATTGTCCGTCCCTCCTAAGAAACCAGATAGGTACAAGCATCAGAAGGTGGTTAAACAAGTTTTACCTCATTCTGACCACCTAGTGGATTTACGTCAGGAATCCTGGGGTAACCCAGGGAAGAAGTTTGTGCCTCAAAAGAAGATGCTGGCTCACTATCCCCTCGTGCCAGAGCTGTCTACAAATTGGGAAACGCGTCCTCCAGTGGACTCGCATGTGGCTAGGATGGTGGTTTCCTCAGCTCTACCTGTCACTACCTTCACGTCTCTAAAAGAGCATACGGATAAACGTGTGGAGGGTTGTCTGAAAGCGACACGGGTGCTGCACAAAGGCCCACTATTGCAGCAACATGGGCTGCAGAGGCTATTGAAGCATGGGCCCTAGAGTTGGAAGCTGAAATCTCTTCTGACCATGCTAGATAATACTTGTCATATATTGTCACAGCTTCTCACTGTATTAAAGATGCAGCTTCTGATGCCGGTATTCTAGCAGCCAAGGCCTCTACTACGTCAGTCCTGGCTCGCCGGATATTGTGGCTGAGATCCTGGTCTGTGGATCTGGACTCTAGAAAAACCCTGGAGGTACTCCCTTTCAAGGGAGATATTCTGTTTGGGGAGGATTTAAGTAAGATAGTGGCTGACTTGGCTACTGCCAAAACTGCCTGTCTGCCAAGTACCGCTCCTTCTGTGTTGAAGGCTAAAGGTACTTCCTTTCATCCCTTTCGACCTTCAGGTAAAGCAAAAGGTCAGGCGTACCACAAGCAGGCCCGCACTTCCAAACCTGGTCAGCCAAAGCCCAAAAGAGCCTGGGCTGCCCGTCAGCCAGCTTCCAAGACCGATAAGCTTGCCGCATGACGGGGCGGGCCTCCCCCTGGGGGATCCCAGGGTGGGGGGCCGGCTTCTAGGGTATACCCAGGAATGGTTGAAGACCACTTCAGATGCCTGGGTACAGGAAGTCATCACTCGAGGTTGCGCCATAGCCTTCAAAAACCGCCCCCCTCATCAATTTTGCCTGACAGATGTCCCGCTGGACCAGACAAAGGCAAAAACTCTACATTCGGTGGTACAGACCCTCCTGGACACAGGAGTGGTAGTACAGGTGCCTCTTGCTCAGAGAGTCCGGGGGTACTATTCTCCGCTGTTTCTAGTCCCGAAACCGAATGGGTCCTCCCGGCCCATTCTCAACCTCAAGGCATTGAACAAGTTTGTGAAAGTCTCCAAGTTCCGTATGGAAACCCTTCGCTCTATAGTTCTGGCCTTGGAACCTGGGGATTATATGGTCTCCCTGGATATACAGGATGCTTACCTGCATATTCCTATAGCAGTGTCGCATCAGCAATACCTGAGGTTTGCGGTTGGCAACCTCCATTACCAGTTTCGGGCGTTACCTTTTGGTTTAACTACGGCTCCGCGAGTCTTCACCAAAGTTATGGCGGTGATGACGGTGGTACTCCACCGTCAAGGGGTCAAGATCCTACCGTATCTGGGCGACTTGTTGATCCTGGCAAATTCCCCAGAACTTCTCCTGCGTCATCTGGATATGACTGTCCGGTTTCTGCAAGCCCACGGGTGGCTCATCAACTGGCAGAAATCCTCCCTGGTCCCTGCTCCGAGCATGGTGCACCTGGGAGCGCTATTGGACACTCACAACCAGCAGTTGTTCTTGTCTCAGGAGAAAGGCCTGAAGCTTCAGGACAGGATTCGTTGCTTAATTTCTCGTCCGCAAGTATCGATACATTCGGCAATGCAGGTGCTGGGCCTCATGGTGTCAGCATTCGACATGGTAGAGTATGCTCAATTCCATTCTCGCCCCCTCCAGCGGCTGATTCTGGCCTGCCTCACCGGACCAGATCTCACATGATCTCATTGACTCCGGAGGTCCGTCTGTCGCTGCACTGGTGGCTCCAGGACCAACGATTGTGCAGGGGCGTCCCTTCTGGATATCCGACTGGGTCAAGTTGACGACAGATGCCAGTCTAATGGGTTGGGGCGCGGTGCTGGAGCAACACTCCCTTTAGGGTCGGTGGACCAAGGAGGAGTCTCTCCTCCCGATCAACATTCTGGAATTGCGGGCAGTCTTCAACTCATTGAACCTGGCCCAGCATTTAATTCTGAACCGTCCTATTCAAGTACAATCGGACAACGCCACCACGGTGGCTTACATAAATCATCAAGGCGGCACTCGAAGCCGCTTGACAATGAAGGAAGCCTCACGGATTCTTCAATGGGCGGAACGCCATCTACCGGCCATATCGGCGATATTCATTCCGGGAGTCCTGAATTGGGAAGCGGACTTTCTCAGTCGTCTGGATGTACACGCCGGAGAGTGGGGCCTCAATCCAGAAGTGTTTCAACTCCTAGTGGAAAAGTGGGGCCTTCCAGACGTGGATCTGATGGCGTCTCGACACAATCACAAGGTTCCGATCTTCGGAGCAAGGACAATGGATCCTCAAGCAGCCTTCGTGGATGCGCTGGCGGTGCCGTGGAGGTTTCGGCGGCCGTACGTGTTCCCTCCGGTGTCACTCCTGCCCAGGGTAATTCGGAAGTTCAAGCAAGAAAGAGGAATCCTGCTTCTCATAGCTCCAGCGTGGCCCAGACGGCACTGGTTCTCAGACCTGCAGGGCCTATCGTCAGAGCGTCCAATCCTACTTCCACAATGCCCAGACCTCCTCGTTCAGGGCCCCTGTGTCTACCAGGACCTAGCCCGGCTGTCTTTGACGGCGTGGGTCTTGACGCTTCCGTCGTGAGGGCTAAAGGGTTTTCTGAGGTGCTCATTCAAACTATGTTGCGGGCCCGGAAACCGGCTTCTGCTCGGATTTAACATAGGGTCTGGCATTCTTACTTTGTTTGGTGCGCATCTAACAATTATGACGCTTCCAAGTTAAGTACAGCCAAGTTATTGGCTTTTCTTCGGCAGGGTCTGGACTTAGGCCTGTGTCTGACCTCCCTCAAGGTTCAAATTTCTGCCTTGTCGGTGTGGTTTCAGAGAAAAATTGCGACCTTACCTGATGTGCATACCTTTACTCAGGGTGTGTTGCGTATCCAACCTCCCTATGTCCCGCCTGTGGCTCCTTGGGACTTGTCGTGGTTTTGGAGGCATTACAAGAGTCTCCGTTTGAACCTCTTGGTTCAGCTGATCTTAAGTGGCTTTCCCTTAAGGTGGTGTTTCTGCTTGCTGTTGCCTCAGCTAGAAGAGTGTCGAATTTGGGTGCCTTGTCTTGTAGTTCCCCATATCTGATATTTCACCGTGACCAGGCGGTTCTTAGGACTCGTCCCGGTTATTTGCCTAAGGTGGTTTCTTCGTTCCACCTTAATCAGGAGATTGTGGTTCCGGCACTTGTTTCTCCTGATCTGTCTCCCAAAGAGCGGTCTTTGGATGTGGTACGTGCTCTCCATATCTATGTGAAGAGAACTCCTTCTATTAGGAAATCTGATTCTCTCTTTGTTCTGTTTGGGTTTCACAAACGGGTCTGGCCTGCTCACAAGCAGACTTTGGCCAGATGGATTAGAATGGTGATTACACATGCTTACGTAAGGGCTGGTATGTCAGCTCCTGCTCACATTATGGCCCATTCTACTCGGTCCTTTGGACCTTCTTGGGCGACCCGCCGTGGTGCGACCCTTGAACAATTGTGCAAGGCGGCTACGTGGTCCTCAGTGAACACGTTCATAAGGTTCTATTCTATGCCTTCAATACTGCCGCTTCCCAGGATGCTTCCTTTGGACGCCGGGTTCTTGTGCCCGTTACAGTGCGTCCCCTCCCATAAGGAACTGCTTTAGGACATCCCCAATGTCTATCCTTGTGGAGCCCAGTGTACCCCGCAGCAGAAAACGAGTTTTATGGTAAGAACTTACCTTTGTTAAAACTCTTTCTTCGAGGTACACTGGGCTCCACAAGGCGCCCACCCTGACGCACTTATCTTCTTTGGGTTGGTATGGCATTAGCCGCTGACACTTCTCCTGTTATGAGAATGTGTTGCTTGTGGCTACTAACTGTTGTTGTCTCTTTTCCTGCTACTGCATTGGGCTGGTTAACTAAAAACTGAGCTCCTGTGCAGGGAGGCGGGGTTATAGAGGAGGCGGCGCTATGCATCTTGGGAACAGTCAAAGCTTTTGAGCCTGTTCGTGCCTTGGATCAAGATCCTACTCTACACCCCAATGTCTATCCTTGTGGAGCCCAGTGTACCTCACAGAAAGAGTTTTAACAAAGGTAAGTTCTTACCATAAAACTAGTTTTATATATATATATATATATATATGTATATAAAATGGTATATTTAAAGCTTTTTGTCCTGCATGTTTGATTCTTGAACAGAGAAGTATATTAAGCAACAGATTTTGGGCCCAGACATAGGAGTATAGAGTAATATGCTGTAGATCATTTTCCACTAAACTCTTCAGAGTTCATGTGGGTAATCCAGCACTGTATTTCATAGGGAGTAAAGAATGAAAAATGAAAAAAAAAAATAAGAGATAGCTTAAATTAGCAATGCCTAAACTGAATAATAACAATTATCTGTTGGAAATATTTAATGTTTTGTGATCTAGAAAAGATTGTGGAAGTTATTAATACAATGCACAAAATGGAAAGCTGCTCAATCAGATTGTAATGTCACTCAGGTGCTAAAAGGGAGGGCTAATTCTGTGTAGGAAAAAACTATGTGTTCCCTAATGCACACCGAGTGAAAAATATTACTACATAATAGTCAGATAATACGTAGATCTTAGTTGCGTATATCTGCAGATATAGGGTTAAGCCCCCAGGCCGATCGACAAGGCTTCTCCGTCACTGGGGGTCCCTAATACTAGGTATGGGTCCAGGGCGCAGGACCCCACGATGTCGGCATAGGTCGGCCACCCCAGGTCAGCACACAGGTGAGAATTAATAGGGGTTAATAAGAAGCACAGAAGTGCTATGTAAGTGGTGTGATTAAAATAATATATACAAAGTGATAGGGAAAATCATAAGTGTTAATAAAGTGTTAGGGTGTGCCGACCTGAAGCAGCCCAGCCATACCGACACAGGGGCCACCGCACCCCACACCCACCCCATAAATAATTACAAATATGTCTGGGTTAAATTCCCAGTGTAGTCCACATGGTAATGGCTCCTACAGCATCTGAGAGCTGGCTTACCTGGGGATACCCCTGGCTTCCCCTATGGCACTCTGGAGTCAGCAATCCCTCCTAATGCTGACCCATCCATGCCTCTCTAAATACAATGCACAAAATGGAAAGCTGCTCAATCAGATTGTAATGTCACTCAGGTGCTAAAAGGGAGGGGTAATTCTGTGTAGGAAAAAACGATGTGATCCCTAATGCACACCGAGTGAAAAATATTACTACATAATAGTCAGATAATACGGAGATCTTAGTTGCGTATATCTGCAGGTATAGGGTTAAGCCCTCAGGCCGATCGACAAGGCTTCTCCGTCACTGGGGGTCCCTAATACTAGGTATGGGTCCGGGGCGCAGGACCCCACGATGTCGGCACAGGTCGGCCACCCCAGGTCAGCACACAGGTGAGAATTAATAGGGGTTAATAAGAAGCACAGAAGTGCTATGTAAGTGGTGTGATTAAAATAATATATACAAAGTGATAGGGAAAATCATAAGTGTTAATAAAGTGTTAGGGTGTGCCGACCTGAAGCAGCCCAGCCATACCGACACAGGGGCCACCGCACCCCACACCCACCCCATAAATAATTACAAATATGTCTGGGTTAAATTCCCAGTGTAAGGCCACATGGTAATGGCTCCTACAGCATCTGAGAGCCAGCTTACCTGGGGATACCCCTGGCTTCCCCTATGGCACTCTGGAGTCAGCAATCCCTCCTAATGCTGAACCATCCATGCCTCTCTAAATACAATGCACAAAATGGAAAGCTGCTCAATCAGATTGTAATGTCACTCAGGTGCTAAAAGGGAGGGGTAATTCTGTGTAGGAAAAAACGATGTGTTCCCTAATGCACACCGAGTGAAAAATATTACTACATAATAGTCAGATAATACGGAGATCTTAGTTGCGTATATCTGCAGATATAGGGTTAAGCCCCCAGGCCGATCGACAAGGCTTCTCCGTCACTGGGGGTCCCTAATACTAGGTATGGGTACAGGGCGCAGGACCCCACGATGTCGGCACAGGTCGGCCACCCCAGGTCAGCACACAGGTGAGAATTAATAGGGGTTAATAAGAAGCACAGAAGTGCTATGTAAGTGGTGTGATTAAAATAATATATACAAAGTGATAGGGAAAATCATAAGTGTTAATAAAGTGTTAGGGTGTGCCGACCTGAAGCAGCCCAGCCATACCGACACAGGGGCCACCGCACCCCACACCCACCCCATAAATAATTACAAATATGTCTGGGTTAAATTCCCAGTGTAAGGCCACATGGTAATGGATCCTACAGCATCTGAGAGCCAGCTTACCTGGGGATACCCCTGGCTTCCCCTATGGCACTCTGGAGTCAGCAATCCCTCCTAATGCTGACCCATCCATGCCTCTCTAAATACAATGCACAAAATGGAAAGCTGCTCAATCAGATTGTAATGTCACTCAGGTGCTAAAAGGGAGGGGTAATTCTGTGTAGGAAAAAACGATGTGTTCCCTAATGCACACTGAGTGAAAAATATTACTACATAATAGTCAGATAATACGGAGATCTTAGTTGCGTATATCTGCAGGTATAGGGTTAAGCCCCCAGGCCGATCGACAAGGCTTCTCCGTCACTGGGGGTCCCTAATACTAGGTATGGGTCCGGGGCGCAGGACCCCACGATGTCGGCACAGGTCGGCCACCCCAGGTCAGCACACAGGTGAGAATTAATAGGGGTTAATAAGAAGCACAGAAGTGCTATGTAAGTGGTGTGATTAAAATAATATATACAAAGTGATAGGGAAAATCATAAGTGTTAATAAAGTGTTAGGGTGTGCCGACCTGAAGCAGCCCAGCCATACCGACACAGGGGCCACAGCACCCCACACCCACCCCATAAATAATTACAAATATGTCTGGGTTAAATTCCCAGTGTAAGGCCACATGGTAATGGCTCCTACAGCATCTGAGAGCCAGCTTACCTGGGGATACCCCTGGCTTCCCCTATGGCACTCTGGAGTCAGCAATCCCTCCTAATGCTGACCCATCCATGCCTCTCTAAATACAATGCACAAAATGGAAAGCTGCTCAATCAGATTGTAATGTCACTCAGGTGCTAAAAGTTAGGGGTAATTCTGTGTAGGAAAAAACTATGTGTTCCCTAATGCACACCGGGTGAAAAATATTACTACATAATAGTCAGATAATACGGAGATCTTAGTTGCGTATATCTGCAGATATAGGGTTAAGCCCCCAGGCCGATCGACAAGGCTTCTCCGTCACTGGGGGTTCCTAATACTAGGTATGGGTCCGGGGCGCAGGACCCCACGATGTCGGCACAGGTCGGCCACCCCAGGTCAGCACACAGGTGAGAATTAATAGGGGTTAATAAGAAGCACAGAAGTGCTATGTAAGTGGTGTGATTAAAATAATATATACAAAGTGATAGGGAAAATCATAAGTGTTAATAAAGTGTTAGGGTGTGCTGACCTGAAGCAGCCCAGCCATACCGACACAGGGGCCACCGCACCCCACACCCACCCCATAAATAATTACAAATATGTCTGGGTTAAATTCCCAGTGTAAGGCCACATGGTAATGGCTCCTACAGCATCTGAGAGCCAGCTTACCTGGGGATACCCCTGGCTTCCCCTATGGCACTCTGGAGTCAGCAATCCCTCCTAATGCTGACCCATCCATGCCTCTCTAAATACAGTGCACAAAATGGAAAGCTGCTTAATCAGATTGTAATGTCACTCAGGTGCTGAAAGGGAGGGGTAATTCTGTGTAGGAAAAAACGATGTGTTCCCTAATGCACACCGAGTGAAAAATATTACTACATAATAGTCAGATAATACGGAGATCTTAGTTGCGTATATCTGCAGGTATAGGGTTAAGCCCCCAGGCCGATCGACAAGGCTTCTCCGTCACTGGGGGTCCCTAATACTAGGTATGGGTCCGGGGCGCAGGACCCCACGATGTCGGCACAGGTCAGCCACCCCAGGTCAGCACACAGGTGAGAATTAATAGGGGTTAATAAGAAGCACAGAAGTGCTATGTAAGTGGTGTGATTAAAATAATATATACAAAGTGATAGGGAAAATCATAAGTGTTAATAAAGTGTTAGGGTGTGCTGACCTGAAGCAGCCCAGCCATACCGACACAGGGGCCACCGCACCCCACACCCACCCCATAAATAATTACAAATATGTCTGGGTTAAATTCCCAGTGTAAGGCCACATGGTAATGGCTCCTACAGCATCTGAGAGCCAGCTTACCTGGGGATACCCCTGGCTTCCCCTATGGCACTCTGTAGTCAGCAATCCCTCCTAATGCTGACCCATCCATGTCTCTCTAAATACAATGCACAAAATGGAAAGCTGCTCAATCAGATTGTAATGTCACTCAGGTGCTAAAAGTTAGGGGTAATTCTGTGTAGGAAAAAACTATGTGTTCCCTAATGCACACCGAGTAAAAAATATTACTACATAATAGTCAGATAATACGGAGATCTTAGTTGCGTATATCTGCAGATATAGGGTTAAGCCCCCAGGCCGATCGACAAGGCTTCTCCGTCACTGGGGGTCCCTAATACTAGGTATGGGTCCGGGGCGCAGGACCCCACGATGTCGGCACAGGTCGGCCACCCCAGGTCAGCACACAGGTGAGAATTAATAGGGGTTAATAAGAAGCACAGAAGTGCTATGTAAGTGGTGTGATTAAAATAATATATACAAAGTGATAGGGAAAATCATAAGTGTTAATTAAGTGTTAGGGTGTGCCGACCTGAAGCAGCCCAGCCATACCGACACAGGGGCCAACGCACCCCACACCCACCCCATAAATAATTACAAATATGTCTGGGTTAAATTCCCAGTGTTAGGCCACATGGTAATGGCTATTTCACTATTATTCACTAAATCACTATTATTAATACAAACAAATCAGTGATTAATAACTAAATTGGGATAAAAAAAGCAGGACTTGTAGGTACTCAAACCTGGTGCAAGTGGGCTGATAATTATGGTGACAGGCTGATTGATTGAAACCATACACCCAATAATGCAATAAAGTAAAACTATTGTGGTTGTGATTTAAAAGCAAAAATACAGTGTACTGAAATTTTTATTTTTTTTTAAATAAAAAATAAAGTGTGTTTACTACTCTGTTTGGGTAGGGAAAGGCTACCCATATGTTCATCAGTGTAGACCGGTAATGTATATTAATTGTTTACTTAACTTACAGTCAAGTCACCCCTCTTGTTACAGTTCTGATACATTAACTTCTGTTAAACCCCTTTCACATCGCACAAATAACCCGGTATCGACACGGCACGCGTCAGTGTGCGATGTGAAAGCACTTTCCGAGAATTAGCGGGTCGTCTGACCCGGTAATTCAACCCGGTATAAAAGAAGGATTATACCCTGGTTGAATACCGGGTCAGGTGCAGTGTGAATGGGAGCCGCATCGATGCGACGCGGTTCCCATTCACAGCAGAGGGAGAGGCGGCGCAGAAGATGAGCTCATCTCCCAGCGCCACCTCCACCCCTGCCCCTGCTGCTGCTGCGCCCCCCCCCCCGCTGCTATGGCAACCGACCCGGTATATCATCGGGTCGGAAAGCCAGCAAAGGAGCGCAAATGCCGGATCCCACCCGGTAAGGACACGTTTCTTTTACCGGGTGGGATCCGGCATTTGCGATCTGAATGCGGTATTACTTGCATGGAGATGAAGTAGCATACTTGTGCAGTGTTGGCTGCATCTTGCATTTGTAGCTAAATCTGAATAGTTCACAAAGTGTAATATTTTTTTGTCTGGCCACATTTGCATATAACTCTAAATAAGGATCAGAGAAACTGAGTTACATGTATCTGAAACCAGGTAATTGTTGGGAGATTGATTTCCCCAATACAGATGTGTCCTCTTACATCCTTGCTGCATTCATGCTAACAGCCCTTCAAGTCGTGACATGACATGGTGGGACTCGGTAACGCTGAGCATCTTTTTTTGCATTTTTGTAAAATGTGTCTTAGGTGCAATGTAATGCAATATGATGCATGAGCAGCTTCTGCTGATTAAAATAATATGTGTTATGCCTATATTCTGTGTGTAATTGTGGCTGTATCTGCATCCGAAATACCACGTTAAGGAAAACAAAGAAGCATAATATTTTGTATGCAAATTCAATCGCAGTCACATACAGAATATAGGCATGCTGCATATCATTGTAGTCAGCAGAAGCTGCTTTTGCGTCCTGTTCAGTACACTACAAGTATGCAGCTGGCATGTGAAAAAGATGCTGCAGTATTTGGTGCTAAAGTATAAAAGTATAAAACTCCCTGGTGAGTTGCATCTTAGCCATATGGCACATACAAACTAGGTGAATGAGGACACATCTATAGGCTGCTGTATTTTGTTTTATCTTCTTAAATTTCCTGTGTTTATTTATTGTGGCGCAAGTCTAAGTATTCATATAAAATCTCAGGAGAAATTATGCATATAGTGTTACCAGTGAATCGTTTGAGTCAAAATGAACTTGTAAATTTAATTGTAAGTAATTAGTTGAAAGATGTGATATAAATTAAGTGCTTGAAAGAGAAATATATTTTATCCCAGACTGGTTTAAGCTTAGTCTGCGACTGCCAGGTGGCAAGGTAACTATGGGTAAGTCTGAGTGCTCTGCATATTCATTCAGTATAACTAGCTTACTATTACACTACTTCTTCCTTCCTCTGGGCTTGAATGATCACAAGTATAAATACAGTTTGAAACTGAACTTGGCTGTGACATTTGCTGACCTGATAATTTTGGACCAACTTCAGTCCGAGCATTTTGATTCAAGGGAACAGATGGTGTAGTGATAGTATTAGCTATAAGGAGATTGGGCAGGGATAGATATGTGTGGATACTGTAGTACTGTAGGTGAAATATATATATATATATATATATATAATGAAGAGGTGAAAGTTTATTGAAAATTCCAATAGGAAATCCAACTTTGGTGAGTATTCCGAAATCTTGTGAGTGCCGCCTTCACTTCTTTATTGTACCTATGGGACTG
Source organism: Pseudophryne corroboree (assembly GCF_028390025.1). Classification (NCBI taxonomy): domain Eukaryota; kingdom Metazoa; phylum Chordata; class Amphibia; order Anura; family Myobatrachidae; genus Pseudophryne; species Pseudophryne corroboree. The sequence continues at coordinate 492,998,818 of NC_086449.1, read as the reverse complement.
AGATCCTTGTGGAGGGCACCGGAGCATTATACCACTACACTGCAGAGAGTGCCGGGCTACTTGCAACATCTCTATCAATCTATCTATCTATCTATCTATCTATCTATCTATCTATCTATCTATCTATCTATCTTTATTTTTTCAGTCTGGCTTTTGGTATTTCAAGTTTTATAAGCTCTTTGTTCATACGATCATGCTATATTTTCTGAGATTTTTCCTTTTTTGTCCTCAAATAAATGGGAAATTTACCTTTCTACTGTAAACATCTGTATGGATAAAATAGAATATAGATGGCATCCAGTATATAGTATCAGATGAATGCAAAATACTTTTGTTTTGTTCAAATGCTTAGGGGAGGGGTTGGGGAATTCAGTTAGCTGTTTGTCTTAAGCTCCCTGGTAAAGTGCCTGTAGCTATTCTATTAGAAGCCTGTGGTCTGCCTGTAGATAGCCCCAAGACAACACTTCAATCAGATTTCTGCTTGCACACTCTGTATTATATGCTGCATCTGGGCTAGTCGTAAGGCTGACCACACACTGCTAATTGAATAGCTCAGGAGGGGGCAGCCAGGTTGGCACAGCGGCGTGGCTTGACATAGGGGTGTGGCATGGCACAAGAGGCGTTTGGTGGGGGACGTGGCTGTGTGTTTGCCCCTGCTGTACAATGCTGAGATTTGGCACATGTACTGAATGATGACTTTCCATATAATTAAAACTTGGTAAATCTTATAACAAGATTTGTTCTATAGATTTGTCTTAGTTGGAAAAAATTGATTACCTTTAAGTGTCTTTCTCACTGATACTTCATCTTCAGCAGTGTAGTAATACTAACCTTTTAGTCTGACCAGCGCTCTGTCAAAGCATGAACTATTCCTAAATCCTCAGGCCTCATCTTCTCCCTGCACGTTTCCTGTTACGGTATGCCTTGCAGTTGGCAAGAAACTGAGACCCCTGCTCATGCTGCCAGCATGTCAACCACATATTTGTCAATCTCAATCTGTAATTTAAAGGTTCGGCATGTGACTAAGTATATCGACTGTAAAACAAAAGACATTTTAACCCTATTTAAAACACTTCCATAATATTAAAAAAGGATATGAAAACCATTTGGTTTCCAACCAGTTTAAAGAAATACACAAAAAAACAATTGTAATGCATTAAACAGAGTTATAGGGATAAAAGTGGTTCACAGCCATTGGCATAAGAGGAATATGGAAGAAAGTCTTGCCCAGACAGAAATGAGGTGGATCTATGATTTAGGATCATTAGCACCTAAGTGGTTAAACCTCGATTTTTAGCTAAAATAGTCCTTTACACCCTCATTTATTTCCACTGTTTTAATGTTAGATGTGTTCCCCATGTGAATATCTATGCATCAGCACTTTATATCATGTATGTTATGCATCTTTTCATAGTGTATATTACACATGATCACACTAATGTTAGATGTGTTCCTCATGTTAATATCTATGCATCAGCACTTTATATCATGTATGTTATGCATCTTTTCATATTGTATATTACACATGATCACACTAATGTTAGATGTGTTCCTCATGTGAATATCTATGCATTAGCACTTTATATCATGTATGTTATGCATCTTTTCATATTGTATATTACACATGATCACACTAATGTTAGATGTGTTCCTCATGTGAATATCTATGCATTAGCACTTTATATCATGTATGTTATGCATCTTTTCATATTGTATATTACACATGATCACACTAATGTTAGATGTGTTCCTCATGTGAATATCTATGCATCAGCACTTTATATCATGTATGTTATGCATCTTTTCATATTCTATATTACACATGATCACACTAATGTTAGATGTGTTCCTCATGTGAATATCTATGCATTAGCACTTTATATCATGTATGTTATGCATCTTTTCATATTGTATATTACACATGATCACACTAATGTTAGATGTGTTCCTCATGTGACTATCTATGCATTAGCACTTTATATTATGAATGTTATGCCTCCTTCATATTATATATTGCACACGATCACACCAGTGTTTTAAATTTGTGTTTTATATTGTAGTTAGGATTGCAGTACTTTGTCCGGTATAAGAGCAAGGTTTTTCGACAGGTGATCCGACAACAGGTGGAACGCAAACAGACTGTGCGTTCCACAGCAGAATGTCGCGATTTCCGGAAGTATGACGCACTTCCGCCACTAGCCAAAGTTCCCGGTGGGCGGAAGCGGAACACGGTAGCGTGCGTTCCAGGGAGTTGGAATGCACACGATTTTTATTGTTTTTTAACCAAATAGAGGGGTCGGGATATAAATAGTTTATGTGGTTTGGATAAGGGGTATGAAATAATCCCCCCTATTATCCAGGCCATGGGAAATAAGCATAAAGAGGCTGATTATGTTCTGAACAGTCTGAACCAATCATATCACACTAGAGGATTTAAATACCCTGGGTTTTGGAGTCCACCATAAACCTGTAGCAGACGAGCTGTGAAAGTTGGGAGAGGAATAGAGGTTGTTGACCCAGTGATGAGAAGGGGCAGACATCCAGGGAAGTACGTGAATAACATCACACAAGCACTTTAGGGTGGGCACTTCTTGACACCCCACCTAATCTAGTACGCACACTTGCCCTAGCTATTGATGGATTCTGGTTTTATTAAAATTATTGTTTGTGTATATTTTGGAATAAACTGTACTCCACCATACAGTATATTCTCCCCTTTCTGCTTTATCGGTGGCACACGGATATTTGGAAGTGTTATCAATTTCAGACGGAAAGTGTCCTAATTGGTTGGAGGGATTGAAATCTTCCACAACAAGACTGAGAACCTATTTTATATTGCGAAGCGTGCGCGCATCTGCAAACTGTGAATTTGAATTGTGGACTTTTCGGAAGTGGGGGGTGACCACTTCAGCAGTTGTTGCTGCATCAATGAGTTGGAGTGCTGGTTTGAAATATTTCCTTTATTTCAAAATATAGTTTATTTATAATAGTGCTTTGCAATATAACTCAATGTTTCAGCTCACCTTGTTAGTGCGCTCAACATTTTATGTCTTTATTGAAAGGAGAAGACATTCTGTTTACCAGAAGTAAAAAATGATTCATATGGTTTGTGTAACTGCACTTAAATATACTTTCATTACAAACTGGAATTTAATTTTAAAACAAAAGTTTTCTATTATTTTCTTTTTTTTAAGGATACATAAGCAAAATAAACAATACGAAGAGTAAGTGCAGTATCCACATATAATTGTACAAACAGTGAGAAAGTTACTGTTTTTTTTATAATATTCTTTTCTATAGTAAAATATAATGCAAGCATTAGCAGCTCTGTTTACTTTATATTCAATGTTTATGTCAAATGAAAAAAACATTTTCCTACCAGCATCCCCACCAAAACTTCCCCTGCCAACTAGCAGAAGTTTGCAATTGAGGGATACCGCAGTTCAGGAGTAATCCATGTGACCACTGCCATGGATCCTCTCCCTCCACTGACAATGCTGGAGATCTCAAAAACAAGAGCTGTGTTCATATCCAACTGATACACTGATATGACAAAACCTTAATTCTCTGCAATTATCACCTTCCTTAGAAACCAGCAGTTTTTTTTATAGCTCTTCTCTCCCTCACTAGATCCAGTGTTGCAGTAGCAGGGCTCAGTGCTCCGAAACTGAGGGGGTCCTTGACATTAAATTGAACCCTCCCAAATGTTATTTGTGGGAAGGGGGCTTGTGAGTAAAAATGTACTGTATTTGTGTCTGAACAATTACTTTTACATTTTGCAAACATTGTAACCATTTTGTTGTTTTAGTAAAGTAATAAAAACTGAAGTTGATTTTTTTTTTTTTGGTTGAAAAGTCCATAATACATTTTGCAAAGTTACTGCACAACTTTTAGATTTTTTTGACAGACTACTGTAGTCTAATTATTTTAACACAATTACTGTTCCATCAGAAATAAATTCTAAAATGTATTACCCTATTTCTTCTTTTAACTTAGTGAAAGTATGGTTTACAATTGTAGTTCCAAGTCAATTATGTTTGTCTAATTGAAGTTAACAGTATTTTGAGATTATACACATTGTACAGCTGATGACAAAGTAAGGTTTTGTTTGAAATTGACAGCTGGTTCCCTGCCAGGCATTATTCTATACAGTACCAATGATGTCATATTCTAAAAATGATACTGTGGGAAAGTGCTGCAGTTGTAAATTATGTCAGCTTCATGTATTTGGGATTGTTGATGAAACTAGTAGAATATACTGCTTATAAACTGTATGATTTTAGGTAGGAGGTAGGTTCATACTGTATTTACCAACTCCCCATGGAGAATAATAGGTGAAACAATTAGCCACTAACAGAAATTATTTTCAAAACTCAGAATTAGTTTTGAGTGGAGTTAGTTTTGATATAGAATTTTACTTAGACCTCATCTAACCAAATGCACAATAAAGGAGGCCCCAATAGAAAAGAGCAGCTTTCTTCTCTTTTACAGTCTTGTATATGCCCCTCCTCCATAAACTTTCCATTCACAATGGTGGGGTATTGGCACCTTTTTGATCTGTAGTGAGCAGACCCACGATAACGGATGGGAGGAGCTTAAAACTGGACCACTAGAGCTTTCTTAGTGATCTGTAGGTTAAATGTTATTTATGATATATTTGTAATCTCTGCCCAAATCTGTTTGGTAGAGTTAGTATTGTGCTCATGATGGAAAACATACATTATTTGGATTTTTTGATTATTTTATTTATATGATACTAATGCCTGATGCATTTTGTCTTGTGTTCATGTCATGTAACAGGAACCTACATAAGTGCATTGTTCTTTTGGTCTGGAGCTTTACAATGTATATACATTTTGCACTGGGGTGTATCGTGTTACCAGCACCTGGGATCCTGGCGGTCAGCATCTGGACGCCGAGATCATGGCTGCAGAATGCCAGCGGGGAGGGGTTGCAACGAGCTCAGTGGCGACCGTTCTGTTTCCTCTCTATGGGTGTTGTGTATGGGTGGAATAAGAGAGACAGAGTAAGAGGTGGAGACAGAGGAGGAGAAATGATGGGAGGGGGGTTGTCAGTGAAGAGAGAAGTTGAATGAAGAGGAGAAAAAAAAAAGAAACACCAGGTAATGCCTGAAACAGTTGCTAGTGTATATCCAGTAGTTGTTTTGTGTTTTCCGGTAATACAGATGTAGTATACCTATTGGATCATTTTAAGTCAGTTTGAATTCATTATTTTGTGACCTTTAAAAACAGGTCATACAGCTCTTTTGTCACTTCTAATATACTTATTAAGGGCTCTATAATACTGTATATCTCCCTCTTTCTCCCTATTCCTCCCACAAGTTATGTAATACTGAGGCTGAAAGCTGCGCAGTTGTATTGGTTAATATTTACATAATATCCCAGTAAACACAAGTGGAACAGTTTCAGAATATACTAGATTTATTACCATCACGATATATAAATGCGAGTAATAGTGTCTGCTTATTTTTCATCTGCACTGTGTTTAAACTGAACTGTGTTTAAACTGAACTGTTCTTAACCCATCTTGGTACTCACTGTTTTCATCAAATTAAAACTGTCAAATGCTGTGAAGAAAGATCAGACAACATTTCTGGTCCATATATTCTGTAATGCCTAGAATGGGTTTTGAGCTCAGAGAGTATTAATCATTACCTTCAAATGTGTTGGGTATGTTGATAAGTTTTTGTAGCTCAATTACTTATTTTTGGTTTCTTACAGAATCTAATATAGAGGATGAAGTAATCCCATTACATGTGTCAAGCAATTTAGGAGAAGATATTATTATGTTTACAAATTCTGCACTTTCTTCAAATTTGCTACAAAATGAAACACAACAAAATGATGTAAACAACTTGCATATCAGAAGAAAACGGTTTATCTCATATCCAAGATACGTAGAACTCATGGTTACAGCAGATGCAAAAATGGTGCGCCATCATGGCCGAAACCTACAGCACTACGTTTTAACTCTAATGTCAATAGTAAGTAGTGGTCTTAATGCTTCCAAAATAATTTGTGTGAATGAATATATGTTGATACCATACCAGCATAAAAACTACTAATGCTCAATTGGATATAGTGTAACTTAATGCAAGTGTTCTATACATGTTAATATTTATTTATAGTATTAAATGCAAGAGTGGAAAATGGCTGCACCGCGCAGCTAAGCAAACTTTGGATTAGGGTCCAGAATGCTCAGAAGTGCAGAGCATGGGCGTGAAGAGGGCGGACTGTAGTTGCTGGGGATCTTTCACCTTCAAGCATTATTAGTATTAGTCGTACGCTCCAGTGGCAGTAGTTCTGGCACTGAATAAAGGCATGCATTTAAGCAGTACAGTAATGCAATACTATTTTATTCCCATCTTTATGTGCTCTTGTATACTATTGTTTGTAGAATAAGTGACTCATTTAGGATTAAAATGTAATAAATGTTTAATTTAATTGTTCTTCTAACTAGTTTTGTGGAAGTAATGCACTGTTTAGCTTACAGTTTCTTTTTATATGAGTATGTGGTTTTTTTTTTAAATAAAACAATACAACCTGTATTGTTTCTTTTTGTTTTTGCACTATTTTAAATGTTAAGAGAGATAATGGAACTTAGCTGGTTTAAGTAAATGGATTTATCAAGCACAGTGCATGGATCACATAGTCTACACGTATTTACAGATGGCTTGAGTGAGCTGGCAAGTCCTGTGCATTAGCGTTGGGCATCTTAATCGCATCGCTATGCAAATTATACACACAAGCAGACTCTGCTGATTACAGTGATATGTGGCATGCTTTTCTCTGTTGCATCTGCGGCTGTAACTGCATTCAAAATGGTACGTTAAGGTGTTTTCAGGGATATCACTGTCACGTACCATTTAGTATGCAGATACAGCCGTGGTCATACACAAAATATAAACATGCCACATATGATTTTTATCAGCAGAGTCTGTTTGTTCAAATAATTCACATAGCGATGTGAATAAGACACATTTTAATGGAAAAAGTCGTACGTAAAGATGCTTGGCACTACCCAGTCACGCCACGGTTTGGCGTGACTAGAAGGTCTGTTTAAGGTCTGTTTAATGTGCAGGGAGGCAGCATCATTGGGAGCATTCTAGAGAATACCACCAGTGAGGCATCTGATTGGCTCCAGATATATTCAGCAGCGTGACAACGACTTCAAACATATAGCCAAGGTCATTAAGAACTGTCTTCAGCGTAAAGTATAACAAGGAGTTCTGGAAGTGATGCTATGGCCTTAACATCATTGAGTCTGTCTGGTATTACATGAAGAGACAGAAGGATTTGAGTAAGCCTACATCCACAGAAGATCTGTGGTTAGTTCTTTAAGATGTTTGGAACAACCTCCCTACTGAGTTCCTTCAAAAACTAAAGGTGGGTACACACTAATAGATATATCTGCAGATCAATTGATCTGCAGATATATCTATGGACGGATCGGGCAGTGTGTTGAGCATACACACTGCCCGATCCGTCGGGGACTGACGTCATGAACTGGGCAGGCGTGTGTACACGCCCGCCCAGTTCAGCTGTCAATCACCGCCGGCCGCCGCAGCATGTGTACGGGCGGTCGGCCGACCGCCCCGTACACACACAGCGACGCGCCAATATATCGGTAGATATATTGCCCGTCGGCTGTGCTGCGCGGTCGACGCGATACGTCTGTGAACGACGGAGTTCACAGACGTATCGGCCGTACACACTGGCCGACGGTCCCACGATATATCGGCCGTTCACGAGAACGGCCGATATATCGACCAGTGTGTACGGGCCTTAAGTGTACCTAGAAGAACTGATGATGTTTTGAAGGCAAAGGGTGGTCACACCAAATATTTATTTTATTTAGATTTCTCTTCTGTTCATTCACTTTGCATTTTGTTAATTGATAAAAATAAACTATTAACACTTCTAATTTTTTAAAGCATTTTTACTTTGCAGCATTTTTCCACATCTGCTTTAAACAGTTGCACATTACTGTATATAATTAATTAATATATTTATATATTTATTTTTTTGTGTGAAAGCAAAGCTGTGTAGAGGAAATTAAATAATACCTGGTGTCAGTTAATTACTCAGTGTTAATTTTACCTGCAGCTTCCTCCTACAGGGTTACTCAGCCCCCCAAAAAGAGATACCAACAAATACAATAATGGAGGATGCGCTGGTAAAGAAAGGAGATTGTTTCTTCAACTCCTACACAATAACATACATACAATTACAGAAAAAAAAAATATATAAAACCATTACTAAAAGTCAGCTAGATTTTATCCCTATAACACATTTGCAGAGCTCCTTAGAGACATCACTTCCGTCTGAATATAACTAGCTGGAAATTCAGTCAATTGTTATAATCAGCAGCTTGTCTCAACTGATATGCAATGTCCTTATTAGTAAGAGGCTTCAGCTTGTTAGTATAGCCACTTTTTTACATTGATCCAAATAGAGACATAAGCGTTTTACAGTTGATGCAGATAATGAAGCAAAGTTAGTAACATTTAGAAGTTGCCTTTATGGTATAATGCAGGTTGGTCAGAGATAGAAAAAAGCAGTTTTGATTTAGTACTGCAGAAAGGTAGAGCTCATTTGAAGCAGCAAAGTTATGTGTTAGTCATGACAACACTTTATAATAAACAAATACCGCTTTTTTTATCCTCCTGGGCTGGTAATAGCTTTCACATCCACTCCCGGCTACTGGGTCACTGTCACAGCCATAGCGGGAGATGGAGTCCGGTGAATATAAACAGCACTCCAGGGATTCAGTAGTATCAGCTAGCTCTGTTGGGCATAAAACGCGTTTCCCTGCCTGTGCTAATTCTCAACGGCTTCCTCAGTCAATGTCCTATGGGCTTATGAGCTCTGTTTTTAAACCTAGTATGTGCGCCCCTTGTGCTTGCGTACTTCGACTGCTGCTCAAGCCTCTTTCCCACTGTGTTGCCTGTGCGCCTTGCACATGCGCATTCCGGTCGCTATTCAAGCCTCTATCTCGATTTCTCAAATGCGCATGTGCGGCAATTAGCTTATGCATTCCAAAGGCTTTGTTTGCATTCCAGCTGTGGCTGACGTTTGTCTATGTTAGGTAAAAATGTTTTTTCTATATATTATATGCTCTACATAATACCATTTCGCGGACCACATTAATAAACAGTAAAACATTTCTATGATCTTATATACACTGATTATTACAATTGGTATGGCAACCACATTATTTAGGTGAAATTGGAGATATTTAGCATCTTATATATATATGTAGAAAAAGATATAAACATATTAGTATACATTTCCACATAATGAGCTCAACATCTTTCATATGTCTCATGAGATACAGTTAAAAAACACACTATATACATATTTCAGAGCTCTTATAACTTAGACACATATAAAAACTTCATAATTCTCGTGTGTATATATATATATATATATATATATATATAGTGGGATACCATTATAAAGCACCCATTAACACATATATATGTGTATATATATATATATATTCTCTGCTATACCTTTAATTTATATAGCTACTGTACTTCTATTATTTTATTATCCTTTTATTATTTAATAGTCTAGAAATAACAGTCATATTAGTTAAAAAAATATTCTTAATATAACCCAAGTATAACTGTCATATTCATTTTCCTCAGTATTACACCAGTGTATCCTTAGGAATACATTCCCACCCCTATTTGCTCATCAAAATCCAGTATATTAGCAGCTAAATTTTAATCTTTCTCTCTAAATTAAGGACCAGACTACTATTCCAAAAAGTTAAAATTCAGAAAACTATACTGCCAAAAACTTCCCAGCTATCTTCCATTTCCAACGTATAGCACTCAGAGGGGCCTCTTGTAGTGCCAACGATGGAGATGGAGTGCTGTAACAAAGACACTTTTATATGTTATTCAATTCAATGGTGTAATTTAGCCCATCTGGGACCAATGTACCAAGTTGGTGAATCCAATATGCTTCCCGACGACAAAGAAGCCCGAATCTGTCCCCACCTCTCAGTGTAATACGTATCTGTTATATTCCTCTAACCGATACCTCTTTTATGGTGGACTTACATTGAAATATATGGCTGGATAATGGATGTGTCTTTTTCCCTTTATTGATGTTACGCCAGTGTTCCATGAATCTTATGGGCCCTACACACTGGCAGATCCGCCGCTGAGCTGCCCGACAGCGGACGGATACGGCTGACAGGCGACCCGGTGGTGGTGGAGCAGTGACTAGGGGAGTGACCCAGCTCCATGGCAGTGCAGGCAAATATGGACGAGATGGCCACATGCACAAACGACGGGGCACCAGCGATGAACGAGCGCGGGGCTGCACATCGTTCATCGCTGATGCCTCCACACTGAAAGATATGAATGGTATCTCATTCATTAAATAACGAGATAGTTAATATCTTTAAGTATTATCACCCAGTGTGTAGGGCCCATAATATGTAATGTACATGTAGTTCTACTTACATACTGTTTCCCACTGCCACATTGTATCATGTAAATCAAATATGTGGACCTACAGTTAATGAAACCCTTTGTCTGAAATTTCTTACCATTATGGTGTGAGACAAATTCGGTCATCTTGCTATCTGTATGATCACATGTATTGCAACCAGTTCTACCACATCTGTAGAACCCTTCTGGTTTTGTGGGAAGCCAGGTGTTGTTGGACTTTTCTTTAGCTTTTCTATATTCAAAATGGCTCGAAACAAGGCTTGATTTTAGATTGTCAGATTTTCTAAATATTACCCTTCCTTCTAAAAGTAATTCCTCTTTTAATAATGAGTCTAATTTAAGTATCGAGGAGTTTTTTTTATTATTGTTTGACTCTCTCGCACAATCATTGTATTTTGTCATAAATAAAGCTGACCTATCTACGCTTTTTGGTACATTTTCCTTTCTTGGTCTCTGGCGTTCAGCCAACAAATCTTTCCTCTCTATTGCATCAACTTCATCTTTTGGTTCTTGAAGTATCTCGGGTATCCCTGCTCTAGAAAAGGTTGGACCAATAATTCCATTTGTCTTCTATATGAATTTTCTGTATTGCAATTCAGTTTAATCCTGATAAATTGACCCTTTGGTATATTTACCTTCCAAGTTTTTGCATGAGAACAATTCAAATTAAGATACCTATTTTGGTCCACTGCTTTTATATATGTCTTAGTTACCAACTGATTATCATGTACTAAAACTTAAATATCAAGAAAGTTAATATTAGTGAAACTATGTGTTGATGTAAATGTAGGTTCATATTTGAGTATGGGTAGATAGGGGTATTGGCGACCAGCTGGTGTTTTTATATACCAAAATATTTAGCGGACTAGTATCGTATATATAGGACTGGATTAAGGAAGAAACTCCTTTTTATGAAAAAGAAAAATAACAATTTATTTTATCAATAAAAACTATATATTTTACACTTGCTTTCTAAAAGATACATATAAAACCGATTCCTCTACAGATATAAAAAATGTATTAAAACGGATTATATAGTAAAAAGCAGTTGTATAAAAATATTTTAAGACATAGAATGGAAAGAAATAAAAATATTTTTTAAAAAATTAGTAGTTAGTAAAAAACAGCTTAACTTAGGGTGGAAGGTCATACAGGAGATCCCAACGCGTTTCGTCTGTCTGACTTCATCAAGGGGTAGGTTCATATTTATTTATGTTCAAACTTTCAACAAAAGTGTACAAAGTGTCTAAACCCCCATCCCAAACAAAAAATAAATCATCAATATATCGGCCATAGAGGACCAGGTTCGCCCCAAATCCACCGCCCCACACATGTTACTCCTCAAAGTAGCCAAAAGTTACATCGGCCACTTTGAGAAAGAACAAGTGTGGGGAAACGGATTTGGGGCGAACCTGGTCCTCTATGACCAATATAGTGATGATTTATTTTTGCACACTTTCGTTGAAAGTTTGAACACAAATAAATATGGACTTAAGTTTACATCAACACATAGTTTCACTAATATTAACTTTCTTGATATTTCAGCTTTAGTACATGATAATCGGTTGGTAACAGATATATATATGTATAAAAACAGTGGACCAAAATACTGTAGGTATCTTAATTTTAAGAGTTCTCATGCAAAAACTTGGAAGGTAACTATACCAAAGGGTCAAATTATCAGGATTAAACGGAATTGCACTACAGAAAATTCATATAGAAGAGAAATGGAATTATTGGTCCAATCTTTTCTAGAGCAGGGATACGCAAGAGAGATACTTCAAGAAGCAAAAGATGAAGTTGATGCAATAGAGAGGAAAGATTTGTTGGCTGAACGCCAGAGACCAAGAAAGGAAAATGTACCAAAAAGCGAAGATAGGTCAGCTTTATTTATGACAAAATACAATGATTGTGCGAGAGAGATTCAAACAATAATAAAAAAAACTCCTCGATACTTAAATTAGACTCATTATTAAAAGAGGAATTGCATTTAGAAGGAAGGGTAATATTTAGAAAGTCTGACAATCTAAAATCAAGCCTTGTTTCGAGCCATTTTGAATATAGAAAAGCTAAAGAAAAGTCCAACAACACCTGGCTTCCCACAAAACCAGAAGGGTTCTACAGATGTGGTAGAACTGGTTGTAATACATGTGATCATACAGATAGGAAGATGACCGAATTTGTCTCACACCATAATGGTAAGAAGTTTCACATAAAGGGTTTCATTAACTGTAGGTCCACATATTTGATTTACATGATACAATGTGGCAGTGGGAAACAGGGGTTCACTACGATATGCCGGCGGTCGGGCTCCCGGCGACCAGCATACCGGCGCCGGGAGCCCGACCGCTGGCTTACCGACAGTGTGGCGAGCGCAAATGAGCCCCTTGCGGGCTCGCTGCGCTCGCCAGGCTACGGGCACGGTGGCGTGCTACGCTACGCGCGCCACACTATTTTATTCTCCCTCCAGGGGGGTCGTGGACCCCCACGAGGGAGAATAAGTGTCGGTATGCCGGCTGTCGGGATCCCAGCGCCGGTATACTGTGCGCCGGGATCCTGTCAGTCGGCATACAGAAGACCACCCGGGAAACAGTATGTAGGTAGAACTACATGTACGTCTCCTATATATTAGTCCAGATCTGTCACTCTGTGACTGTGTGGCTAACACTGGGCATGGCTAGGAGCTCTCATTGGGTTAGCAGCAGGTCTATCACACCCAGTCCACAGCTGATTGGGTGAGAAACGTCCTCCCACACAGATTACATCCAATGGGAGGATCTGCCCTTTGGCTATTGTGTGTTCCCACAGCAGGATTAACAATGGGGCTGATGGAGCTGCAGCTCCAGGCCCACATCCCAAAATAGGCCCACTGCATCTGCAGCAACATACCCTCCAACAATTTACACATAAACATCGATACAAATTCCAAAAGGGGGCGTGGTCACGGGTACAGTTGTGTGACCACGCCCCCTTTCCTATACTTTCAATGGAAGTTTGGAGAGCCATAAATCGGTACAGACCATAAAAAAAAGGTACTGTACCTGCCAGAAAGGTGCAGCTGGAGGGTATGCCACTGCATCTGCAGCAAGTCTCTGCGCTGTAGATAGGGAAAAAAAATCCTTTTACTGCAGCGTCCTGGGGGGGGTCATTCCGACCTGTTCGCATGCTGCATTTTTTCGCAGCCGTGTGAACGGGTCTGAACTGCGGCTGCGCGCGGGCCCCAATGCGCATGCATGTCATTGCCCGGCGACAGCCGTCGCCAGGCAGCGACCAGAGCAATGACAGAAGTGTTCACAGCGGCGAACACTAGAAGATTGACAGGCAGAAGGCGGATCTGGGTTTTTGGGGAGTAGTGAGGCGAATGCAAGTGTGTCGAGGCATTTGCAGGGCGGGTGCCTGACGTCAATTCCGGGACCTTACAGTCTGAGGTGATCACAGTGGGTGAGTAAGTCAGATACTGCTCAGAAACTGCACATAATGTTTTTGCATAGCTCGACTGCACAAGCGATCGCACCCTTGCTATGCAAAAAAACCCTCTCCCAAAGGCGGCGTCTATCTGATTGCACGGGCAGCAAAAGGTTGCAGCGTGAGATCAACTCGGACTGACCCCTATGTCCTGCTGCCAGTTCGCCTGCCCCCTTGGGCATCAACAATCCCCACTCCCTAGTGGCGGCGCAGGTGGAACAAAAGCTGCTGCAGCCACTGGCATAAGATGTGTATGAAAGCGGCGCAGCGGAAGACTTTCATAGCCCTCCTTGCGCCGCATACTCTCTGAGCCTCGGAATCTACTCTGCGCGTGATGTCACAGAAGTGCCTCCCCGCCACGGCCAGATCCCCAGAGGCCCTGACTCCGCAACACAGCACCTGGGCTGTCGGCCTGGAAGCCCGAGATGGCTAATGTAACGGATAGATTAGGTGATATCGCGGAGGGTAATGTCTGGACGCTGAATCAATGTGAAAGGTGACAATGCTGTGCAGTACAGTGGGTGTGCAGTGTCACTGACACTGCACTTACCTTTTACATTGATTCAGTGAGTCAGTCAGTTCTGCCAGCCAGTCACTATTGTTAGCGCTGGTGTCCCAGTGCGCCACATTACAGGGAAGTAGACACACTAAATAAACTACAGATCTAAGCAGCCCTTAGCGCCAAAGCATTCCGGCGCTAAGGGTTGCTGGGAGCTGTAGTTTATTGAGTGCATCTTCTTCTGTGTACTGCGGCGCGTTGGGACACCGGCGCTAACAATAGTGCTTGGCTGCAGTGCGAGTTTCCGGGAGAGCCACTGCCAAAGGGAGTACAGCAGCTTAGCTGCTTCCAGGAGCAGAAGCATTACCCGCCCCTCCCAGACTCTCAGTGGCTCCGGAACCCCCCCCCACCCACAGCACCTCTGCACCCGCCCATCCTCCACTGGCGGCACCACTGCACCCGCCTCACCTCCAGAACCCCGGCAACCGCTCCTCCCCCACCTGCCACACCCATGCACCAGCCCCTCCCCCACCCGCGGCACCACTGCACCAGCCCACTCCACACATACCACCCCCGCACCACCCCTCCCCCACCCTCGGCACCCCTGGACCCCTTCTCCCATCCGCGTCTTCCCTGCACCCGCCACTCCCCCAACCACAGCACCTAGTAGGTGATTCATCAGGCCCTGCATGCGCTGTTCATGCCATGTCAAGGAGCTACGACCACTTAACTATCGCACGGCCTTTGTCCATGCAATATTTAACCACTCACACAATTATGATTGGAGGTAATACTCCATATAATACAAATATTGCACGCAACAAGGGCGTGCAAGGTTAAGGGGGTGTATCCCCTTACGATGGTGTGAAGAGAGCCCGTAAGGCGCGATGAATCACCTAGTTACATATAAGATTCATGGAACACTGGCGTGACATCAATAAAGGGATAAAGACACATCCATCATGCAGCCGTATATTTAGATGTAAGTCCACCATGAAAGAGGTATCGGTTAAAGGAATATAACAGATACGTATTACACCGAGAGGTGGGGACAGATTCGGCTTCTTTGTCGTCGGGAAGCATATTGGATTCACCAACTTGGTACATTGGTCCCAGATGGGCTAAATTACACCATTGAATTGAATAACATATAAAAGTGTCTTTGTTACAGCACTCCATCTCCATGCTATACATTGGAAATGGAAGATAGCTGAGAAGGTTTTGGCGGTATAGTTTTCCGAATTGTGTACTTTTTGGAATAGTATTGTGTTCCTTAATTTAGAGAGAAAGATTCAAATTTAACTGCCAATATACTGGATTTTGATGAGCAAATAGGGGTGGGAATGTATTCCTAAGGATACACTGCTGTATTACTGAAGAAAATTGATATGACAGTTATACTTGGGTTATTTTAAGAATATTAAACATTTTTAAGGACTTATTAATGTATTACTGAGGAAAACTAATATGACTGTGATATCTTGACTATTAAATATTAAAAAGATAATAAAATAATAGAAGTTCAGTAGCTATATAAATTAAAGGTATAGCAGAGAATATATATATATATATATATATATATATATATATACATACATATACACTGCTCAAAAAAATAAAGGGAACACTAAAATAACACATCCTGGATCTGAATGAATGAAATATTCTTATTAAATACTTTGTTCTTTACATAGTTGAATGTGCTGACAACAAAATCACACAAAAATTATCAATGGAAATCAAATTTATTAACCCATGGAGGTCTGGATTTGGACTCACACTCAAAATGAAAGTGGAAAAACACACTACAGGCTGATCCAACTTTGATGTAATGTCCTTAAAACAAGTCAAAATGAGGCTCAGTAGTGTGTGTGGCCTCCACGTGCCTGTATGACCTCCCTACAATGCCTGGGCATGCTCCTGATGAGGTGGCGGATGGTCTCCTGAGGGATCTCCTCCCAGACCTGGACTAAAGCATCCGCCAACTCCTGGACAGTCTGTGGTGCAACGTGGCGTTGGTGGATGGAGCGAGACATGATGTCCCAGAAGTGCTCAATTGGATTCAGGTCTGGGGAACGGGTGGACAAGTCCATAGCATCAATGCCTTCGTCTTGCAGGAACTGCTGACACACTCCAGCCACATGAGGTCTAGCATTGTCTTGCATTAGGAGGAACCCAGGGCCAACCGCACTAGCATATCGTCTCACATGGGGTCTGAGGATCTCATCTCGTTACCTAATGGCAGTCAGGCTACCTCTAGCGAGCACATGGAGGGCTGTGCGGCCCCCCAAAGAAATGCCACCCCACACCATTACTGACACACTGCCAAACCGGTCATGCTGGAGGATGTTGCAGGCAGCAGAACATTCTCCTTGGCGTCTCCAGACTCTGTCATGTCTGTCACATGTGCTCAGTGAGAACCTGCTTTCATCTGTGAAGAGCACAGGGTGCCAGTGGCGATTTTGCCAATCTTGGTGTTCTCTGGCAAATGCCAAACATCCTGCACAGTGTTGGGCCCTCATACCACCCTCATGGAGTCTGTTTCTGATCGTTTGAGTAGACACATGCACATTTGTGGCTTGCTGGAGGTCATTTTGCAGGGCTCTGGCAGTGCTCCTCCTGTTCCTCCTTGCACAAAGGCGGAGGTAGTGGTCCTGCTGCTGGGTTGTTGCCTTCCTACGGCCTCCTCCACGTCTCCTGATGTACTGGCCTGTCTCCTGGTAGCGCCTCCATGCTCTGGACACTATGCTGACAGACACAGCAAGCCTTCTTGCCACAGCTCGCATTGATGTGCCATCCTGGATGAGCTGCACTACCTGAGCCACTTGTGGGTTGTAGACTCCGTCTCATGCTACCACTAGAGTGAAAGCACCGCCAGCTTTCAAAAGTGACCAAAACATCAGCCAGAAAGCATAGGAGCTGAGAAGTGGTCTGTGGTCACCACCTGCAGAACAACTCCTTTATTGGGGGTGTCTTGCTAATTGCCTATAATTCCCACCTGTTGTCTATTCCATTTGCACAACAGCATGTGAAATTGATTGTCAATCAGTGTTGCTTCCTAAGTGGACAGTTTGATTTCACAGAAGTGTGATTGACTGGAGTTACATTGTGTTGTTTAAGTGTCCCCTTTATTTTTTTGAACAGTGTGTATATATATTTCTCTATCGTCCTAGTGGATGCTGGGGTTCCTGAAAGGACCATGGGGAATAGCGGCTCCGCAGGAGACAGGGCACAAAAAGTAAAGCTTTCCGATCAGGTGGTGTGCACTGGCTCCTCCCCCTATGACCCTCCTCCAAGCCTCAGTTAGATTTTTGTGCCCGGCCGAGAAGGGTGCAATCTAGGTGGCTCTCCTAAAGAGCTGCTTAGAAAAGTTTAGCTTAGGTTTTTTATTTTACAGTGAGTCCTGCTGGCAACAGGATCACTGCAACGAGGGACTTAGGGGAGAAGAAGTGAACTCACCTGCGTGCAGGATGGATTGGCTTCTTGGCTACTGGACATCAGCTCCAGAGGGACGATCACAGGTACAGCCTGGATGGTCACCGGAGCCTCGCCGCCGGCCCCCTTGCAGATGCTGAAACAAGAAGAGGTCCAGAATCGGCGGCAGAAGACTCCTCAGTCTTCTAAAGGTAGCGCACAGCACTGCAGCTGTGCGCCATTTTCCTCTCAGCACACTTCACACGGCAGTCACTGAGGGTGCAGGGCGCTGGGAGGGGAGCGCCCTGGGAGGCAAATGAAAACCTATTTGGCTAAAAAATACCTCACATATAGCCTCCGGGGGCTATATGGAGATATTTAACCCCTGCCAGAATCCACTAAAGAGCGGGAGACGAGCCCGCCGTAAATGGGGCGGGGCCTATCTCCTCAGCACACAGCGCCATTTTCCTTACACAGCTCCGCTGGTCAGGACGGCTCCCAGGTCTCTCCCCTGCACTGCACTACAGAAACAGGGTAAAACAAGAGAGGGGGGGCAAAATAGTGGCAAAAATTATATTATAAAAGCAGCTATACAGGGAGCACTTATTATAAGGCTATCCCTGTCATATATATAGCGCTTTGGTGTGTGCTGGCAGACTCTCCCTCTGTCTCCCCAAAGGGCTAGTCGGGTCCTGTCTTCGTTAAGAGCATTCCCTGTGTGTCTGCTGTGTGTCGGTACGTGTGTGTCGACATGTATGAGGACGATATTGGTGTGGAGGCGGAGCAATTGCCAAATATGGGGATGTCACCTCCTAGGGGGTCGACACCAGAATGGATGCCTTTATTTATGGAATTACGGGATAGTGTCAACACGCTAAAGCAGTCGTTTGACGACATGAGACGGCCGGACAATCAATTAGTGCCTGTCCAGGCGCCTCAAACACCGTCAGGGGCTGTAAAACGCCCTTTGCCTCAGTCGGTCGACACAGACCCAGACACAGGCACTGATTCCAGTGGCGACGGTGACGAATCAACCGTATTTTCCAGTAGGGCCACACGTTATATGATTTTGGCAATGAAGGAGGCGTTACATTTAGCTGATACTACAGGTACCACTAAACAGGGTATTATGTGGGGTGTGAAAAAACTACCTATAGTTTTTCCTGAATCAGAAGAACTAAATGAGGTGTGTGATGAAGCGTGGGTTGCCCCCGATAAAAAGATGCTAATTTCAAAGAAGTTATTGGCTTTATACCCTTTCCCGCCAGAGGTTAGGGCGCGCTGGGAAACACCTCCTAGGGTGGACAAGGCGCTCACACGCTTATCTAAACAAGTGGCGTTACCCTCTCCTGAGACGGCCGCACTTAAAGATCCAGTAGATAGGAGGATGGAAAATATCCAAAAAAGTATATACACACATACAGGTGTTATACTACGACCAGCTATAGCGACAGCCTGGATGTGCAGTGCTGGAGTAGCTTGGTCAGAGTCCCTGATTGAAAATATTGATACCCTGGATAGCGACAATGTTTTACTGTCTTTAGAGCAAATAAAGGATGCATTTCTTTATATGCGTGATGCACAGAGGGATATCTGCACACTGGCATCACGGGTAAGTGCTATGTCCATTTCGGCCAGAAGAAGTTTATGGACGCGACAGTGGTCAGGCGATGCGGACTCAAAACGGCATATGGAAGTTTTGCCGTATAAAGGGGAGGAGTTATTTGGAGTCGGTCTATCAGATTTGGTGGCCACGGCTACAGCCGGGAAATCCACCTTTTTACCTCAAGTTACTCCCCAACAGAAAAAGACACCGACTTTTCAACCGCAGCCCTTTCGTTCCTTTAAAAACAAGAGAGCAAAGGGATATTCATATCTGCCACGAGGCAGAGGAAGGGGGAAGAGACAGCAACAGGCAGCTCCTTCCCAGGAACAGAAGCCCTCCCCCGCTTCTACAAAAGCCTCAGCATGACGCTGGGGCTTCTCAAGCGGACTCGGGGGCGGTGGGCGGTCGTCTCAAGAATTTCAGCGCGCAGTGGGCTCACTCGCAGGTAGATCCCTGGATCCTGCAGATAATATCTCAGGGATACAGGTTGGAACTAGAGACAGATCCACCTCGCCGTTTCCTGAAGTCTGCTTTACCAACGTCCCCCTCCGAAAGGGAGACGGTCTTGGAAGCCATTCACAAGCTGTACTCTCAGCAGGTGATAGTCAAGGTACCTCTTCTACAACAAGGAAAGGGGTATTATTCCACTCTATTTGTGGTACCGAAGCCGGATGGCTCGGTAAGACCTATTCTAAATCTGAAGTCATTGAACCTGTACATAAAGAAGTTCAAGTTCAAGATGGAGTCACTCAGAGCAGTGATAGCGAACCTGGAAGAAGGGGACTTTATGGTATCCTTGGACATCAAGGATGCGTACCTCCACGTTCCAATTTACCCCTCACACCAGGGGTACCTCAGGTTCGTCGTACAAAACTGTCACTATCAGTTTCAGACGCTGCCGTTCGGATTGTCCACGGCACCTCGGGTCTTTACAAAGGTAATGGCCAAGATGATGATTCTTCTTCGAAGAAAAGGCGTATTAATTATCCCATACTTGGACGATCTCCTGATAAGGGCAAGGTCCAGAGAACAGCTAGAGATGGGATTAGCACTGTCTCAAGAAGTGCTAAAACAGCACGGGTGGATTCTGAATATTCCAAAATCCCAGTTAATGCCAACAACTCGTCTGCTGTTCCTAGGGATGATTCTGGACACGGTTCAGAAAAAGGTTTTTCTCCCGGAGGAAAAAGCCAAGGAGTTATCCGAGCTTGTCAGGAACCTCCTAAAACCAGGAAAGGTGTCTGTACATCAATGCACAAGAGTCCTGGGAAAAATGGTGGCTTCTTACGAAGCAATTCCATTCGGCAGATTCCACGCAAGAATTTTCCAGAGGGATCTGTTGGACAAATGGTCAGGGTCGCATCTTCAGATGCACCAGCGGATAACCCTGTCTCCAAGGACAAGGGTATCTCTTCTGTGGTGGTTGCAGAGTGCTCATCTATTGGAGGGCCGCAGATTCGGCATACAGGATTGGATCCTGGTGACCACGTACGCCAGCCTGAGAGGCTGGGGAGCAGTCACACAAGGAAGAAACTTCCAGGGAGTGTGGACGAGCCTGGAAACGTCTCTTCACATAAACATTCTGGAACTAAGAGCAATCTACAATGCTCTAAGCCAGGCAGAACCTCTGCTTCAGGGAAAACCGGTGTTGATCCAGTCGGACAACATCACGGCAGTCGCCCATGTGAACAGACAGGGCGGCACAAGAAGCAGGAGTGCAATGGCAGAAGCTGCAAGGATTCTTCGCTGGGCAGAGAATCATGTGATAGCACTGTCAGCAGAGTTCATCCCGGGAGTGGACAACTGGGAAGCAGACTTCCTCAGCAGACACGACCTTCACCCGGGAGAGTGGGGACTTCATCCAGAAGTCTTCCACATGCTGGTAACCCGTTGGGAAAGACCAATGGTGGACATGATGGCGTCTCGCCTCAACAAAAAACTGGACAGGTATTGCGCCAGGTCAAGAGATCCGCAGGCAATAGCTGTGGACGCGCTGGTAACGCCTTGGGTGTACCAGTCGGTGTATGTGTTTCCTCCTCTGCCTCTCATACCAAAAGTATTGAGAATTATACGGCAAAGAGGCGTAAGAACGATACTAGTGGTTCCGGATTGGCCAAGAAGGACTTGGTACCCGGAACTTCAAGAGATGATCACGGAAGATCCGTGGCCTCTACCTCTAAGGAGGGACTTGCTTCAGCAGGGTCCCTGTCTGTTTCAAGACTTACCGCGGCTGCGTTTGACGGCATGGCGGTTGAACGCCGGATCCTAAAGGAAAAAGGCATGCCGGAAGAAGTCATTCCTACTTTGATTAAAGCAAGGAAGGAAGTAACCGTGCAACATTATCACCGCATTTGGCGAAAATATGTTGCGTGGTGCGAGGATCGGAGTGCTCCGACGGAGGAATTTCATCTGGGTCGATTCCTACATTTCCTGCAATCAGGATTGTCTATGGGTCTCAAATTGGGATCTATTAAGGTTCAAATTTCGGCCCTGTCGATTTTCTTCCAGAAAGAATTGGCTTCAGTCCCTGAAGTCCAGACTTTTGTTAAGGGAGTGCTGCATATACAGCCTCCTGTGGTGCCTCCAGTGGCACCGTGGGATCTCAATGTGGTTTTGGATTTTCTAAAATCTCATTGGTTTGAACCACTAAAAAATGTGGATTTGAAATATCTCACATGGAAAGTGACCATGCTACTAGCCCTGGCTTCGGCCAGGAGAGTGTCAGAACTGGCAGCTTTATCTTACAAAAGCCCATATCTGATTTTCCATTCGGACAGGGCGGAACTGCGGACTCGTCCGCATTTTCTCCCTAAGGTGGTGTCAGCATTTCATCTGAACCAGCCTATTGTAGTGCCTGCGGCTACAAGTGACTTGGAGGACTCCAAGTTACTGGACGTTGTCAGAGCATTGAAAATATATATTGCAAGGACAGCTGGAGTCAGAAAATCTGACTCGTTGTTTATATTGTATGCACCCAACAAGATGGGTGCTCCTGCGTCTAAGCAGACGATTGCTCGGTGGATCTGTAGCACAATCCAACTTGCACATTCTGTGGCAGGCCTGCCACAGCCTAAATCTGTAAAGGCCCACTCCACAAGGAAGGTGGGCTCATCTTGGGCGGCTGCCCGAGGGGTCTCGGCATTACAACTTTGCCGAGCAGCTACGTGGTCAGGGGAGAACACGTTTGTAAAATTTTACAAATTTGATACTCTGGCTAAGGAGGACCTGGAGTTCTCTCATTCGGTGCTGCAGAGTCATCCGCACTCTCCCGCCCGTTTGGGAGCTTTGGTATAATCCCCATGGTCCTTTCAGGAACCCCAGCATCCACTAGGACGATAGAGAAAATAAGAATTTACTTACCGATAATTCTATTTCTCGGAGTCCGTAGTGGATGCTGGGCGCCCATCCCAAGTGCGGATTATCTGCAATAATTGTACATAGTTATTGTTAACTAATTCGGGTTATTGTTGTAGGGAGCCATCTTTCAGAGGCTCCTCTGTTATCATACTGTTAACTGGGTTTAGATCACAAGTTGTACGGTGTGATTGGTGTGGTTGGTATGAGTCTTACCCGGGATTCAAAATTCCTCCCTTATTGTGTACGTTCGTCCGGGCACAGTACCTAACTGAGGCTTGGAGGAGGGTCATAGGGGGAGGAGCCAGTGCACACCACCTGATCGGAAAGCTTTACTTTTTGTGCCCTGTCTCCTGCGGAGCCGCTATTCCCCATGGTCCTTTCAGGAACCCCAGCATCCACTACGGACTCCGAGAAATAGAATTATCGGTAAGTAAATTCTTATTATATATATATATATATATATATATATGTTAATGGGTTCTTTATAATGGTATCCCACTATATATATATATATATATATATATACATACATATACATATACAAGAATTATGAAGTTTTTATATGTGTCTAAGTTATAAGAACTGTAAAATATGTATATAGTTTTTTTTTAACTCTATCTCACTAGACATATGAGAGATATTGAGCTCTATATGTGGAAATGTATGCTAATATGTTTAAATCTTTAAATATAGATGCAGGTTGAGTATCCCATATCCAAATATTCCAAAATACGGAATATTCAGAAATACGGAATTTGTGGAGCGTGCGTGAGATAGTGAAACCTTTGTTTTCTGATGGCTCAATGTACACAAACTTTGTTTAATACACAAAGTTATTAAAAATATTGTATTAAATGACCTTCAGGCTGTGTGTATAAGGTGTATATGAAACATAAATAAATTGTGTGAATGTACACACACATTGTTTAATGAACAAAGTTATTACAAATATTGGCTAAATTTACCTTCAGGCTATGTGTATAAGGTGTATACGAAACATAAATGCATTCTGTGCTTAGACTTAGGTCCCATCGCCATGATATCTCATTATGGTATGCAATTATTCCAAAATACGGAAAAATCCGATATCCAAAATACTTCTGGTCCCAAGCAGTTTGGATAAGGGATACTCAACCTGTATATATATATATATATATATATATATATATATATATATGATCATAGAAATGTTTTACTGTTTATTATTGTGGTCCGCGAAATGGTATTATGTAGAGCATATAATATGTAAAAAAAAGTTTTTACCTAACAGAGAAACGTCAGCTGCAGCTGGAATTCAAACAAAATGGGCTCCATCCATTAGGCCTAGATCAGGTTTTCAGCCTGAGAGCAGGCTAATTAGTACCTGCACCTATAAGAGGCTGATATAAGGTGTATCAGGGCTTTACTCAGTGTCTCACTACCTGGGGGAACAGTCAGTAGTCTTGTTATGCGCTTTACTGACCATGAGACATGTGCATAAGTCTATGTGCTAGGGACATTAGGCCCTACCATCTTTTGAGAGAGGGTACCTATTTGTTAGTTAGAGCCCAGATGAGCTAGGATTCATTTTTATGTCTTAGACTTTTTGTACTGCACAATACAATGGCTAGTTTGCGCGAAAACCCTGGAATGGTGTACTGTATGCGGGCTGCTGTATATATATATATATATATATATATATATATATATAGAGCACTTTCCATCAGCCGGCACTCCATGGATAGCTACTGATACCTTGCCAGGGTGCTCTCCTTTGGGACAAAAGATCCCTGGATACAAATTGCAATACACAGAGGCACTCCCGGACTTCCAACTTGGTGAAACAAATGCAGTGATTTATTTCAACGTTTCGGGGAACTGCCCCCCGTCATCGGGGGGCAGTTCCCCGAAATGTTGAATTAAATCACCGCATTTGTTTCACCAAGTTGGAAGTCCGGGAGTGCCTCTGAGTATTGCAATTTATATATATATATATATATATATATATATACAAAAGAATAGCAAAAGTTCATGTGCATTCCTAAAAAAGTATAAAGTCCATATTTTTAGCCTTCTGGCCACCCACTGACGAAGTCTAGCGCCGAAATGCGTTTGGGGAGAGAGCCATTGAGCCACTGTTACATCCTGCACAAGTCTGCATGGTGTCGGGACTGGAAGCCGGGAGACGCGAGCCGGGACGCAGAGGTGAAAGAGCGGATGATTTAAAAAGCTAGAGCCCTGAGAGGAGGAGATCCGGCACTGCTGTTGCCGCAAACTCTTTGTTGTGCTTTGCCTGGGTGACGACTTATGTGATAAGCTGTTTTATGATCTTTTAATTGTATGTTTAACCCTGAAGTAAAATTTATGTGTTTTATAAAAACTTTATCACACTATCTGCGCCCCCTTTTGTTCTTGTTACTATATATATATATTTTTATATATATATATATATATATATATATATATATAGTTTCGGTATGGTCCACACTCTAGCCTTGATAACAGCTGCTGGGGTAGCATCCATATATGGATAAAAGTCACCAGGACACATCCATTCCAATGCAGTACCAATATTACCAGGAGCACTCACCAGTAGATAGATAGATAGATAGATAGATAGATAGATAGATAGATAGATAGATAGATAGATAGATAGATAGATAGATTTCTGGTGCACATAGTACAATTAGAATAGATTGTGAAAGATAATTGTATAACTAACTTGTCTCAGTGTTGTATGTTCCTGTAGTAAGCTTCATACCAGCAGCTCTAACAGGTTTTAAAATGTTTTAACCTATGTATTATCTCTAAATACTCTTGTGAAGAGCAGTTTGTTGGTCTTCCTGTGGATATTCTGTTTTCTCTATCGTCCTAAGTGGATGCTGGGGTTCCTGAAAGGACCATGGGGAATAGCGGCTCCGCAGGAGACAGGGCACAAAAAAGTAAAGCTTTACTAGGTCAGGTGGTGTGCACTGGCTCCTCCCCCTATGACCCTCCTCCAGACTCCAGTTAGATTTTGTGCCCGAACGAGAAGGGTGCAATCTAGGTGGCTCTCCTAAAGAGCTGCTTAGAGAAAGTTTAGTTTAGGTTTTTTTTCTTTACAGTGAGTCCTGCTGGCAACAGGATCACTGCAACGTGGGACTTAGGGGGAAAGTAGTAAACTCACCTGCATGCAGAGTGGATTTGCTGCTTGGCTACTGGACACCATTAGCTCCAGAGGGATCGAACACAGGCCCAGCCGTGGAGTCCGGTCCCGGAGCCGCGCCGCCGACCCCCTTGCAGATGCTGAAGCGTGAAGAGGTCCGGAAACCGGCGGCTGAAGACTCCTCAGTCTTCATAAGGTAGCGCACAGCACTGCAGCTGTGCGCCATTTTCCTCTCAGCACACTTCACTGGGCAGTCACTGAGGGTGCAGAGCGCTGGGGGGGGCGCTCTGAGAGGCAAATATAAACCTTATACAAGGCTAAAAATACCTCACATATAGCCCATAGGGGCTATATGGAGATATTTAACCCCTGCCTGACTGGAAAAATAGCGGGAGAAGAACCCGCCGAAAAAGGGGCGGGGCCTATCTCCTCAGCACACGGCGCCATTTTCTGTCACAGCTCCGCTGGTCAGAACGGCTCCCAGGTCTCTCCCCTGCACTGCACTACAGAAACAGGGTAAAACAGAGAGGGGGGGCACATTAATGGCTATATATATATATATTAAAGCAGCTATAAGGGAGCACTTAATATAAGGATATCCCTTGTATATATAGCGCTTTGTGGTGTGTGCTGGCAGACTCTCCCTCTGTCTCCCCAAAAGGGCTAGTGGGTCCTGTCTTCATTAGAGCATTCCCTGTGAGTTTGCGGTGTGTGTCGGTACGTGGTGTCGACATGTATGAGGACGATATTGGTGTGGAGGCGGAGCAATTGCCAAATATGCAGATGTCACCCCCCAGGGGGTCGACACCAGAATGGATGCCTTTATTTGTGGAATTACGTGATGGTTTATCTTCCCTTAAACAGTCAGTTGAGGACATGAGGCGGCCGGACAATCAATTAATGCCTGTCCAGGCGCCTCAAACACCGTCAGGGGCTGTAAAACGCCCTTTGCCTCAGTCGGTCGACACAGACCCAGACACGGGCACTGATTCCAGTGACGACGGTAGAAATTCAAACGTATTTTCCAGTAGGGCCACACGTTATATGATTTTGGCAATGAAGGAGACGTTACATTTAGCTGATACTACAGATACCGTAAAACAGGGTATTATGTATGGTGTGAAAAAACTACAAACAGTTTTTCCTGAATCAGAAGAATTAAATGACGTGTGTGATGAAGCGTGGGTTGCTCCTGATAAAAAGTTGATAATTTCAAAAAAGTTATTGGCATTATACCCTTTCCCGCCAGAGGTTAGGGCGCGCTGGGAAACACCCCCTAAGGTGGACAAGGCGCTCACACGCTTATCCAAACAAGTGGCGTTACCCTCTCCTGAGACGGCCGCACTTAAGGATCCATCAGATAGAAAGATGGAAGTTATTCAAAAGAATATATACACACATGCAGGTGTTATACTACGACCAGCTATAGCAACTGCCTGGATGTGCAGTGCTGGAGTAGTTTGGTCAGAATCCCTGATTGAAAATATTGATACCCTAGATAGGGACAATGTTTTACTGTCGTTAGAACAAATAAAGGATGCATTTATCTATATGCGTGATGCACAGAGGGATATTTGCACACTGGCATCTCGGGTGAGTGCTATGTCCATTTCAGCCAGAAGAGCCTTATGGACACGACAGTGGACAGGCGATGCGGATTCAAAACGTCACATGGAGGTTTTGCCGTATAAAGGGGAGGAGTTATTTGGAGTTGGTCTATCAGACTTGGTGGCCACGGCTACTGCCGGGAAATCCACTTTTTTACCTCAAGTCACTCCCCAACAGAGAAAGGCACCGACCTTTCAACCGCAGCCTTTTCGCTCCTACAAAAATAAGAGAGCAAAGGGCTTGTCGTACCTGCCACGAGGCAGAGGAAGAGGGAAGAGACACCAACAGGCAGCTCCTTCCCAGGAACAGAAGCCCTCCCCGGCTCCTGCAAAAACCTCAGCATGACGCTGGGGCCTCTCAAGCGGACTCGGGGACAGTGGGGGGCCGTCTCAAAAATTACAGCGCGCAGTGGGCTCACTCGCAGGTAGACCCCTGGATCCTGCAGATAATATCTCAGGGGTACAGGTTGGAATTAGAGACGGATCCTCCTCATCGTTTCCTGAAGTCTGCCTTACCAACCGTCTCTTCCGAAAGGGAGAGGGTGTTGGAAGCCATTCACAAGCTGTACGCTCAGCAGGTGATAGTCAAAGTACCCCTATTACAACAAGGAAAGGGGTATTATTCCACTCTATTTGTGGTACCGAAGCCGGATGGCTCGGTAAGGCCTATTCTAAATCTGAAGTCCTTGAACCTCTACATAAAAAAGTTCAAGTTCAAGATGGAGTCACTCAGAGCAGTGATAGCGAACCTGGACCAGGGGTACCTCAGGTTCATTGTTCAAAACTGTCACTATCAGTTTCGGACGCTGCCGTTCGGATTGTCCACGGCGCCTCGGGTCTTTACCAAGGTAATGGCCGAGATGATGATTCTTCTTCGAAGAAAAGGCGTATTAGTTATCCCATACTTGGACGATCTCCTAATAAGGGCAAGGTCCAGAGAACAGCTGGAGACAGCTTTAGCACTATCTCAAGAGGTGCTAAGACAACACGGGTGGATTCTGAATATTCCAAAATCCCATTTAATCCCGACAACTCGTCTGCTGTTCCTAGGAATGATTCTGGACACGGTTCAGAAAAAGGTTTTCCTTCCAGAGGAAAAAGCCAAGGAGTTATCCGATCTGGTCAGGAACCTCCTAAAACCAGGAAAAGTGTCAGTACATCAATGCACAAGAGTCCTGGGAAAAATGGTGGCTTCTTACGAAGCAATTCCATTCGGCAGATTCCATGCAAGAATATTCCAAAGGGATCTGTTGGACAAATGGTCAGGGTCGCATCTGCAGATGCACCTGCGAATAACCCTGTCACCAAAGACAAGGGTGTCACTTCTGTGGTGGTTGCAGAAGGCTCACCTATTAGAAGGCCGCAGATTCGGCATTCAGGATTGGATCCTGGTGACCACGGACGCCAGCCTGAGAGGCTGGGGAGCAGTCACACAAGGAAGAAACTTCCAGGGAGTATGGACGAGTCTGGAAAAGTCTCTTCACATAAACATTCTGGAACTAAGAGCAATCTACAATGCTCTAAGCCAGGCGGAACTTCTCCTGCAAGGAAAGCCGGTGTTGATTCAGTCGGACAACATCACGGCGGTCGCCCATGTGGACAGGCAGGGCGGCACGGGAAGCAGGAGTGCAATGGCAGAAGCTGCCAGGATTCTTCGCTGGGCGGAGAATCACGTGATAGCACTGTCAGCAGTGTTCATCCCGGGCGTGGACAACTGGGAAGCAGACTTCCTCAGCAGACACGATCTTCATCCGGGAGAGTGGGGTCTACATCCAGAAGTCTTCAACATGTTAATAGACCGTTGGGAAAGACCAATTGTAGACATGATGGCGTCTCGCCTCAACAAGAAACTGGACAAATATTGCGCCAGGTCAAGAGATCCACAGGCAATAGCTGTGGACGCACTGGTAACTCCTTGGGTGTACCAGTCAGTGTATGTGTTTCCTCCTCTGCCGCTCATACCAAAGGTATTGAAGATCATACGGCAAAGAAGAGTAAGAACAATACTAGTGGTTCCGGATTGGCCGAGAAGGACTTGGTATCCGGAACTTCAAGAGATGCTCACGGACGAACCGTGGCCTCTACCTCTGAGAAGGGACCTGCTACAGCAGGGTCCCTGTCTTTTTCAAGACTTACCGCGGCTGCGTTTGACGGCATGGCGGTTGAACGCCAGATCCTAAAAGGGAAAGGCATTCCAGAAGAAGTCATTCCTACCTTGATTAAGGCACGGAAGGAAGTCACCGTGAAACATTATCACCGCATTTGGCGAAAATATGTAGCGTGGTGCGAGGATCGGAGGGTTCCGACGGAGGAATTCCAACTGGGTCGTTTCCTACATTTCCTGCAATCAGGATTATCTATGGGTCTCAAATTGGGATCCATTAAGGTTCAAATTTCGGCCCTGTCAATATTCTTCCAAAAAGAATTGGCCTCTGTCCCTGAGGTCCAGACTTTTGTCAAGGGAGTACTGCATATACAGCCTCCTGTGGTGCCTCCGGTGGCACCGTGGGATCTAAATGTAGTTTTAGATTTCCTCAAATCCCATTGGTTTGAACCATTGAAAAAGGTGGATTTGAAATATCTCACATTGAAAGTGACTATGTTACTAGCCCTGGCCTCTGCCAGGAGAGTATCTGAATTGGCGGCTTTATCTTATAAAAGTCCTTATCTAATCTTCCATTCGGATAGGGCAGAACTGCGGACTCGTCCGCATTTTCTCCCTAAAGTGGTATCAGCATTTCATCTGAACCAACCTATTGTGGTGCCTGCGGCCACTAGCGACTTGGAGGACTCCAAGTTGTTGGACGTTGTCAGAGCCTTAAAAATATACATTGCAAGGACGGCTGGAGTCAGAAAATCTGACTCGCTGTTTATATTGTATGCACCCAACAAGTTGGGCGCACCTGCTTCTAAGCAGTCGATTGCTCGTTGGATTTGTAACACAATTCAACTTGCACATTCTGTGGCAGGCCTGCCACAGCCTAAAACTGTAAAAGCCCACTCCACAAGGAAGGTGGGCTCATCTTGGGCGGCTGCCCGAGGGGTCTCGGCATTACAACTCTGCCGAGCAGCTACGTGGTCGGGGGAGAACACGTTTGTAAAATTTTACAAATTTGATACCCTGGCAAAGGAGGACCTGGAGTTCTCTCATTCGGTGCTGCAGAGTCATCCGCACTCTCCCGCCCGTTTGGGAGCTTTGGTATAATCCCCATGGTCCTTTCAGGAACCCCAGCATCCACTTAGGACGATAGAGAAAATAAGAATTTACTTACCGATAATTCTATTTCTCGGAGTCCGTAGTGGATGCTGGGCGCCCATCCCAAGTGCGGATTATCTGCAATACTTGTACATAGTTATTGTTAACTAATTCGGGTTATTGTTAAGGAGCCATCTTTAAGAGGCCCTTTCATGTTGTCATACTGTTAACTGGGTTTAGATCACAAGTTGTACGGTGTGATTGGTGTGGCTGGTATGAGTCTTACCCGGGATTCAAAATGCCTCCCTTATTGTGTATGCTCGTCCGGGCACAGTACCTAACTGGAGTCTGGAGGAGGGTCATAGGGGGAGGAGCCAGTGCACACCACCTGACCTAGTAAAGCTTTACTTTTTTGTGCCCTGTCTCCTGCGGAGCCGCTATTCCCCATGGTCCTTTCAGGAACCCCAGCATCCACTACGGACTCCGAGAAATAGAATTATCGGTAAGTAAATTCTTATTTTTGCAAGGGAACTCCATGGTTTATTTTCTGATAGTAGAATGTATTCTAAATATGGATACTATGTTGCATGCTAGGAATGCAGTGTGACATTTGATATGATCACTTCTGTTTAGAAGCCTGGGCATTAAGAAGCTCATTAAAGAATTCTTACAAAGAGGTGCTCTATTTAATACCAACTTAAAAAGTAGAGGGGATTTGTTGATAATATATTAAGAACAATAGTAACCAGTTTATTTCCATGCTTTGCATAATAATAATTACATAAAAATGGTAGATATGCTAATTTCTATGTATGTGTTTATATATCTGATTAATAATTACATTTTACTTTTTTCCAGCAGCATTATAACATGAACTGGATTTTGATTGCTATGCTATACAAATTGTGTTGTGATTTATGATGGTTTTTGTATTTTTAACAGCATTTTGTGATAAATATCCTTTATTTTATTTGGCTATGTAAAAAAGGTTAGGATGAATTAGGAAATGATTGCTATTTCTTACCTATGCACAGATGCAGAAAATGTGCATTTAGTTTATGACAGTGACTGCATGTCGAGCCTTCCATTCTTGTCATTCCAGTCAGGGATTCTATCTTAGTATTTTTACCATGAGTTCCCAGTGTCATAAATTCTAATGTGGCAATGCTTTTCTCACACCGTAATCATTCCTGCCTGATGGCCAGAATTCAGGTAAAGTTATTCTGTTCATAGAAAATTTACTCCTGGCTATTACCTACTTCCCTGTAAATGCAAATGTTGGGATAAACTTTACCCTGATGCCTCTGATCTGCCCAATCCACAAGCTTTATCCTTATTTGGCCAGATTAGTCCCCTAATATATAAGGTACATCTCTACTGAAAGTCAGTACTGTTGGCTGATACTGCTGTAATTGACTTTGATCTGTCTAAAATCAATTGACGTTGAGTGTGATTTTGCCAAAGCAAATAAACACAGTGCCCATAAATAAGCAACTGTTATAAACCAAATAGTTGGTGTGAAAACACATACAGTAGAATCTGTGATAAGTTCACGGACATACAGTGCATCTGAAAAGTATTCACAGCACTTCACTTTTTCCACTTTTTTTTTATAAATTTGCAACAATCTCAAAAAAACTTTTTTCATGTTGTCATTATGGGGTATTGTGTGTAGAATTTTGAGGGGAAAAAATTTATTTAGTCCATTTTGGAATAAGGCTGTAACATAACAAAATGTGGAAAAATTGAAGCACTGTGAATACTTTCAGATGCA
The DNA here is from genome assembly GCF_028390025.1 of Pseudophryne corroboree. Taxonomy (NCBI): domain Eukaryota; kingdom Metazoa; phylum Chordata; class Amphibia; order Anura; family Myobatrachidae; genus Pseudophryne; species Pseudophryne corroboree. The sequence goes on along the minus strand of NC_086449.1, from coordinate 492,966,287 downwards.
CTCTATGTGTTTTTCTTGCCGCGATCACGAAAACAGGACATTCATATGGGATTCTTTTTGGGACCTCAGCAGGTTCCCCCAAAAAAATCTCAGAAAAGTGCTGGCGTTGGGCTGATGTCGGGGCTAATTAGATAGCTCAGGCAGTCAATTAGCCCATGGTAAATTGCTGTGGCCAATTGAATACTTCCCCTCCCCTTTGTCTTTTTATATATTTTTTTCTGGACAGTTTAATGGCATTTCCAATTTCTTTGCAGTGTTCTTGTTTTCACTGATGGATTGAGCAGAGTTAATGCCCAGGTTTTATTAAGAGTTGTCCACAAGCACAGTCAGTGTTATTGCCAGAATTCTGTTACAAGCCAGGGAATGCCTAATAATCACAATCAGGATTAATGCCATAGGCTTTGTACACTTGTGCACAGTTATACAGAGTTAATAATATTAATTATTTTATTTATATAGCGCTCTTTCTCCAACAGGACTCAAGGCGCTTTACAGATATCAAAAACAATGCACATGATACAGAGGATTTGAGTAATACAGCAATAGATAAGCCACACAGACATAAAAGAAAACCTTAAGCACACAGAAAGCATAATGCAGGATTGGTGTAGGCATTTTGGGTAATAACTTCCAAGGGTTGTGTATTCCACCCTCACAAGGTACCAAGTGCGGCAGCCATCTTAGGCGCTCAGCGTAGGATTACCCAGGGTGGAATAGTCCACCCCTAGAAGAGATGACACAAAATGGGGGTGATTTCAGAGTCCTACAGTTCAGAGTAGGGTTCCATCAAAACCATCAGGCCTATGTATTTTTCATCCCATCCACAAGTGTACCATATGGGGCAGCCATGTTGGGCGCACTTTGAAGGTTACACTGTAGGAGGTGAGCCATACAAGGGCCAAGTTCATATATGGTAAAACTGACGCTTATGTAGTAGTATTATGTACCTTGCATGTAGGGCACAATGGCAAGGTGTGCAAGTGGAGGTAAACATTACAGGAAAAACACACGGTGCGGTGGAAGAGAGGAAGGAAGAAAAAAAAACCACAATAGCAGGTAACTAGTGGCAGAAGTAGCATAGAGATAACATTATTTTGATAAGATCATAGTACGGGTGGGTATGAGAATGTGGGGGGCATACTCAGAAGCAATGGGGATGTCCCTGCTGAGCCTGTTCCTCGTGCTCTGCCTTCACAGTTCCCTGTTCATCTTGAGGGTTAGGCCCAGGGGCAGACTTGATGTTCTCAGCCAGAGAGGAGGTAAGCCTGGTCCTGGTGTTCTCATGTTAGAGTTGTTGGTAAATGTGGTCAAAGTCAATGCACAAAGTTCGGTATACTTGGGAGCAGTCCAGAGCACATGGATGTAATATCTTGTAATAACTGTTACTGCTGCCAGTTTGCTGTGTTAATGTAGCAGCTGACGTTTACACTGCTGAGGATTTCACTGCCATGTCCATACAGGGCACATGCATATCTAGGCCAACCCCTACTGGTAAGCTTCATGTGAGCTAGCTTCTCCTGCAACTCAATCATATTGCCAAACACCAAGAACAAGAAAGTTCTTATCTTGCACGCAAGATATTGGGTGTGGTATGGAAGGTAGATAGTAACTAGATCGTCAGTGTCTAGATCGACCCCTATTTGTTGACAGTTACTAGGTAGACAGGGATGCTAGGTCGACAGGGTCTCTAGGTCAATATGTTCTAATGTTCTAGGTCGACAGGTCAAAAGGTCGACATGAGTTTTTTATGGGGGGTTTTGTGTTGTTCTCTCTGTATAGTAACCGGGAACCCCAATTAGTGCACCGTGTCCCCTCGCATGGCTCACTTCGCTGACCATGCTTCGGGCAAGGTGCCTATCTCCGCTGCCGCTCGTCACAGGTTACTATTCCCCATCGTAGTCCGCGGGGATCGTTAAGTTTGAAAAAGTTACAAAAATTATTTTTTTGGAGAAAAACTCATGTCGACCTTTTGACCCGTCGACCTAGAACATGTAGACCTAGAGACTCTGTCGACCTAGAAACCCTGTCGACCTAGTTATTGTCGACCAATAGTGGTCAAGCTATATAGTGTCGACCTAGTTACTGTCGACCTAGAGACTGGATCCCCAAGATACTTATAAAGTCTGGCTCTTACTGGCTATACATAGAAACATAGAATTTGACGGCAGATAAGAACCACTTGGCCCATCTAGTCTGCCCCTTTTTTTATTTTATCCTTTAGGCAATCTCAACCCTTTTTTAACCTTAATTCTTTGTAAGGATATTCATATGCCTGTCCCAAGCATGTTTAAATTGCCCTACAGTCTTAGCCTCTACCACCTCTGATGGGAGGCTATTCCACTTATCCACTACCCTTTCTGTGAAGTAATTTTTCCTTAAATTTCCCCTGAACCTCCCCCCCTCCAGTCTCAATGTATGCCCTCGAGTTCTAATACTTCTTTTCCTTTGAAGAATGTTTCCCTCCTGAACTTTGTTAAGACCCTTGATATATTTGAAAGTTTCTATCATGTCCCCCCTTTCCCTTCTCTCCTCCAAACTATACATGTTAAGATCTTTTAGCCTTTCCGGGTAAGTTTTGTGATGTAGGCCATGCACCATTTTAGTTGCCCTTCTTTGCTACACTCTCTAATGTATTTATATCCTTCTGGAGATAGGGTCTCCAGAACTGGACACAGTATTCCAGATGGGGCCGTACCAATGACCTATACAGTGGCATTATCACTTCTTTTTTCCTGCTACTGATTCCTCTCCCTATGCAACCAAGCATCTGACTTGCCTTTCTCATTGCTTTGTTGCATTGCTTTCCTGCCTTCAAGTCACTTGAAATAGTGACTCCTAAATCTCTTTCCTCCTCAGTAGTTTCCATTATAGTACGCTTGATACTATACTTAGCCTTTGGGTTTTTGAGACCCAAGTGCATGATTTTGCATTTTTTAGCATTAAACTGTAGTTGCCACGTTCTTGACCATTTCTCAAGCCTACCTAGGTCATTAATCATTTGTTTGACCCCTCCCGGTGTGTCTACCCTGTTGCATATCTTTGTATCATCTGCAAAAAGGCATATCTTCCCTTCAATACCATCTCCAATGTCACCAACAAAGATATTAAAGAGAACTGGACCAAGTACAGATCCCTGGGGTACTCCACTGGTAACATTTCCCTCCATAGATTGCACTCCATTAACTACGACTGTCTGTTTCCTATCCTGCAACCAGGTTCTTATCCATTTAACTGATTTATAATCCACCCCCAGGCTTTCAAGTTTATTTAGCAGTCTGCGATGTGGGACAGTGTCAAATGCCTTACTAAAGTCTAGATATGCTACATCTAGAGCTCCCCCTTGATCTATTATTTTCATCACAGAGTCAAAAAAGTCAATAAGATTTGTTTGGCATGATCTCCCACCAGTAAATCCATGCTGTTTTGGATCCTGTAAGTTGTTTGATTTAAGATATTCCACTACTCTTTCTTTTAATAGTTTTTCCATTACTTTCCCTACTACTGATGTAAGGCTTACTGGTCTGTAGTTACTTGCTTCTTCCTTGCTTCCACTTTTGTGCAGTGAAACTACATTTGCTCTTTTCCAGTCCTCTGGAATAGCACCTGTATTTAGTGACTGGTTAAATAATTCTGTTAAAGGTGTAACCAGCACATCTTTTAGCTCTTTGAGTATCCTTGGGTGTATCCCATCTGGTCCCATTGATTTATCCACTTTTAGTTTTGAAAGTTCTGTTAGGACCTTCTCCTCTGTAAATGTATTTTCATCTACCTTGTTTTTATGAATGTCCTTGCAACTTAACTGTGGCCCCATCCCTTCTTCTGTAGTAAATACTGAGCAAAAATAATTATTTAGGTGATCTGCTATTGCCTTGTCTCCCTCCACCAAATGCCCACTCTCTGTCTTAAGTCTTATTATTCCTCCATTTGATTTTCTCCTTTCACTTATATACTTAAAAAAAGTTTTGCTCCCTTTATCTACTGACTGGGCCATTTTCTCCTCAGCTTCTGCCTTTGCACGTCTGATCACTTTCTTAGCATCCTTCCGTCTGTCCAGATACACCTCTTTGTCGTTATTATTTTGAGTCTGTTTGTATTTCCTAAAAGCCATCTTTTTTGCTTTCACACTAGTTGATACTTCTTTTGTGAACCACACTGGCTTCCTTTTCCTGGTGCTTTTCCTAACCATTTTGATACAAAGGTCTGTTGCACTTAACATTGCACTTTTCAGTTTTTTCCACCTCTCCTTCCAAGTTCCTCCAGTCTGCCAATGAATCACTTAAACATCTCCCCATTTTTCAAAGTCAGCATTTCTAAAATCCAACACCTTTGTTTTTGTGTGACAGGAGTTGGATCCTGTCTTTATACTAAACCATACTGCTTGATGATCACTGGATCCCAGGCGCTCACCCACATATATATCAGATATCCTATCACCATTTGTAAGAATTAGATCTAATATTGAGTCTTTGCGAGTGGGCTCCCTCACCAATTGCTTGAGAGATGCTCCCTGTAAGGAATGTAGAAATTTGCCACTTGTAGCTGAACTTGCAAAAGACCCCTCCCAATTTACATCAGGTAAATTAAAGTCTCCCATGATTATGACTTCTCCCTTAAAAGCCATTTTAGAGATGTCCAACAATAGGTTCCTGTCCAAATCCTGCCCCTGGCCTGGTGGTCTATAGATCACCCCAATGCGAATAACGTCCTTCTTCCCAGTTTCTATGGTGACCCAAAGGGCCTCAGTTTTGGCTTCAATATTTTGTATTAAAGTAGCATTTATGCTTTTTTTCACATACATTGCTACCCCTCCTCCTATTCTTCTTATTCTATCTTTCCTAAATAAATTGTATCCTGGTATAGCTAAGTCCCAGTCATGATTCTCATTGCACCAAGACTCTGTAATTGCCACAAAATCCAGGTTATCCCTTGTCATTATCGCAATTAGCTCTGGAATTTTGTCTCCTAAGCTCCTAGCATTTGCACACATAGCTTTAAGAATTTTGTCTGTGCATTTGTTATTAGTAGCCATGTCCAGAGCGTACAAAATAAATGACAAGTTTAAAGTTGAAATTACCTGTTTGGGGATGTTGCTTAGTATTTGTTTTCTTTTACTAATCGGTAATCATACTCTGTCCTTTACACCATGACTACACCTTACTAAATATAAAGATATAGTACACCTGACCACAATGGGTAAATGTTCAAAGGAGGTAAACACCAGTCAGTATGCAATAATAAACTGTTTCACCGAGCAACTTCCCCACACATGCAGTGACATTTACAAGAAATCATTACATCAAGAAACATACATAAGTTTGCCTAAGAGAGAACTGTAGTGAGCAGATTGGGGATGCCTTTTCATAGGTTTTTAAAACCAGATAATATGCATAAGATGAATTACATACTTTTGAGGCATTAAGGCAGTCCTTTTGTGGTAGTGTTGGTGTGTTGATGTTTCCCTTCTGTTTTCCTTCGGCTTAACGCAGGTATAACGCTATTTTTATAATAACACTTTTATGTAAGCACTACCAGCCGATGGCTATCCAGCCGTATACTAGACTTCAAATAGGATCAATATCCATGTGAATGCAATGATTGCAAACTCCACCCAGTACAACCCCCCTTTAAGCTAAGGCCATAAATTAGCTTATAAAAACAGACATTACATACCAATAAGGCAGCCAACTATATCTTTACAAAGAGAAAAACAAACAAAACAAAAAAAACTCGCTTTTTCAATATACCTAGACTATTCAATCATGATATTCATTTGACATAATCAGCAAATGCAGTACAACTTGCTGGGATTTGTAGTTCCACGAATCATACCTAGACTATTCAATCATGATATTCATTTGACATAATCAGCAAATGCAGTACAACTTGCTGGGATGTGTAGTTCCACGAATCATACCTAGACTATTCAATCATGATATTCAGTTGACATAATCAGCAAATGCAGTAAAACTTGCTGGGATGTGTAGTTCCACGAATCATACCTAGACTATTCAATCATGATATTCATTTGACATAATCAGCAAATGCAGTACAACTTGCTGGGATGTGTAGTTCCACGAATCATACCTAGACTATTCAATCATGATATTCATTTGACATAATCAGCAAATGCAGTACTACTTACTGGGATGTGTAGTTCCACGAATCATACCTAGACTATTCAATCATGATATTCATTTGACATAATCAGCAAATGCAGTACAACTTGCTGGGATGTGTAGTTCCACGAATCATACCTGTTGAGCACAAAGAGTGATGAGGAGTTGGTTCACAAAGTTCACAATCGACAACAGCTGATGGGGGGTTGTGTCAATGTTATTGCACTTTATGATTGTAATCCTATACTTTAAAAAAAGACTTCCAGGCATTATATTAAGGATGTTGTGAGCTCTAACGTGGAGTAATATTTGAGCCGTCTAAGCTTTCCAGAAGAATAGATCTGACATTATCCATGGATAAATCGTCTGTCAATACAATTCCTCATATATCCAAAATACGCTAAGGCTATTCCCTGTATCTAGCAATCGTTGTGGTCCAAAAGTTATTGCAATGAGATAGAACGACTGAGACTTACTGTAGATTAAACAGCCCGACAATTTTTTTTCTTAGCTGGCAAGGATAAGCTGTTTTTTGGTTGCTGAATTAAAAAATGAAAGTTTTTTTTTCTTCAAATTGGCTCTAGTTTTTTAGATAATAGATATGCTCAATGAATTGGGAATTTAGCCATAATGCATGTATATGGGAATCTACCAAAACATTCTAGAAGGTGATACAAGCGAATAATCTAATAGTTCACTCCATGATCACTCTACAAAATTCGCCATTCATATATAAGTGATATTCAACCAAGAAAATGTGTTTTGACCTGGTACAATAATGGCAGAGATTTTTCACCTTTTTTCCCTGGTCAATTCTTTCATGGACTATGTATGGATCTCCCTAATACCACCAACTTGTAATAAGTTCTAATTTTTGTTCTGTTTTCATAAAACACAAAGAAAAAAAACTACTACCACAAAGACAGATTTGCATTTTGCTGTCACAGAACTGATAGATTCTTTAAAAGGCATAATAAAATCCCAAATTTAGCTTAAACACTTCTATTTATGAAATAATAAAGTAAATATTTACAACATAAAATCAAAAGACATTCAGAAAGAAGTGTACCACTGCTCTGAGGAGTTTATATGGTAGAATGTTTCTTTTTTTAAATTTATTTCTTTATTTGCACAAACAATCCACAAAACCATATGTACAGCAATGATGCTTGTCCAAAGTAGATACAAAGGCAAAGAGAAAACCGTACCTTAAAATTTACATCGGCTAGCAGCTAATACAGAGAAATGTCAACATACAGTACAGTACATATAAAATACTTGTATTGTAATAACTTTATCACAATATATGTGTGTGACCACTGAGTTCACTTCTGGTTAGAGCTATTGCTGGAAATAGTGAGTCGAGCCTGTGGGCTCTTTCATGCACCCCACACACTCCCTTTGTTATATTTATCAGGGCAACCCCCCCTTCACTTTTTCCACATTTTGTTATGTTACAGCCTTATTCCAAAATGGAATAAATTCATTTTTTCCTCAAAATTCTACACAGAATACCCATAATGACGCCAAAGTTTTTTTTGAGATTTTTGCAAATTTATTAAAAATAAAAAAACTAAGAAATCACATGTACATAAGTATTCACAGCCTTTGCTCAATACTTTGTTGATACACCTTTGGCAGCAATTACAGCCTCAAGTCTTTTTGAATATGATGCCACAAGCTTGGCACACCTATCTTTGGGCAGTTTCGCCCATTCCTCTTTGCAGCACTTCTCAAGCTTCATCAGGTTTGATGAAAAGCGTTAGTGCACATCCATTTTCAGATCTCTCCAGAGATGTTCCATCGGATTCAAGTCTGGGCTCTGGCTGGGCCACTCCAGGACATTCACAGAGATGTCCTGAAGCCACTCCTTTCATATCTTGGCTGTGTGCTTAGGGTCATTGTCTTGAAGATGAACCGTTGCCCCAGTATGAGGACAACAGCGCTCTGGAGCAGGTTTTCTGTACATTGCTGCATCATCTTTCCCGCTATCCTGACTAGTCTTCCAGTTCCTGCCGCTGAAGAACATCCCCACAGCATGATGCTGCCACCACCATGCTTCACTGTAGGATGGTATTGACCTGGTGATGAGCGGTGCCTGGCATTCACGCCAAAGAGTTTAATCTTTGGCTCATCAGACCAGAGAATTTTGTTTCTCATGGTCTGAGAGTCCTGTAGGTGCATTTTGGCAAACTCCAGGCGGGCTGCCATGTGCTATTTACTAAGGAGTGGCTTCCGTCTGGCCACTCTACCATACAGGCATGCTTGGTGGATTGCTGCAGAGATGGTTGTCCTTCTGGAAGGTTGTCCTCTCCCCAAAGAGAAATGCTGTAGCTCTGACAGAGTGACCATTGGGTTCTTGGTCACCTCCCTGACTAGGGCCCTTTTCCCCTTTCGCTCAGTTTAGACAGCCGGCTAGCTCTAGGAAGAGTCCTGGTGGTTCTGAACTTCTTTCAGTTACGGATGATGGGGGCCACTGTGCTCATTGGGACCTTCAAAGCAGCAGATATTTTTCTGTACCCTACCCCAGATTTGTGCCTTGAGACAATTCTGTCTCGGAGGTCTACAGACAATTCTTTTGATTTCATGCTTGGTTTGTGCTCAGACATGCACTGGCAAGTGTGGAACCTTACATAGACAGGTGTATGCCTTTCCAATCCATGTCCAATCAACTGAATTTACCACAGGCTTCATTAAGCTGTAGGAACATCTCAAGGATGATCAGTGTAAATAGGATGCACCTGAGCTCAATTTTGAGCTTCACAACAAAGGCTGTAAATACTTAGGCACATGTGATTTATTTTTTATTTTTAATAAATTTGCAAAAACTTAAAAAAAAACAACCTTTTTTCATGTTGTCATGATGGGGTATTTTGTGTAGAATTTTATTCCATTTTGGAATAAGGCTGTAACATAACAAAATGTGGAAAAGGTGAAGGACTGTGAATGCTTTCCAGTTGCACTGTGGTATGATTAATCCAAGAACATTGACATTGAAGGAATTAAAGGTTGGGTCCACATATGTAATATCTTTTTCTTGCAGCTGCCGAAATAGCCAGCAGTATTTTACTTTTCCCTCCTGTGCCCCTCTATCCCTGATGGACTATTCCCAAAATATTCCACTCTGGTGTAATGTGAAGACTACCTTCCATATGAAAGCCTATAAAACCACCTATTCTCCTCCAAAGTCTCTTTATGGAAGGACAATCCGAAAAAAGTGGAAAAGATCTGCCCTAACTGTTCCACATTTTAAACACTTAGATGATGCCGATAACCCAATTTCCCACCGTCTCTGTGGAGACAGGTAGGCCCTGTGGAATATTTTGGGAAACATTTCCCCATAAATTGGGGATGGGAGGAGTCTCAATTAATTTTTCAGGTGCACCCAACATTATTTCCACAGAAACATTGGGAAAACTTTCCCTCCATTTTCCCAATCCTGCACAAAGTTCATTATAATCCATCATAGTTCTTAACAGCGAGTAATGTAATGATATTGCCTCATGGTTTGGGGTTCTTTTGGAGAGGAATTTGTCAATTCTATTCCCCTAGTCATTCATGCCAAGTACTAGACTAACTCTCTACTTGCGTAATGCTGTGCTTGGATAAATATTAGAGAAATAATTGAATCAAATTCTGCACATGCTTGTTTGAAAGTTTTTGGCTTTCTGTTCTGAACATCTGTGAATTGCCCCACCTTATACAATCCTACCCTCTTCCATAGAATGAAAGAATAGTCTGCCTCCCCATCCTGGAAATTAGGATTATTCAGGAAGGGAAGGTGGACTGATACATAGGTATATAACTTAAGTCTATGACGCAATATGTGCCATACTTTCCTTTTAGACATCAGGAGTGAGTTTCCTTGGATTTATAGGTCTGTTTAACAATCAAGAGCATGGAGAAATTCTGCCAATCCCATCTTGGCATCTTGGAGAGGAAAGACCCCTCCAATCAGGTATATTCATAATTATTGCTGTCTGACAACCAATCTCGAATATAACACAATTGTGCTAATTAATTATATAATTGTATATCTGGTAAATTAACTCAACCATTGGATGTTGGTTGTTGTAACTTTACAATTCCAATTCTAGCCCTTTTACCTTCCCATAAAAATCCACTAAATAGAGAATTAATCTTCCGCACATCACTGCGTATTAATACCACTGGTAATGACTGTAGCGGGTATAGAAGTCTTGGAAAATATACTATTTTTATCAAATTAAAATGCCCCAATAAGGAGATGGTTGGATAGATCTCTCCATCCCGCGAATTGTCTCTCACATTCCTCTATAGCTGATTTTATATTCATACTATATAACTGTAGTAGATTTTATATCTTTCAGAAGTTTTACACCTAAGTATGTCATAAATTTGATAGGTAAATCTCCAGCCCATGCCGGTTTTCTACATACTATCTTCAGATACATTGCCACAGACTAAGCTACAGTAAATTTACTGTAAGCCGGAAGCTTTTCCAAATTCTAAAAGTGTTTGCATTAGAGGAATTAGGGAGGGCCTTGCCTTTGTAACATACAGCAACAAGTCATCAGCAAAAGCTCCTAAATCTGGCGAATCCTGCAGATAACGAAGCATGGAATCCAGCACCAAGTTGGACAGGAGAGAGGAAAGTGGACATCCCTGTCATGTACACCTTTTAATTTTTACTTTTTGACTAGTATTCCCATTAACCAAAAGGGAAGTATATGGGAATTCATATAGGAAATGAATACAATTTCTAAACCTTTCTCCATGTTCCCTTGTTCTTAATACTTTATATAAATAGGGCCATGATATAGTGTCAAAGGTTTTATTGGCATCCAAGCTAAACAGTATACAAGGTTGAGATTTGGAGGTCAGCAGCTGAGATTTTACAATGGCCGCAATCGCATTTCTAATTCTTTTGACCGATTGTCGACCAGACACAAACCCAAGTTTATGGTCCATCAACAAACTGGAACAGATAGATTGCAATCTATTGGCCATTATTTTCATAAAAATTTTGTAATCCAAGTTCAACAAGGTTATCGGTTGAGAGGAAGACTCTTTTTGGGGTTCTTTACCCGCCTTTAGTATAAGTTTTATAAATGCCGAATTGAATGTTGGATAATGTGAACCATATTTATGTATATGCTGGTATAGGTCAAAAAGTATAGGGGTAATCTCAGATTGTAGTATTTTAAAATATTCTGCTGGGAGCCCATCAGGGCCTGGAGATTTTCTCAATTGTAGAGATGAGAGCGCTTCTTGTAACGCCTCAATTTTAATATCATAGTTAAGTATCTCTTTATGTACTTGAGATAATTTAGAGAGATGTGAATGTGCTAACAAGAGATCCATCAGAGATTCCTTCTTCGCATCCAATGTATCCAATTAAATATAGAATTTATCAAATATACTAGTGATTTCTGTATTATTAGTTATTAACTGCCCGTCATCTGGGTCTTGTATTGCTGTTATATGGTTTCTCATTTTTTGAGACTTTGCCATGGAAGCCAGAAGTTCACCCGCCTCCGGTTTCCAAATATATATACACTCACTCACTCACTCACTCACTCATCTCTATTTCTCTTACTTCCTGATATGTTAGGAAGCTGGAATCTAACATAGGTATTCTTCAGGTGGGAAATAGGAAAGCTGTGTAATTAGAACTTTAATAAACTTCCCCTAAGGGGATAAAAAGGGGGTGTTGATATAATGACATCATTACCAGATCAAAATTTGGATTGCTCCTTCAGTGGGTAGAATTAAATAAACTCCAATAATGATCCTGTCACTTTGTATCTGCTACAGATGCTCCTCGGGTAATGCCAAGAAACATGGATTAATATTTACTTACAGTAAGACGTCTCAAATTTACATCTCTATTGATTTATCACATTTTTTATCATTCGTTTATATTTAAAACTGTGACAGTCAGAAACTCTTGTGCGAAGAGCGGGTAGAACAGCTAATCTATAATATCTATTATTTGTGTAACCTAGTGATGTCATAGCCTGAGCCAGGAAGAAGCTTTCCAATAATTGTCTATTCTGTATATAGATCTACGAAGTGGCATCAGATGGATTAGCCATATATACCCTGAAACTCCTGGCAAAACTATCACTGAGAGAGTCGTATTTTTGTTTAGTCTTCCGTCTGTAATTATGGACATAAGATATAATATGGCCTTTAAGTACTGTTTTCGATGTTTCCCAAAATTAAATTGGGTCATCTCTATGTATTCTATTGTCCTTCTGAAATTCTTCCCATTTCTTCTTTGGATACTTTTGAAAATCCTCTAAATTATACAGGTATATTGGAAATTTCCACGGTCTTTTACCCCTTGGTAAAATGTTTCTTTATTTCTACATCCACAACTCTTATTAGTCTCTCTTTGTATGTAGGTCAGATCACTCATGGATCTACAAATGAGACACACAGCACCAGAATCCCATTGATGCATAGCATGTCGGATGCAGTCTTGAGGAGTGGCTTGTTTTGTACCTTCTTGTACAGATATGTCCCTCTTCATCTTACAGCCGGCAGCGGCTATTTGCAGCACGTTAGCTACTGCTGACTGGTGCATCTGTTTACTTGTAATAGTCATTGGTTGTGTCAGCAGAGGTTGCAGAATTATAGCAGAAGAGCACAGCAGTAGGTGGGCACTGATTTCCTTAGGACCACCGGGCACTAGGCACCCACCTGTACCACCTTGTGAGAAATCCAGCTTTGCATATATTAACCACTTCCCTGGTGTGTTTGCATCAGTTGCAACCAAATTAAACTGGGCTTCCCCTCACAAGGGCGCGCTGTCACACAAATTGCATTGGACAGGCTAGGTGGACCATCCCTACAAACCGGCGCACAGCGGCACGGATCACCTGTCCCTTGCCCAGTGGCATCATCTTCCCGCTGGACGCAGCGGCAACAGAGCGGAGACCGCGGACAGCCTCTGTTCACCATTGGTTGCGCTGGGCAACATCTCCACTTCTATAAACCTGCACTTTAGTAAATGTACTCCAAAGTATCCATGTGGTTCCACCTATGTTCTGCACTGCACATGGACTATTTACATTAATCACATATACAGTATTTTAAGAAATCATTTATTTGTAAATTCTATTCTGATATGGTGGAGATCACCCTTGATACTCCATTTGAAATATGCTTGTAGGTGAGACAGCCTTGATTGCTTCCCCTGAAACATACCAATGGTTTTTGAGGTTGCTGTGTAATACTTCTTTCTATTATTGTTTCCCTTCAATCGACTAGGGGCCAGTATAGTATTAGCATTCTGTTTAAAATGCATTATGTTCCTCTGTTTCTCTCGATCTCCCTGACACACTCTTTCTCTCTTGCTTCTCTCTCTCCCTGACATCCTTTTTCTCTTTTCTCTCTCCCCTCTATCTCTCTCTCACCCTGACTCTCCCTCTGTCTCTCTCTCCCTGACACCTTCTCTATTTCTTGCCCTCTCCCCTCTATCTTTCTCCTTGACACCCTCTCTCTCTCTTTCATTCCCTCTCTTTCCCTCCCTGACACCCTCTTTCCCTGACTCCCCTCTCTCTCGTTCTCCCCCCACCTCCCTCTCTGTCTCCCTCGCTTCCCCTCTCTATCTTTCTCTCTCTCCCTGACACTCTCTTTGTCTCTCACTCCACTCACTCTCTCTTCTATTCTGCCAAGGGGCATAGCAGTGGTGGGGTGAAGAGTCAATTTTATTGGTGGGGCCCCCACACCTTTGTTGCCCACTAGCCATAATCTGCCTCAAGGTGGTGTCTCCATTTTGAAAAAGTACATTTTATGGCCATTAATGTGTTATTGCCAATACTCAGCCAAGGATATTTTGCAACACAATTAGGCACAGGAACGCAACACCTACATACCCACATGTTGAGAGAGGAATGCTCCAACAGTGGTGTGTGAGGTTTTTTTTCCCTCCACATTCTTAAGTACAGTTAGCAGCTGCATCAATTTTCAGATCATCTTAGGATGGTCTGGCTATCTGGTTGACTAGTACATGTGTCAGTGATGACAGTGTGAGAATGCAGCAACTAGATCACTTGAAGGAGCACAATAATCAGGGAAGAGTGATGTGACAGAACCTGACTTATGTAGTAAGTCCTGGTTTGGAGCTGGGTTATGCTAGAAAATGAGGATAATATTAGACTGAGCTTAGACACAGCGCAGGAACTCAACTGATCAACATCACGACGTGGCCAGAGGCAGGAACCCTGAATTTAAATCCTTGCAATTATCTGTATGACTTTTAAATGCTCGACAGCACTGCTTGTTTTTGGGGGTGCTTTATTTATTTTCACTTATTGTCTATCCACAACTATTATTACTACTTCTTTTTATGTTGATGTGGATTTCTTTGGCCTAATCTGTGTAATCACTGAACACTGTCTTTTAAACCCAAAATATTTGTTTACAATAATGAACATTATGGGCAGAAAAGGCATACTAAACCAATAAATATTTCATTTGTGAAAAACACCAGTATAGGAAGGTTAGGTTAATTTTATCAACTCACAGGCTTCAAAATGCCTTCTTCTATTATAACAACCAGGTATGACTGGTTCTGCTTAGAACTTGGATGCATGGTCAATAAAAAAGTTCTGAAATGCTTGGTACTTTTATTGCACAAAGAACAAATATGTTTAGTATTTTCTTGGAAATGTGTAAAAGACACTAGATACGTGTTAAGGCAAGCAGGTATGCACAGCATGAGCAATGTGAAAATAATTTTGGACTTTTCCATATTTGAAAATGTAGTAACATTGAAGGGTTTATTTAATAGGAAAAGATAGCCTTATTAACTGTGTCTTAAAAAGAGCCTGTGTCCCGATTAGAAAACATCACTGTCCAAAATCAATGCTCACCCACAAAAATGCTCTCAATTCGTCCATTTATAATTAACCAAGCTGACATAATTTTCAGTTTTTGAAGGAACTTCAGAACAACACAGAAACATGGCGAGTGTAGCTGTATACATTTATAAATAATCTGTTGAATTGACTCCCTTGCGGTTTGGCTCACTGTCTCCGGGGTCTCTGATCTAAATTTCGCATCTGCTTAGTTCACAGATTTTCTTTGGGACAAACCAGCTATAGATGCAGTCAATATCAGCAAGGTTTTCTTAATAGGACAGTAATAAAGGAACAACCAAGAACCAAGAGCATTTTTTATGAGTGAGCTCAAGTTCTCAACATTTGGGTAATTTTCTAGTTAAATAATGCAGGATTTCAATACAATTGACTTAATTCTCCTAAAGATCCCTACTAAAATCCAGGGACTGATCCCAATAATAGATTGAAGTGATGCTTGCTAGATTATTTACAGTAGCATCTTTAGCTACCGATTTTAATGCCGTGTGAGAGGTCTATGCAACTTGTTTTATATTATAATTTATTATATTTACTTTATTTTTCCAAACCTCCAAGTGCAGCTACATCCCACTCCGAGCCGCCGGAGTATGATAAATTGATGCTGTGTAAAAGGATTGGAGAGCACACTCATCAATATAGTAATAATAACACTTTATGTAAAAAATACGTTCACGTACATCAAGGTTTAAAATCACAGGTATGGCAATAGTCTGCTGCAGGTAAAACCATCAGTGCTGTGATCTGTCTGGTGGCCAACCTCATACGCTAGCTCTGGACCCAGTGGGTGATGTCACAGTGCCCACATCGTTTAGCCACTTCCAACGCATTTTGTCCCAGTCCCTCATTGGACGAAATGCATTGGGTGTGGCTAAACGATGTGAACATTGTTGTCTACATAAAGTGTTATTATTATTATAGTGACGAGTGCGCTCTCCAATCCTTTTACTCAGCATATATGTGTGTGTCTCTCTCTTTTATATATATATATATATATATATATATATATAATGTGTATGTGTGTGTGTGTGTGTGATTGTGTAGACTGCAAAGTAGCAGTTTTAGTAAACTCATTAAGGAAAGTTTATTGAAAGTTGGGTCACTTGGAATGCAGTCTATTTTGTTTCTAGCCTAAAATTTTTACTTACTGTGGTTTGGTACAAACAACACATTTCTTATGTGGCAGCTGCACTAGTTACAATCTTATCAGCACAGGGGCACCAATTTTCTTTTTGTGTCCTTAAAAGTACTTTTTTCAATACGAAGTAACTACAATCACACTTCTATGAAGATAAAATTATTTTTTTTACTTCTCTAAGCATCTTATTTTGGACTAATTTTCTTTTGTCATTTACTGTAGGCACAATTATGAACAACATGAACATTTTTAATTCCACATACACAATAAATATAGCATAGTCTTCTATAATGTGTATTTCTACAGTTTTCCAAATGTTAAAAAAGTGTTTTCAATTCACTGTTCTGTTTTTTCCCCTTAAATTACGCTTTACATTTAAGACACCTCAAATGTAAAATATTTCTTTCATTAATCCATTTCTGATTTTTTTTTTTTTTAACTAGGTTGCTGCTATTTATAAAGATCCAAGTATCGGGAATCTCATAAATATATTGATTGTAAAGCTTATAATAATTCACAATGAACAGGTAATTGTAATTTTATGTTTTCATGTTTTACAGTTTTGATTGTGGGTCAATCCTTCAATTTCTGTCAAAGGCAAGATTACACATTGATTAACATCTACTTAGTCTGACATCATGGACCAAGATTTTAAACTTTACCACATTCAGTACATAAGTGGTCAAAATGAATGACATTTATCAGTCTGCCCCACTGGCACTGGTCTGACCAGACCCAGTATGTCTGGGTTCTGTTATTGTGGTGAGAAGAATGCAAACATAGGTACTTAGCAGTCAACTGTCCGCAGTCAAAAATCATGGGTTTTTAAAATCCATTGCTTAGCAAATATACCCTTTGGTTTTAAAGAAACATATATCTATATATATAAATGCGAAAGCACTCACTCACTCACTCACTCACTCACTCACTCACTCACTCACTCACTCATCACTCTTACTTCCCAATCCTGTAAGATAGGAAGCTGAAATTAACATACAGTAGGAATTCTTCAGGTGGGAAATAGGAAAACTACGTTATTAGAATTTTAATAAACCTCCCCTATTGGAATGAAAAGCAGGTTGACATAGTGACGTCATTACTGATGCATGGCTTGCGTTGCGTGAACGATAATGCCTAAACGGACAATTGGATTAAAATTTGGATTGCACCTCCAGTGTATAGAATTTAATAAATTACAAAAATGGTCATGTCACTTTTTACCATATCTGCTACGGGTGCTCCTCGGGTAGCGCCATGAAACATGGATTAATACAGTATTTACTTACATTAAGAAATCACTAATTTACATCTCTATAGATATATCAAATTTTTAACACTCATTTATATTTACACCAATGAAAATCAGAAACTCCTGGGCGAAGAACAGATAGAACAGCTAGTATTCTATTAAAAGTTAGGTTTCATATATAAGTAGATTGTATGTCCAAAAACGTACTGTACTGTCTATTTTTATTTGTTGTTACATTCCAATGTTTGTTAGCCTTTGCCACCATAAAATTTCTACATTTTGCAAAATTAGAGAAAACAAACACTGCTAGTAAGCATTTTCAAAAATATCTATGCCCCGATTTGCCCAGTCTTGTTCTTCCATGGCACTCACATCCACATCAAAGGTAATATTTCACCTAATCTGATAAATGTTTCATTCATTATCTTAGAAGGTAGTGTATAATTCTTTTTTTTGTTTTGTTTTTATTTCAAATATCAGGATGGACCAGTCATCAGCTTTAATGCAGCTACAACGCTTCATAACTTTTGTGTTTGGCAAAGAGCACAAAATGTTCCAGATGATTTTCATCCTTCTCACTATGATACTGCTGTTCTACTTACCAGGTATTATTTGCCAAACTGCAGCTGTACTCTGTTACTTTGGTTCATTGAAATGTTTAATGGAAATAACCAGGGGTTAAAGTGAGCTGGAACGGGGCGGAACTGCGTTCCGTCAGTTCCACTTGGAGACGGAATGCAGTTCCGCCTCCTCCGGCTCACCTAACCCGATGTGTGCTTGGCACCGCAGGGAGATGTTGGGCGCCCGCTGAGATTGTGTTACCAGCGGGCGCCTGGCTCTCTCTCCACATCGGAAGCCAACGACAGGAGCTCATTACTGAGCTCCGGCTTCCGGCTCTGTCAGTGTGCGCTATGGGAGAGACGTCATGAGGTCTCTCCCATAGTGCCGAGGAGAGGGGGCCGAAAGGACTGCAGCGGTGGGACGCTGGAGCGGGGCTTGGTAAGTATGATGTGTTGTTTATTTTTTTATATGTGTGAGTGCTTATACTGGGGGCAAATTACTGGGAGCAAGCTACAAGGGGTCAAACTATGGGGGGGGGGCAAGCTACTGGGGGCAAACTACAAGGGGGCTAACTACTGGGAGCAAACTACAGGGGGGCTGTACTACTGGGGGCATAGCTACAGGAGCATTACTACTTTGGGGCATTACTACTTGGGGGTATTACTACTGGGGCAAACTACAAGGGGGCAAACTACAGGGGGGCTAAACTACTGGGGGCATAACTACAGATGATAAACTACTGGGGGCATTACTACTTGGGGCTAAACTACAGGGGGGCTAAACTACAAAGGGGCAAACTACAGGGGGGCATTACTACTGGGGGCATTACTACAAGGGGGCAAACTACACGGTGGTTAAACTACTGGAGGAATAACTACAGGGGCTAAACTGCTGGGGGCATAACTATAGGGACTAAACTACTAGGGGCATTACTACTTGAGGGCTAAACTACAAGGGGGCAAACTACTGGGGGCAAAGTACAGGGGGGCATTACTACTGGGGGCATAACTACAGGGGCATCACTACTTGGGGCATTACTACTTTGGGCATTACTACTGTGGGCAAACTACAAGGGGGCAAACTACAGGGGGGCTACACTACTGGGGGCATTACTACTTGGGGCTAAACTACATGAGAGCTAAACTACAAGGGGGCAATGCTACTGGAGACATTACTACAAGGGGGCAAACTACAAGGGGGCTAAACTACTGGTGGCTAAACTACTAGGGGCATAACTACAGGGGCTAAACTACTGGGGGCATTACTACTTGGGGGCTAAACTACTGGGGTCATTACTAACGGGGGCTAACTACTGGGGCAAACTACATGGGGCTAAACTACTGGGGGCATTACTACTGAGGGGCTAAACTACTGGGGGCATAACTGCAGGGGCTAAGCTACAGGGGGCATTACCACTGGGGGCTAAACTACTGGGGACATAACTGCAGGGGCATTACCACTGGGGGTTAAACTACTGGGGGCATAACTACAGGGGCTAAATGACTGGGGGCATTACTACAGGCAACATTACTACTGGGGGCAATACTACACAGGGGAATTACCATTAAGGGCATTACTAATGGGGGCACTACTAATGAGGGCATTGTAAAGGGGGGCACTTCATAAGATGCATCACTCCTGGGGACATAAGGGGCACTACTGCTGGGGAGCATTGCATAAGGGGCAACACTACTATGGGCTCTATATAAGGGGCACTACCACTGTGGGCATTATCAGTACAGTGGACATTGCATAAGGAACACTAATACTGTGGGCTTTGTATAAGGGGCACTACTGCTGTGGACATTATGTGTATTACGGGGTGCTACTACTGTGGGCATTATGTGTTTTAGGGGTGCTACTACTGTGGGCATTATTACTATTGTGTGACCATGCCCCTATTTGAGACCATGCCCCCTTTTTTGGGGCGCGTGCCTAGGGTGTGCATAATACCTTTATTACATGTGCGCCGTGGGGAGGGAGGGGGGTGAGTTCCACCACCTCTCTAGGACGACTGTAAGCAGTGGAAATAACAGGTCCATGCACAATAATCTTAAAATTAGTATTGATTCACTTTGAAAATCCTAGCAACAAATACCAGATCATCATTATCTGCTGATCAACAAATAAACAATACCTGGGAATTCAAAGGGGGCACAGTTGTTCTGTGTATTTAGCGTGTAACAAAACTTCACCTCTTTTCATTTTTGTTCCAAAACTGATTGATTATTTGTTTTTATGGTGTTTATAAATTTACTTTGTAGATTAAAAAGATATGCCATTATTCACGTTTAGAATTTCTTGTATTTCTTCTTTTTAATATTGCACCTTTTACACTGATACCACACTTCCTTACCTTCACTTACCAACAGCTAAAAAATAAAATCTTTATTTTTATCAATTTATTTTAATAAGCTTCTCTGAGGTTATCATTACCTTAAATTAGTTATAACCCACATAACCTTCAATGCTTCCCTATCCAGTTACATTCTCTCTGTACAGTCCACATAACCTCACATTTTGTCTTCCAACATTGCTGGGTGATAATATCATACAACCCATTAAGAACCTAGCAATCTGGTGGGCCATTATGCAACAGGTAGCATCTATCCTTGTGTATCAATGCCTATTTCCCTATAGATTGTAAGCTTGCGAGCAGGGCCTTCCTACCTCTATGTCTGTCTGTCTTTGCCCAGTTTTTTATTTTCAGGGAGCTCTGCTGGCAACAGACTCCCTGCATCGTGGGACTGAGGGGAGAGAAGCAGACCCACTTCTTAAGAGTTAAGGGCTCTGCTTCTTAGGCTACTGGACACCATTAGCTCCAGAGGGAGTCGGAACACAGGTCTCACCCTGGGGTTTGTCCCGGAGCCGCGCCGCCACCCTCCTCACAGATGCCGGAAAAAAGAAGCCTGGTGAGTATGACAGATCATAAGAAGACGTCAGGCGGCAGAAGACTTCAGATCTTCATGAGGTAAGCGCGCAGCAGGTAGCTGCGCGCCATTGCTTCCACATTTACACACACACATGGCACTGATGGGTGCAGGGCGCGGGGGGGCGCCCTGGGCAGCAATAAACCTTGTTTTTAGGCAAGAAGCATGTAGTTAGGCTGCAGGGCAGTAAACTACGAATCCCCGCCATTTTTATTTTTTTTCAAAATCTCGAGCGGGACCGAAGCCCGCCGCGCGAGGGGACGGAGCTTGATCCCTCAGCACTAACCAGCACCATTTTCTCCACAGAGGCTGCAGAGAACGCTGGCTCCCCGGACTCTCCCCTGCTGAGCATCAGAGGGCTGAAAATAAGAGAGGGGTGCACATATTTAAAGCGCAGTGAGTGGGGAATTCTGTATACATTTATATGTAAAAGCGCTATCTGGGGTTTTTTCCCTGGGTCAGTTGGCGCTGGTATGTGCTGGCATACTCTCTCTCTGTCTCTCCAAAGGGCCTTCTTTGGGGAATTGTCCCCTTATAGTTATATCCCAGTGTGTGTATGGGGTGTCGGTACGTGTGTCGGCATGTCTGAAACGGAAGGCTTATCCAAAGAGGAGGTGGAACAGATGAGTGGTGTGTCTCAGTCGGGGGTGCCGACTCAGGATTGGATGAATATGTGGCATATGTTAAATGCTAGTGTAGCTTCACTGCATGAAAGACTGGACAAAGCAGAGTTCAGAGCGTCGGCAGGTAATCAATCTACAGATTGTGCCGACTCACAGGACCCGTCGGGGTCTCAGAAACATCCCTTCTCACAAATAAGGGACACAGATACCGACACGGACTCTGATTCCAGTGTCGACTATGATGAAGTAAGGTTGCACCCCAGGGTGACAAAAAGTATTCAGTGCATGATTATTGCAATAAAAGATGTGTTACATATTACTGATGAGCCCTCGGTGCCCGACACGAGGATACACATGTTTAAGGGAAAGAAACAGGTTATAAACTTCCCTCCTTCCCATGAAATTAATGAGTTATGTGAAAAGGCTTGGGAAACTCCAGATAAGAAACTGCAGATTCCCAAAAGGGTTCTTATGGCGTACCCTTTCCCTACACAGGACAGGGTACTTGGGAATCCTCTCCCACAGTGGACAAAGCCTTAACACGCCTTTCCAAGAAGGTGGCGCTACCGTCCCCTGACACAGCGGCCCTCAAGGACCCTGCGGACCGCAGGCAAGAGACTACACTAAAGTCTATCTACACTCATACTGGTACTTTGCTTAGACCGGCAATTGCGTCGGCATGGGTATGTAGTGCAGTAGCAGCTTGGACAGATACACTGTCAGCTGACCTTGATACCCTAGATAGGGATACAATTTTGTTAACATTAGCTCATATTAAGGACGCAGTCTTATATATGAGGGACGCTCAAAGAGACATTGGTTTACTGGGTTCAAGAGCCAATGCTATGGCTATTTCGGCAAGAAGAGCCTTGTGGATCCGCCAATGGACGGGGGATGCAGACTCAAAAAGGCATATGGAGGTTTTACCTTACAAAGGTGATGTATTGTTTGGGGACGGCCTCGCGGACCTGATCTCTACAGCTGCCGCGGGTAAGTCGACCTTTTTACCTTTTGTTCCCCAACAGCAAACGAAACCCCCACAATATCAGATGCAGTCCTTTCGGTCGCATAGATCCAGAAGAGGTCGGGCTCCTCTTTCCTCGCCAGAGGTAAGGGTAGAGGCAAGAGGACACCTGCTGCGGCTGGTTCCCAAGAGCAGAAGTCCTCCCTGGCTTCCGCTAAGTCCACCGCATGACGCTGGGGCTCCCCTGCGGGAGTCCGCTCAGGTGGGGGCACGCCTTCGACTATTCAGCCAAGTCTGGGTTCAGTCAGACGTGGACCCTTGGGTGATAGAAAAAGTCTCCCAGGGCTACAAGCTGGAATTCGAAGAGGGGCCCCCACGACATTTTTCAAGTCGGCCTTACCAGCTTCTACTCCAGAGCGGGAAGTAGTGCTAGCTGCAATTCAAACGCTGTGTCAACAGCGAGTGATTATCAGGGTTCCCCTGAGCCAACAGGAAAAAGGGTATTATTCAACCCTATTTGTGGTCCCAAAGCTGCATGGTTCGGTCAGGCTCATTTTAAACCTAAAATCCCTGAACCTGTACCTGAAAAGATTCAAATTCAAGATGGAATCGCTCCGAGCGGTGATAGCCTGCCTGGAAGGGGGAGATTTTATGGTGTCACTGGACTTAAAGGATGCTTACCTTCATGTCCCCATATATCCCTCTCATCAGGAGTACCTGAGATTTGCGGTACAGGATTGTCATTACCAGTTTCAGACGTTGCATTTGGGCCGTCCACGGCCCCGAGGATTTTCACCAAGATAATGGCGGAAATGATGGTGATCCTGTGCAAGCGAGGAGTCACAATTATCCCATACTTGGACGATCTCCTGATAAGAGCGAGGTCAAGAGAGCAATTACTGGAGAACGTGGCACTCTCTCAGAGAGTGCTTCAGCAACATGGGTGGATTCTCAATCTACCAAAGTCACAGTTGTTTCCGACAACTCGACTAGCCTTCCTTGGCATGATACTGGACACGGAACAAAAGAAAGTTTTCCTCCCGTTGGAAAAAGTCCAGGACCTCCAGAACATGGTCCCAGAACTACTGAAGCCGAAAAGAGTGTCAGCTCATCAATGCACTCGGGTTCTGGGGAAAATGGTGGCAACTTACGAGGCCATTCCCTTCGGCAGGTTCCATGCAAGGACGTTTCAATGGGATCTTCTGGACAAATGGTCCGGGTCCCATCTACAATTACATCAAAAAATAACACTGTCCCCCAGGGCCAGGGTGTCTCTTCTATGGTGGCTGCACAGTGCTCACCTTCTAGAGGGTCGCAGGTTCGGCATTCAGGACTGGATCCTGGTAACCACGGACGCGAGCCTCCGAGGATGGGGAGCAGTCACCCAAGGAAGAAATTTTCAGGGACTATGGTCAGACCAGGAGTCCTGTCTACACATCAACGTGTTGGAGCTAAGGGCCATATACAACGGCCTTCGACTAGCAGAGATTCTTCTTCGCAACCTACCGGTTCTGATTCAATCAGACAATGTCACAGCAGTAGCTCATGTGAACTGCCAAGGCGGGACAAGAAGCAGAGTCGCGATGGCGGAAGCCACCAGGATTCTTCGCTGGGCGGAAAATCACGTAAGCGCTCTGTCAGCTGTCTTCATTCCGGGAGTGGACAACTGGGAAGCAGACTTCCTCAGCAGACACGATCTCCATCCAGGAGAGTGGGGACTTCATCAAGAAGTCTTTGCAGAGATAACGGATCTCTGGGGAGTACCTCAAATAGACATGATGGCGTCATGCCTCAACAAGAAGCTTCGGAGGTATTGTGCCAGGTCCCGGGACCCTCAGGCAATAGCAGTAGACGCTCTGGTAACACCATGGGTATTCCAGTCGGTCTACGTGTTCCCTCCTCTTCCTCTCATCACAAAAGTGTTGAGGATCATATATCGAAAAAGAGTACAAACATTACTCATTGTTCCAGACTGGCCTCGAAGGGGCTGGTACTCAGATCTTCAGGAGATGCTCACGGAAGATCCCTGGCCTCTTCCTCTAAGGGAAGACCTGTTACAGCAGGGGCCCTGCATGTTCCAAGACTTACCGCGGTTACGTTTGACGGCATGGCGGTTGAACGCCGGATCCTAGCGGAGAAGGGTATTCTGGAGGAGGTCATACCTACTCTAATAAAGGCTAGGAAGGAGGTGATGGTAAAACATTATCACCGTATCTGGCGGAAATATGTCTCTTGGTGTGAAACCAAGAATGCTCCTACGGAAGATTTCCATCTGGGTCGTTTTCTCCACTTCCTACAGACAGGAGTGGATATGGGCCTAAAGTTAGGCTCTGTTAAAGTACAGATTTCGGCCTTGTCAATATTCTTTCAGAAGGAATTGGCTTCTCTCCCAGAAGTCCAGACGTTCGTAAAAGGAGTACTACACATCCAGCCTCCCTTTGTGCCCCCGGTGGCACCATGGGACCTGAATGTGGTGTTGCAGTTCCTTAAATCACACTGGTTTGAACCCCTGAAAACGGTGGAGTTGAAATTTCTCACCTGGAAGGTGGTCATGTTGTTAGCCTTGGCATCTGCGAGGCGTGTGTCAGAATTGGCGGCCTTGTCTTACAAGAGCCCTTACTTGATTTTTCACGTAGATAGAGCGGAATTGAGGACTTGTCCTCAATTTTTACCCAAGGTGGTGTCTTCATTTCATATGAACCAACCTATTGTGGTGCCTGTGGCTACGAGTGACTTGGAGGATTCCATGTCCCTGGATGTAGTCAGGGCCTTAAAAATTTATGTAGCCAGGACGGCTAGAATTAGGAAAACAGATGCATTGTTTGTCCTGTATGCTGCCAACAAGATTGGCACGCCTGCTTCGAAGCAGACTATTGCTCGCTGGATCTGTAACACGATTCAGCAGGCTTATGTTACGGCTGGATTGCCGTTACCGCATTCAGTAAAGGCCCATTCCACTAGGAAGGTGGGCTCTTCTTGGGCGGCTGCTCGGGGCGTCTCCGCATTATAGCTTTGCCGAGCAGCAACTTGGTCGGGGTCAAACACTTTTGCTAAGATCTACAAGTTTGATACCCTGGCTGATGAGGACCTAGCATTTGCTCAGTCGGTGCTGCAGAGTCATCCGCACTCTCCCGCCCGATTGGGAGCTTTGTTATAAACCCCATGGTCCTTACGGAGTCCCCAGCATCCTCTAGGACGTAAGAGAAAATAAGATTTTAAACATACCGGTAAATCTTTTTCTCCTGGTCCGTAGAGGATGCTGGGCGCCCGTACCAGTGCGGAAAAATCTGCAAGACTTGTATATAGTTATTGCTTACATAAGGGTTATGTTACAGTTAGACTCGGTCTTGGACCGGTACTGTTGTTTTTTCATACTGTTAACTGGTTATGTGTATTCCAGGTTATATGGTATGATTGGTGTGGGCTGGTATGTATCTTGCCCTTAGATTAACAAAATCCTTTCCTTGTGTTGTCCATCTCCTCTGGGCACAGTTCTCTAACTGAGGTCTGGAGGAGGGAGGGGCATAGAGGGAGGAGCCAGTGCACACCATACTAGAAAGTTCTTTTAGGTGCCCATGTCTCCTGCGGAGCCCGTCTATACCCCATGGTCCTTACGGAGTCCCCAGCATCCTCTACGGACTAGGAGAAAAAGATTTACCGGTAGGTTTAAAATCTTATTTTATGTAGAAGCCTGGACCTGTAGTCCCATCCACCCCATTGTTAATCTTGCCCTGGGTACATTTAGGAAAAAGCACTTTACATATTAACAGTATGTAAAGTGGTATGAAATGTCTAAGCACATAGATTCATATTTAGTAAAAGGAAACACCTCAGCAGTTCAAAGGAGGTTTTGACATTTTTCATCACGATCTTAAGAGGAAGCAATTATGTTTGTTGATGTTTTTATTTTTTCATTAACTAAATTAGTATGTTAATTAATTTTATTTTTGTTTGTCTTTCATTATTGCTGCAGATGTAGATGTTAGTAAATCGCTAGTTTGGTATCTGCTTATGTTCTGAATTAGATTTAGTTTTAACAGATGGTAGCAAGTTATGTACAGTAGTTGCAATATTTCTGCTTTACAACAGCAATACCAGTAACCGCAGATCATATGTACCTGCTATAATTGAATCTGCTTTTTGTGTGTGTGCTGATCCATTATGGTTTAATGCAGAATAGGAACTATGCCTTCAAATTGAAAAATCACCATGATGTCAACATAAAGTATAGGAGTTTAGTGAGGAAGTATCAGCTTGTGTATTCAGTAAAGGTCAGGCCATTTTCTGTATTCGCTCCTCCGAGATAAGACAGCATAGCCCTACATGTTTACACAATGCCTGATGCAGGGCCGTATCTAGACCTTGTGGTGCCCAGGGTGAAAAAATAGGGGCGTGGCTTCATGGAGAAGGGGTGTGGTCAGTTATGCCCCCTGTAGCTTTTCCCTCAGTAGTTGTGCCCCCAGTACTGTGCCCCCTGTACTTGGGCCCACAGTAGTATTACCCCCAGTACTGTGCCCCCTGTAGAGTTGTGCCCCCAGTAGTATTGACCCCAGTACTGTGACCCCTGTAGAGTTGGGCCCCCTAGTTATGCCGCTTACAAAAAAAATAAAATAAATACATAAAAATAAAATAATACTCACAATCCCCGCTCCTGCTTCCGACTGCTGCTGCCCTCCATCTCCGGCCGCCGCCGCCGCTCCTTGGATCTATGGGAGAGACATCGTGATGTCTCTCCCATAGCACCGCATAGACACTAGAGGTCAATTATGACTTCTAGCGTCTATGTGCGCTCCCACAATGCAGTGCGGGTGCGCGATGACTTCATCGCGCACCGCACAGCACCACATCTACACAGTACCGGGGGCGGCACTAGTAGCAGATCTTGCCACGGTGGCGGCGCCCTCTGGATGGCGGCGGCGCCCTCCGAAAGGCGGCACCCGGACAGAAATCCTGCTTGCCCATAGCAAGATCCGCTACTGGCTTGATGCCTCCCCTGCTGGCTTCTATACAATGTGCTAATCTATCTAGCAATACTCCAGTCACTACACCTGGGTCATCCAAGCTGACTTGACCAATCGAAGAGCAACAAGTACTCAGAGGGAACTGAGAACCATGTTATTGGGAACCTTGGGCTTTGCCAAGTAGTAGATCCATTCTATGTAGTGTATATTATTATTATTATTATTATTATTATTATTATTATCCTTTATTTATATGGCGCCACAAGGATTCCGCAGCGCCCAATTACAGAGTACATAAACAAATAATCAAACAGGAAAGCAGCAACTTACAGTTGATGACAGTATAGGACTAGTACAGGGTAAATAAACATAGTTACATCAGCAGATGACACTGGAATAAGTATCAGGTGGCAGAAGACTGATGGAATTGGTGCAGTTGAAGATTATAAAAGCAAGAAAGGATAAGCACATGAGGGAAGAGGGCCCTGCTCGTGAGAGCTTACATTCTATATATCATGGATGAGAGAATGTTTCTGATTGGCTGCTCATATTTGAAACAGTCAGGCTTGATGGACATGAACTCAATTGATGATGAAGCAGTCCTCTTCATCACCCCCCCCCCCCCCCCTCCCTCCCCCCATATGTATTACATGGCAGATTATGCCATGTATTTAGCATGGATACTGCCCGACAGAAAAAATAATAGCCACATAAAATATTATAAATAAAAATAGGGCCAAAGTAATTAAGTATATCTATGACTAAGGAACACTTATTAATAAGAGGACACACATGTATTTTGATTACAAATGGCCACAGTTTTATTTTCATTGAACTGTGTTGGCACATTTTTTATTATTCCTAAAAAGGCCAAATCTTGTAGCGCTTGTGCTGGTTGCTCCACAAAGGGAAGTATTTCAACATTTTTATCCTGTTACCCACTGCCCATATGAACCATGAAGTGCCCAGTGTTACAAAGTGTTGGGTCAGGCATCTCTAGTCCCTCTCCCCAAAGGATTGGACATGAGTATGGTTTTTCCCCCTGTTTAATAATCTTTATTTTTTCCCCCTACCTAATGTTTAGAAGTTGATTTGTCATAGGGGTTTTGGAGTCTCTACATCTACTCACATCTGTATTGGTTTGAGTTTCACTCACTAAACTGCTCGATAGTACAGCATGCAATTTGTAGGTGAAAACCGATAGCAAAGTGTGGCTGTTTCAAAACGGAAACAAACCCCAAGAAAAAAAAAAAAAAACAACACACACACACACACACACACACACACACACACACACACACACACACACACACACACACACACACAATAAAAATGTTATCATTTTGTGTATAATACAGATCTACACATTTGCAAATGTTTGATCGAGGTAATGTACATGGTAATATAATTTAGTTTTATGTGTGACTTTTGCTTTAGCATAGTGTTGATTTATATAGGATATATTTATTTTCGGTTTACTTAAAAATGGATTTATATAATGTGATACTATATGTTGGCTAAAAAAAGTCTCTTAGGCAAATGTTTTGATACTTTAAATACAAATGTGAAGTTATATCATATTGACTATCATTACATATTTTGGTAACCTATTAATTCAGGTTATACATATTAATCCTAAATAATGTCTCTTTTCTATAGGGAGGATATATGCAGAGCCAGTAATAAGTGTGATACTCTAGGTAAGTAGCTTATTTGTCATTATAGCATTGCTTTTTGTGGAGCTCTGTATGGTGATATGTTTATTTTAGTCTGTGTTTGTATTTTTACTGTACTCAGTACTTTGTTCTGAGATTGTAAAAGGAGAAAAGTAGAAAACGTAGGGGGGACTGTAATAGGGTGTGAGAATCAGAAAGTGAGAGATTTTGGGAGATTTCTCCTGTTTACATGGCAAAATCAGCCTGATTGCCACTTAAAAAACAGGAGAAATCTCCCAAGATCTCTCAGTTTCTGATTCTCACACCCTATTACATCCCCCCCCCGTAATATACAATACAGGTTGAGTATCCCTTATCCAAAATGCTTGGGACCAGAGGTATTTTGGATATCGGATTTTTCCGTATTTTGCAATAATCGCATACAATAATGAGATATCATGGTGATGTTACCTAAATCTAAGCACAGAATGCATTTATGTTTCATATACACCTTACACACACAGCCTGAAGGTAGTTTTAGCCAATATTTTTTATAACTTTGTGCATTAAACAAAGTGTGTGTACATTCACACAATTCATTTATGTTTCACATACACCTTATACACACAGTCTGAAGGTCATTTAATACAATATTTTTAATAACTTTGTGTATTAAACAACGTTTGTGTACATTGAGCCATCAAAAAACAAAGGTTTCACTATCTCACTCTCACTCAAAAAAGTCTGTATTTCGGAATATTTGGATATGGGATACTCAACCTGTATTTGATTGGAGGAAACAGAATGTATTTAATGGTGGTCAAAGTGATTTGCCTTTTATAACATATCTTAAATTAATGTGTAAAAAAATAATAAGTACTGTAATGCAAATTGGTTGAATAATAAATTGATCTATTTACATGTTTTCATTATGGTTTTAAAGGTTTAGCTGAACTAGGTACAATGTGTGATCCTCACCGTAGCTGCTCAATCAGTGAAGAAAATGGTTTAAGTGCTGCATTCACCATAGCACATGAACTGGGTCACGTGTAAGTATTTTCTACATTTAATTTGTATAACCACTTAATCGATGATTAGTTTTTAGAAAAAGTCATCACAAATTGGTTATTTCTTTAATTAAATGAAGCACATCACTTTTAGAAACATTTAAGTATTTTAGTGGATAACAAATATCTGTATTAGCTGACAGCGGTATCCCGACACTGAAGATCCCAATACCGGACGGAGCAAGTATTTTAACCCCCTCCCCTCCCCTAACCCTAACAGTTTGGTGGTGGTGGCTATGACTAACTCTTGGGGGCTGGCAGCTACGGCCAACCCTCAGGTGGTGTCGGCTATGGCTAACCATCCCATTAGTGCCTAACCCTAACCTCCTATAGTGCCTAATCCTAACCCTTCCCCCCAGGCCTTAACCTCTCCCTCTGGGCCCTAACCCATACATCGATACTAACCTTTAGGATGTTGACTGTCGGTGTTTCGGTGCTGGTCTCCTGAGTAGTGTCGGGATTCCGGTGTCTGCAACATAACAGCCAGCAGCCAGGATGCCGAATGTATTCCATATATACTTGGCTATTAACATTGCTTTTCAAACTTTATTGGGAATCCTTGGCTACTAACATTGCTCTTCAACCCTTGTCAGGAATCCTTGATTATTAACATCAATTCTCTTCAACCCTTGTCGGGAATCCTTGACTGTTAACATTGCACGTCATCCCTTGTCAGGAATCCTTGGCTATTGTATTAACATTGTATTCTTTTCTGGTTAAAAATGTGTGGCAGATTAGTAATATATTAGAGCAGTAAACCTGTGGGGGCAGCTAGACACTTGCAGGGATGCCTCAGGTTGGTGGTCCAGGACCAACATCAAATTATTTATGGTCAGAGTGATAAGCAAAACCAGTGCTGGTGACTGCGAATAAAATTTGTGTACAATTAGAACCACATCTATATCCACCACCACATAACTGAACATAAGGGTGACAGGTAAGCACAGTTTACCTTTTTTTATATTTCTCTGACGTCCTAGTGGATGCTGGGGACTCCGTCAGGACCATGGGGATATAGCGGCTCCGCAGGAGACAGGGCACAATAATAAAAGCTTTAGGATCAGGTGGTGTGCACTGGCTCCTCCCCCTATGACCCTCCTCCAAGCCTCAGTTAGATTTTTGTGCCCGACGAGAAGGGTGCAATCTAGGTGGCTCTCCTGAGCTGCTTAGAATAAAAGTTTAAGTTAGGTTTTTTATTTTCAGTGAGTCCTGCTGGCAACAGGCTCACTGCTACGAGGGACTTAGGGGAGAGAAGTAAACTCACCTGCGTGCAGGATGGATTTGCTTCTTAGGCTACTGGACACCATTAGCTCCAGAGGGAGTCGGAACACAGGTCTCACCCTGGGGTTCGTCCCGGAGCCGTGCCGCCGACCCCCCTTACAGAAGAGGTCCAGAAACAGGCGGCAGAAGACTTTCAGTCTTCATAAGGTAGCGCACAGCACTGCAGCTGTGCGCCATTGTTGTCAGCACACTTCACCAACAGTCACCAACTGTCACTGAGGGTGCAGGGCGCTGGGGGGGGCGCCCTGGGCAGCAATGTATAATACCTTTTTATGGCTAAAATACATCACATATAGCCCTTGAGGCTATATGGAGGTATTTAACCCCTGCCAGATCTCACAAACTCCGGGAGAAGAGCCCGCCGAAAAGGGGGCGGGGCCTATTCTCCTCAGCACACGGCGCCATTTTCCTGCTCAGCTCTGCTGTGAGGAAGGCTCCCAGGCTCTCCCCTGCACTGCACTACAGAAACAGGGTTAAAACAGAGAGGGGGGGCACTTATTTGGCGATATGATTACATATATAAAAATGCTATAAGGGAAAACACTTGTATAAGGGGTTGTCCCTGTATAATTATAGCGTTTTTGGTGTGTGCTGGCAAACTCTCCCTCTGTCTCCCCAAAGGGCTAGTGGGGTCCTGTCCTCTGTCAGAGCATTCCCTGTGTGTGTGCTGTGTGTCGGTACGTGTGTGTCGACATGTAGGAGGACGATGTTGGTGAGGAGGCGGAGCAAATTGCCTGTATTGGTGATGTCACTCTCTAGGGAGTCGACACTGGAATGGATGGCTTATTTAGGAATTACGTGATAATGTCAACACGCTGCAAGGTCGGTTGACGACATGAGACGGCCGGCAAACAAATTAGTACCTGTCCAGGCGTCTCAGACACCGTCAGGGGCTTGTAAAAACGCCCATTTACCTCAGTCGGTCGACACAGACACGGACACTGACTCCAGTGTCGACGGTGAAGAAACAAACGTATTTTCCTTTAGGGCCACACGTTTCATGTTAAGGGCAATGAAGGAGGTGTTACATATTTCTGATACTACAAGTACCACAAATAAGGGTATTATGTAGGGTGTGAATAAACTACTTGTAGTTTTTCCTGAATCAGATAAATTAAATGAAGTGTGTGATGATACGTGGGTTTCCTCCGATAGAAAATTATTGGCGGTATACCCTTTCCCGCCAGAAGTTAGGGCGAGTTGGGAAACACACCTTAGGGTGAATAAGGCGCTCACACGCTTATAAAAACAAGTGGCGTTACCGTCTCCAGATACGGCAGCCCTCAAGGAGCCAGCTGATAGGAAGCTGAAAAATATCCTAAAAGTATATACACATATACTGGTGTTATACTACGACCAGCAATCGCCTCAGCCTGGATGTGCAGCGCTGAGGGGGCTTGGTCGGATTTCCTGACTGAAAATATTGATACCCTTGACAGGGACAAGATTTTATTGACTATAGAGCATTTTAAGGATGCATTTCTATATATGCGAGATGCGCAGAGGGATATTTGCATTCTGGCATCAAGAGTAAATGTGATGTCCATATCTGCCAGACGACAGTGGTCAGGTGATGCAGATTCCAGACGGCACATGGAAGTATTGCCGTATAAAGGGGCGGTCCATCGGACCTGGTGGCCATGGCAACAGCTGAAAAATCCACCTTTTGTTACCCCAAGTCACATCTCAGCAGAAAAGGACACAGTCTTTTCAGTCTCAGTCCTTTCGTCCCCATAAGGGCAGGCGGGCAAAAGGGCCAGTCATATCTGCCCAGGGGTAGAGGAAAGGGAAGAAGACTGCAGCAGGCAGCCCATCACCAGGAACAGAAGCCCTCCACAGCTTCTGCCAAGTCCGCAGCATGACGCTGGGGCCGTACAAGCGGACTCAGGTGCGGTAGGGGGTCATCTCAAGAGTTTCAGCACGCAGTGGGCTCACTCACAAGTGGACTCCTGGATCCTACACGTAGTATCCCAGGTGTACATTGGAAATTCGAGACGTCTCCCCCTCACAAGTTCCTGAAGTCTGCTTTACCAACGTCTCCCTCCGACAGGGAGGCAGTATTGGGAACAATTCACAGGCTGTATTCCCAGCAGGTGATAATCAAAGTACCCCTTCTACAACAAGGGAAGGGGTATTATTCCACACTATATTGTGGTACTGAAGCCAGACGGCTAGGTGAGATCTGAAATATTTGAACACTTACATACAAGCGTTCAAATCAAGATGGAGTCACTCAGAGCAGTGATAGCGAACCAGGAAGAAGGGGACGATATGGTGTCACTGGATATCAGGGACGCTTACCTACATGTCCAAATTTGCCCTTCTCACCAAGGGTACCTCAGGTTCGTGGTACAGAACTGTCACTATCAGTTCAGACGCTGCCGTTTGGATTGTCCACGGCACCCCGGGTCTTTACCAAGGTAATGGCCGAAATGATGATTCTTCTTAAAAGAAATATGGACGCTTTCCTGATAAGGGCAAGGTCCAGAGAACAGTTGGAGGTCGGAGTAGCACTATCTTAAGTAGTTCTACGACAGCACGAGTGGATTCTAAATATTCCAAAATCGCATTTTTTTCCGACGACACGTCTACTGTTCCTAGGGATGATTCTGGTCACAGTCCAGAAAAGGATGTTTTCTCCCGGAGAAGAAAGCCAGGGAGTTATCCGAGCTAGTCAGGAACCTCCTAAAACCAGGAAAAGTATCAGTGCATCATTGCACATGGATCCTGTGAAAAATGGTGGTTTCTTACAAAGCGATCCCATTCGGTAGATTTCACGCAAGAACCTTTACGTGGGATCTGCTGGAAAAATGGTCCGGATCGCATCTTCAGATGCATCAGCGGATAACCCTGTCTCCAAGGACAAGGGTGTTTCTTCTGCGGTGGCTGCAGAGTGCTCATCTATGAAAGGGCCGCAGATTCGGCATTCAGGACTGGGTCCTGGTGACCACGGATGCCAGCCTGAGTGGCTGGGGAGCAGTCACACAAGGAAAAAATTTCCAGAGAGTGTGATCGAGTCTGGAGACTTCTCTCCACATAAATATACTGGAGCTAAGGGCAATTTACAATGCTCTAAGCTTAGCAAGACCTCTGCTTCAAGGTCAGCCGGTATTGATCCAGTGGGACAACATCACGGCAGTCGCCCACGTAAACAGACAGGGCGGCACAAGAAGCAGGAGGGAAATGGCAGAAACTGCAAGGATTCTTCGCTGGGCGAAAAATCATGTGATAACACTCTCAGCAGTGTTCATTCCGGGAGTGGAAAACTGGGAAGCAGACTTCCTCAGCAGGCATGACCTCCACCCGGGAGAGTGGGGACTTCATCGGGAAGTCTTCCACATGATTGTAAACCGTTGTGAAAAACCAAAGGTGGACATGATGGCGTCCCGCCTGAAAAAAAAACAACTAGATATTGCACCAGGTCAAGGGACCCTCAGGCAATAGCGGTGGACGCTCTGGTAACACTGTGGATGTACCAGTCAGAGTATGTGTTCCCTCCTATGCCTCTCATACAAAAAGTACTGAGTATCATAAGAGGGAGATGAGTAAGAATGATACTCGTGGTTCCGGATTGGCCAAGAAGGACTTGGTACCCGAAACTTCAAGAGATGTTCACGGAAGACCCGTGGCCTCTACCTTTAAGAAAGGACCTGCTCCAGCAGGGGCCTTGTCTGTTCCAAGACTTACCGCGGCCGCGTTTGACGGCATGGCGGTTGAACGCCGGATCCTGAAAGGGCATTCCAGATGAAGTCATCCCTACCCTGGTCGAAGACAGGAAGGATGTAACCGCAAAACATTTTCACCGCATTTGGCGAAGATATGTTGCGTGGTGTGAGGCCAAGAAGGCCCCTACAGAGGAATTCCAACTGGGTCGTTTCCTACATTTCCTGAAAACAGGATTGTCTATGGGCCTAAAATTAGGGTCCATTAAGGTTCAAATTTCGGCCCTGTCGAATTTCTTCCAGAAAGAACTGGCTTTAGTGCCTGACGTTCAGATGTTTGTAAAAGGGGTACTGCATATACAGCCTCCTTTTGTGCCCCAGTGGCACCTTGGGATCTCAATGTTGTTTTGAGTTTCCTAAAGTCACATTGGTTTGAACCACTCACCACTGTGGACTTAAAATATCTCACATGGAAGGTGACGATGCTATTAGCCCTTGCTTCAGCCAGGCGTGTGTCAGAATTGGCGGCTTTATCATATATAAAGCCCTTACTTAATTTTTCATTCTGACAGGGCAGAATTGAGGACTCGTCCTCAATTTCTCCTTAAGGTGTTTTCTGTTTTTCACATGAACCAACCTATTGTGGTACCTGCGGGTACTAGGGACTTGGAGGACTCCAAGTTACTTGACGTTGTCAGGGCCCTGAAAAATATGTTTCCAGGAAGGCTGGAGTCAGAAAATCTGACTCGCTGTTTAGCCTGTATGCACCCAACAAGATGGGTGCTCCTGCTTCTAAGCAGACGATTGCTCGCTGGATTTGTAATACAATTCAGTTTACACATTCTGTGGCAGGCCTGCCACAGCCAAAATCGGTAAAAGCCCATTCCAAAAGGAAGGGGGCTCATCTTGGGCGACTGCCCGAGGGGTCTCGGCTTTACAACTTTGCCGAGCAGTTACTTGGTCAGGGGAAAACACGTTTGCTAAATTCTACAAATTTGATACCCTGGCTGAGGAGGACATGGAGTTCTCTCATTCGGTGCTGCAGGGTCATCCGCACTCTCCCGCCCGTTTGGGAGCTTTGGTATAATCCCCATGGTCCTGACGGAGTCCCCAGCATCCACTAGGACGTCAGAGAAAATAAGATTTTACTTACCGATAAATCTATTTCTCGTAGTCCGTAGTGGATGCTGGGCGCCCATCCCAAGTGCGGATTGTCTGCAATACTTGTACATAGTTATTGTTACAAAAATCGGGTTATTCTTGTTGTGAGCCATCTTTTCAGAGGCTCCTTCGTTGTTATCATACTGTTAACTGGGTTCAGATCACAGGTTGTACGGTGTGATTGGTGTGGCTGGTATGAGTCTTACTCGGGATTCAATATCCTTCCTTATTATGCACGCTCGTCCGGGCACAGTATCCTAACTGAGGCTTGGAGGAGGGTCATAGGGGGAGGAGCCAGTGCACACCACCTGATCCTAAAGCTTTTATTATTGTGCCCTGTCTCCTGCGGAGCCGCTATATCCCCATGGTCCTGACGGAGTCCCCAGCATCCACTACGGACTACGAGAAATAGATTTATCGGTAAGTAAAATCTTATTTTTTATTTATCAACAAGAAACTTTAACCCTAGGGGCTGTAAAAAAAATATGCTGATAGGCTGGGGTGCCATGAGTCAAGAAATTTGGGAATCATTGCAATAACCAATAAAAATGTGTGTCTATGTAAAAAAAGATCATCCCCAATGGCCCCCAAAATTACAGCTCATTATGAAAAGAAAAGTGTTGCAAGATGGTATTGTCCTTGGAGAATGCACAGTTTTACAAACCAAGCACTTCAGTACAGGGACTGACACTTTTGTGACTGTAGTGCTTGTTTTGTTTGGGCCCCCACAAAATTTTTGGGGGAAGGACTACCACTGATTATTAATCAGGAGGTTGATGATGAGGGTGTTGGCTGTGGACATAGCATGTGCTGGTCCAAACTGCTGGTTGCTGATACTGGACTTCATGAACTCTCTGCAAATGACATAACATTGAGGAGGTGCCTAAATGATTAATGTCCCTACCTCTACTAACTTTGGCCTCACAAATGGAACAGATACCTTCACAAATGTCAGGATGTGGGTCAAAATAATTCCACACCCAAGAGGTGGCTTTTTTGGTCTAATTCCCAGCCATGACAATGGCTTTTTATCACAAGCAAGAACTGCTGCCACTGGTGGCTGACTTACACAAACAACATCCTCATCACCAACATCCTCATTAGCTAGTACACAAATATCCCCCACATCCTATTACACTTCTTCCACACTCACATCCTCAATTTCTATTATGTAACCACCTTTACTTGTACTGCTCATCCTTACATTTGCAGAGGGTATAGAAATGGTGGGAGGAGGCTTCTCTTCTAGTACAATGTCAGAAACGTCAGACTCACTCATAGCCAATGTGGACACCTGTAGACTCTCAGAGATTTGTGAACAGAAAATTTGTTCTTCGGCCTTAGTGTTCTTTTTTTTGGCCACTGATTTGTCTGTTTTAAAGGTGTCACCTCTACCTTTTTTTTGCCTCCTGGACCACCTTTAGTAGATATTGATGTACTATCATGACGGGCAGCAGCCGCAGCACTAGTACTGGGTTGCTACTTCTGCTCTTCTATTGAAAGCCTAGATTCAAGCATAGTAATTTGTTTTGTTGCTGTATCTATGTGTTATGTGTTTATGGGGCATATTCAATTGAACATGGTAAAAACAAATTTCTACCATGTGAAATTTCGGGCAGCCATTGGATTTTGGGAATTCAATTAGATATGAGAATTTTTTCCGCAGTATTTGCTATAGAAATTAACACTGTTTTTTCTCATAGCTTCAGAACAGGTCCAAACTTAGGGAAAAAAATAATTTTTCCAGGTAAAAATGTCAGGACTTTTTTTCAGAATCCCTTGCAAACTCCCTTCCCCCACCACCACCACCACCACTATCATTGGGAGCCCTTGGACTAATTATACAACTGGAAGTTTTCAGCTAGCTTAATTGGGCAAATAATTACATGTTTTTTGGGTAATATTCTGCAAAGTGCATAATAATAGGTTAAAAGATGTGGCGCAAGTATATGGAGGCGTTCTACGGATGGGACAGGTGTTTTTAAGATTTCTGGTGGGAGTTACAGGTGTTTAAAAAAAAAGGATTTTTTATACAACAATTTTTTTTTTCATTTTTCTGCACCCCAAATGTAACTACAATATTTATTTAAATGAAAACAGCTTGTTTCTTATATTTGTATGTTACTGTTTGTTTTCTTTAATTGAACAAATGAAATGAGACTGGCAGGAATGAGATATGGATTGAATGTACAAGGTGAAAGACGGGGGACTGAGTATGACATCCAAGAAGTTGACTTGAAGAACAGCCAGGAGGGGAATGTTATTGAGAGGGGATGGGGTATGGCCCTGGAATTCTGTTTTGGACATATTTAATTGAGAAAATGCTGGTCCTGGAAGAGACTTGAGTGAGGACTGGATGAGAAAGGTCTGGGCAACATAGGCAATTTGAGTATCAACAGCAGACAAGTTGGCATTGGAGACCAAAGAAGCTGATGAAGTCACCAAGGAAGGATGTGTAAAGGGAGATGAGGTGGGGCCAGAGGATGGATCTTTAGTGAACAATGATAGGTAGAGGAACAAGGATGGAAGTGGAATTAGTAGTAGAGACAGAGAAGAAACAGTTAGTGAGGTTGGAAGTGAACTAAACAACAAGTGGGTATTTGATAGTGTTGAGGTAGCAGGTAGATTGAGAATGTGAAGGATAGTGAAATGACCATTGGCTTTGGCAGTGAATAATTCATTGTGACTTTAGTAAGATCGGTTTCTGCGGAGTGGATGGGACTGAAAACAGATTGTAGAGAGTCAAGAATGGAGTGAGGAGAGAGAAAAGAGATGAATCGGAGATAGACACTCCTCCGATGGGGCTTTAGGTTAAAATGCAGGAAAGAGATGGGGTGGTAGTTTGAAAATATCATGCATATAAAGGTGGATTTGATGGGTAGCAGAGGGGGAAAACCAGTTTTCAGTGATGGCTAAGAAGGGAGAACGAGTTGGAGATAAAGCAGTCATAGATGGAGGCTAGTTTAATATAAAAAGATCTGGCATTCCATAGGGCACAGGAAAACAGAAGGTTGTGACTAGAAGGAATAAGTATGATGTTGTCTGGGTTGATGATGCGTGGAAAGGCTCCAGGATTATTTGTGTGGGAGTGAGCATGACAGAGAATATTGGGATAGGATCGGATAAATGGAGGTATGAGAGAGAGAGAGAGAGAGAGAGAGAGAGAGAGGAATGTGGAGTGGAAGGAGAAGAGAGGTCAAGGGATAAGGAGGAGTAGGGAGATAAAAAAAATCATGAACAAGAGATGAGAAGTGATTAGGAAAGCAACAGGGGGTGGATTGGGAGCAGAGATGATAGTGGAGTAATTGTCTTGACAGAGTAACATGGTAGAACAATGCATAACAAATTGGGAGTAAAATATTTAAAACAAAAACGGTAAAACACATTTTTTTTTTATTGTCTGTACCGATTTTTGGCTCTCCAAACTTCCATTGAAAGTATAGGAAAAGGCTGATTGTACTGATTTTTATGTGTAAAATGTTGGTGGGTATGTAAATGGCAGTATATACTTGACAAACAGATAATAGGAATGTCAATAAAATGGCAGTACAGGTTGAGTATCCCATATCCAAATATTCCGAAATACGGAATATTCCGAAATACGGAATTTTTTGAGTGAGAGTGAGATAGTGAAATCTTTGTTTTCTTATGGCTTAATGTACACAAACTTTGTTTAATACAAAAAGTTATTAAAAATATTGTTTTAAATAACCTTCAGGCTGTGTGTATAAGGTGTATATGAAACATAAATGAATTGTGTGAATGTAGACACACTTTGTTTAATGCACAAAGTTATTAAAAATATTGGCTAAAATTACCTTCAGGCTGTGTGTATAAGGTGTATATGAAACATAAATGCATTCTGTGCTTAGATTTAGGTCCCATCACCATGATATCTCATTATGGTATGCAGTTATTCCAAAATACGGAAAAATCCGATATCCAAAATACTTCTGGTCCCAAGCATTTTGGATAAGGGATACTCAACCTGTATATGGCTTGTACAATATGGGAATGAGAGGATAAAACAGAAAATGAGAACGTTAATGCTAGGTGACTGAGAATGTCCAGCAGTGAGGGGATATGAGTTAATGATTAGTAAGGTGCCATAAGACTGCATTAAACAGTATAGTCGCAGTAAGCCAGGTAGGTACAGTAGACAAGGGGTGGTTCTGTGCAACAGGAAGAGAGAAGATGATGATCCCCACGAGGATACTCCTATAGCACCTGATAAAGTTAATTTGAAATATTGTCAGTACAATTTGATAAAATTTGATAAAATGCAAAATTTCAAAATATGCTTTAAATAATTTGATTGTTTGTTACTTTGTGTTCAAGATTTAATATGCCTCATGATAACAGCTCGAAGTGCAGAGAAATGGGAGCTATAAATGAATTTCATGTGATGTCTGCAGTTTTAAGCTATGACGCAAGCCCATGGACCTGGTCTAAATGCAGTCAGAAGTATGTCACAGAGTTCCTTGAGTGAGTAATTTTATTTATTCTATGATTTAAAGATTTATATTTTTCATAACATTTCATATAAAGATCTTTAGGTACACACAGAAAGTCAGACAAATAGAAATATAAAAATCATAGGAAGCAGGGACAGTGGTTAGCACCGTTGTCTCATAGTGTCGGTGTCATGAGTGTGATTCCTGCTCACTATCTGTGAGGCTTTTGTATGTTCTCCTTGTGTTTGTGTGGGTGTCCTTCGGGTACTCTGTTTTCCTTCCAAATACCAAAACATAAGTTAATTGGCTGCAGACTAAAATGTACCCTAGTGTGTGTGTGTGCTTGTGAGTTAGGGGACTAAGGGGCTCATTTATCGAGTGATAAAACTCGTTGTGATTGATAAAACTTGTTGGTTATGACAAATGGTGCTCCAGCCAATCAGATCCTAAATGTCATGTGCTTAGCTTCTGTTATGTGTTTGAAAATTTATAGTTGGGAGCTAATTGGCTGGAGCACCATTTATCATTTGCAGCAAATTTTATCATTCACAACAAGTTTAATTATTTGTTTATAAATCGGCTCCTTAGACTATAAGCTTCAATGGGGCAGGGACTAATGTGCATGACAAATAATCTCTGTATACTGTAGCACTGTGCAATTGGTGGTGCTATATAATTAATAATAGGAAGCTTGATGCAAAGCGATTTCCTTTTTCTTCGGGTTGAGCAAATCACCTGCTAATTGATCAGATGATACACTTTTTATAAGGAAGACAGATTTTACATTTCCATGGGCTGGATTATTGTATGTCACCCGTGGTGGGTGTTAAAACCAAACTTCTGCAGAGCCTGGCCAGGGTCTTTTTCTAGCCAGCCGCAATTGTCCACTTTAGCTACCATCCAGTGCTGTCACGAGGTGCTTGTTCCAAACGCTGCCTCTGGCTGCCCTGCTCTAACTGGACTGGAGGCAGTACCAGGAGCCAGCACCATAAATTATAGGAGACGTTTGCCAGTCGGAGGTCCATCCTCAGATGCAGGAACTTGTAGGCTGGGGTCTCTAAAACATGTATGTGGTCAGATGCAGTATTGCATACCCATGAATTATGAGGGCAGCTATGCATTTCATTCACTACCTTGGACTTTTTCAAACCGAAGAAAAAGGACTGCTCATATTTGTACAGGTACGCTACCATATATTAAACTAAATTAAATGAATTAAGCTCCGGTAATGAACAAATGTTTAACACCAAATACAGATGTAGCCACGCTCATCTAGCCTGCGTGTGCCCGCGTCTAAGTACGTATGTCCATAGGAATACATGGTGCACTAAGTCACACCCGCGCCTCAGCAAGGCGCATGTGCCAGTGCGGCCGTAGACTCGGTGAGCGTGACTACATCGGTAGGATTTGATGCAACCTGTCATTTATGAAGTGTTTTAGATACTATGGGTTCTATGTACTAAGCCTTGGAGAGAGATAAAGTGGACGGAGATAATGTACCAACCACCCAGCTCTAATTTATTAAACACAGCCTGTGACCTGTCAGTTAGCCTCTGACAAGCTGGTACCAAAGAGATCTATTTACAAAGCCTTGGAGAGAGATAAAGTGGGTGGAGATAAAGTACCAGCCAATAAGCTCCTGTCACAGGCTGTGTTTGAAAAATAACATGAGCTTGTTGGCTTGTACTTTGGGGTCTATTTACTAAACCATGGAGAGAGATAAAGTGGACAGAGAGAGATACAGTGGACAGTAATAAATGACCAGCCAACCAGCTCCTGGCAGGTACTTTATCTCTGTCCACTTTATGTCCAAGACTTAGTAAATAGACCCCTTTATCTCTGTCCACTGGATCTCTCTCTAAGGGCCTTATTTCTCAAAATCCACAATTTAATTGCAGATATGAAGTGAAAATAATGATCAAACTCGCAATGTGATAATTAGAATTATCACATAAATGTTTTAAAATCTGTACACCAAGACAAAGCTCTGTCTTTGAGAAACCCTCTCCCTGCTGTAACACTAGTCTACTCACATTTGCGGTAGACTTCATGCTTGTGCGCATGCACCACTTCAAATAACAGAGTCGCGGAATGATGAACTTCAAAAAACAGAGCTGCGGCATGACTGACTTGATATGCCCGACACTGTACGGGAGGACAGCCAGGAGTCCCCAGCAGGGCAGGCACATAGCAGGGGGCATGACGCTGGATGGGGAGGCACATGCTGGCGCAGGCTGCTTTCTCCTCCGGGGCTGCATGCAGACAGGTATGGAGTGGGCAGGGGGCATGACGTTGAATGTGAGGAGCACAGCCTTATGCAGGCTGTTGTCTCCTATGGGGCTGCAAGTAGATGGGTCCATGGCAGCCACTCACACCCCATGTACAGTGTCCTCCTGGGATGTGCACCTTGTTCTCCCTATCTGCCTCGTAACTGTATGTGTTGTTGAAGTTGCCTCTCACAAGGAATGGGAGCAGGCGCCATGGCCAGATGATAATAAAGGGATTAGAAAACAAAACAGTTGTGAAAGGGATTTATTAAAAAAAAATAGAAATGTCTCATTAACCTTTCTTTCTGTGATGCTGCACAACCAGCACGGAGGGGTACCCTTTCTGCAGTTGCTGGGAGTTAACAACAAAGATGATAGGGGCGAGGGAGCTGCTAAGCTCTCTCATTACTACTGAGGGTAATATAGCTCAATCACAATTAGGGATGGCCATTGGTGGGTTATCCATTGATGGTTGCCATTGATGGTACCATTGATGTCAACCATTGATGGTATAAAACTTTCTGCTAGGGATCCATCGATGGTTTCACCCATCGATGGTTATCCCTGCTTTACTATGAAGTGGACTGTGGGCCAATCAGTGACTGGGGGCGGGGCTTCATGGGTGTCACGGAGCGGACCTATGCTCCATGTCCAGACACATTGTAAAGGGGAAAAAAACTATTTGGTTGGTCTTTACCATCCAGGGGTGGATTAGAATGGAAAACCAGCCCGGGGAATCTCTGTAAGC
This sequence comes from Pseudophryne corroboree, assembly GCF_028390025.1. NCBI lineage: Eukaryota > Metazoa > Chordata > Amphibia > Anura > Myobatrachidae > Pseudophryne > Pseudophryne corroboree. The sequence goes on along the minus strand of NC_086449.1, from coordinate 492,922,583 downwards.
AGCCCTAATGGGGGTAGGGTCTGTGGAGGGGGTGACCTTCCTTGTGTCTTTTGCTGTAGCTACGTCTGTGACTTTATGTTAATGCTGCTACAGTGCCCTTCCCCAGTGTACATCTGTGCATCTGAATGTGCAAGGACTGAGATGCCTACAGTGTCTACGATGCTGCAATTATGCTTTGTTTGTCTTTAGATGCCACCATCAGTCACACCAGTGACACTTTCACCAGCCCTATACTGTGTGCAGATCATACATCTGAGTATGGCCAATGGGAGCAATTCAATGTCTCTATACGTAACTACTATCAGCAACACGCCCATACTACATTACATCTGAGTCTGACTAACTAGCCCCCTGTAACCACAAAGGAATGTCCAACACATTTCTAGTACACTGAATATATACTGCGACACTGAACCAACACCATATGCGCGATGCAACTCAGACGGAAAACACCATGCCACCACATCTGGCTCACAATCAGTCCAATAATGCTGTATACTATGCCATAATGGTGCTTGCTATATAAAATAACTACAAAAGGGACATAGATATTTACATAATGTCACTCCCTTTCTATCTGCTGATCTCACTAATTATAAAAACAATCAGGAGGTACAATAAATAGAAAATAGCAATAAACAAATAAACATTCTGCCTGGCACTTATATATTGGCAGTCAGCAGCTTGTGTGACTTTATAATGACCTTCCTCCCCTGTATTTTCCCCCGGTACACACATATGACAGACCCCCCCATATGCACAAATCTCCTCTCCCATATTTTCCCCAGTACACACATGACTGAACCCCCAGTACACACATATGACTGACCTCTTCCAGTACACATGACAACCCCCAGTACACATATGACTGACCTCCTCCAGTATACACATATGACTGACACCCTCCAGTACAGACATATGACTGACCCCCTCAAGTGCACACATGACTGACCCCCCAGTACACACATATGACTGGCCCCCTCCAGTACACACATATGACTGACCCCCAATACACACACATGACTGAATCCCCATTACACATATGACTGACCTCCAGTACACATGACTGAACCCCCAGTACACATATGACTGACCCCCTCCAGTACACACATATGACTGACCCCCTCCAGTACACACATATGACTGACCCCCTCCAGTACACACATATGACGGACCCCCTCCAGTACACACATGTGACTGACCCCCTCCAGTACACACATATGACTGAACCCCCAGTACACATATGACTGACCTCCTCCAGTACACACATGACTGAACCCCCAGTACAGATATGACTGACCACCTCCAGTACACACATGACTGAACCCACAGTACATATATGACTGACCCCCTCCAGTACACACACATGACTGGCCTCCCAGTACACACATATGACTGACCCCCTCCAGTACACACATTTGACTGACCCCTTAGTACACACATGAATGACCCCCTCCAGTACATACATATGACTGACCCCCAGTACACACATATGACTGACCCACTCCAGTACACATATATGACTGACCCCCCAGTACACACATATGACTGATCCCCAGTACACACATATGACTGACCCCCTTCAGTACACACATATGACTGAGCCCTCCAATACACTGAGCCCTCCAATACACACATATTAGACAGGTCACCACTCCCCCGGTAAACAGATATAATTCCCCCCACACACACACACACACACACACACACACTCATGGTACCTGGCTATCTTCCTGCTGAAAGAGCAGGGAGCCCGGACAGTCACAGTGGAATAACAGGATGCGGCCACAGTGTATGCAGTTAGCAGGAGCAGGCAGAGGGAAAAGCTGCTGTGAAGCATAATAAGAAGCACGTGTGCGTGTGGTGCCCTGGATGCTGAGATGTATCTGCTGTATTGTAGGTACGGCGGCACAACTGTCAGCTGACTGAGCTCTGAGCTCCGATCGATGGCAGGCAGCTATATGTCTTGGCCGGCAAGGGGGATCAGGCCGGCCGCGTGCAGCACAGCACAGCCCTGCCAACCAGGAACTAGTCCGACATCCCGGTGGACCAATCCGCCCCTGTGACCATCGATGACAGGAAACCATGTGGTTCTCCACAATCCACAAAAATAGAACAGCACTTTCGACCAATGCTCATTTGCTTTGATTGAATTATTAATCTCTTATAGAGATAAAAAGGTTTCTCTGATTAATTTAGAAATTGAGAAGATACAGGGATTACTGAAACCTTATGAAGTTAGAGCTGATTTTAGGGACCATGACTATAGATTAAATTAAAAAAAATAGAGGAGTATGAGCAGACCTTGATTGCTTAAAAAAAACCAAGATACTATCAAGAGATAATCATGACTATAATACTAACCAAGTTATGACATATAATAGGAGACATAGAGATTTTACAGAAAAAGATAGGGGTATGTATACCCAGAATAGGAATTCCAACATGCATCAATTTCAGAGGAATAGAATTAATTCCTCCACCATGCATAAAAAAAGATCAATATAGAACCAACCAATTCCATAATACAAACAGGACTAGGAATATCCCCCAACAATCTGTGAGAAGCGACCCAATACAACAGAATATAACAGATTTTTAACAAAAGGGAGCTAGATCCAAATCCACGTACTCTAGCAAAGTTTCTTCACAGGGATCGGAGATTTTTTTAGAGAAAGATCTGTATCTGATTTGGAAAAATTGCAGCAGATACAGCCCTCTGAATCAGGAGTCTCCAAAACGAAAGGCTCCAGATACAGAGGATACAGAGGAGGATTTATGAAGTCAGTCCAAAAACGCAAAGAAAAAAATCTATCTTCAAAAGTATTAACTGAAAGTGAGAAAGCCATAATCTCTAAAGGTCTTAAATTTGCACCATCCACAGGACCAGACCCTTTTGAATTATACATTAAGTTGAACCAATATACCAGAGATCTCTGTAGACAGAGATATTTTACCAATAAACGTCTAAAAAATGGTAATTCTGCCAAGTCTCAATTACTCTATGATGTTAAGAAAGATGACTTAATGAGATTAAAGAAAAAATCTGAATTCTACCCGACACAATATAAAAATGGGTGCATTGAGGCTTTCTATTCTTCTACATTAAATGATTTTAGAGATCTTTGAACCAAATGAAAGGATAAAAAAGTCAAATGTAATAATTTACATCCTAATGAACGGAAGGCCCTAACCAACTTAAACAGAGATGGGTCGATCATCATTAAAGTGACCGATAAAGGCAGTGGTATTCAGGATAAGAGTGATTACCTGAGTGAGGCTTATCGACAGTTAACCAATGCTAAATTTTATACAGTCTTGTCTGGTGATCCATCCTCTGCTTATTTGTGTGAAATTAAAGGCTTTTTGGAGCAAGCATTAGAAGAGGGGGCTATATCCAGGAAGGAATACTCATTTTTATTGAATCCTTATCATGTTATCCCCACGTATTATCACTTGCCTAAGATTCACAAATCCCTCCACTCACCTCCTGGTCGTCCTATTATTTCTAGTGTTGGGTCCCTTACCACTAATTTATCTGCCTTTGTTGATTATTTTCTTCAACAACATGTCGTGTCACTCAGATCTCATATTAAAGATTCTACCCATTTTTTTTTAATCTTATCAATAATGTTCAATGGAATCATAGATATTTACTAATGACCTGTGATGCAGAGTCATTATACACCAGTATTCCACACAAAGATAGTGGTTTGGCACTACAATCTTATTTAGATTCAGACTCTACTCTGTTTGACATGAGACGTCAATTCATTCTGGATGTGGTTCAATTTATTTTGACTCACAACTTCACTTTCGATGGTGTTTTTTATTTACAGATTCTTGGAACCGCCATGGGTACCAGGTTCACCTCGCGTTTTTCCAACCTTTATATGGGCCGCTTTCAATAACAGTATATCTGGAGCGGTCCATTTGGGGCGAACCTGGTACTCTATGGGCAGTACATAGATGATATGTTTTTTATTTGGGGTGGAGATTTTGATTCAGCTTCTCAATTTCTCACTTATCTTAACACTAACACTTTTGGTCTGAAATTCACCCCCACTATTCACAATAAATGTATAAACTTCCTGGATATAGCCCTAAATATAAAAAATGGGAAGGTGGTGACATCCACCTATAAAAAAGAGGTCAACTGCAATAGATATCTTAACTATCGCAGTTGTCACTATAGACCTTGGTTAGACAACATACCGAAAAGCCAATACTACAGAATCAGGGGGAATTGCTCTGATTTCGAACAGTTTGTTTTGTTTTACAGGCAAAAGACTTAACAAAAGCCTTCTCAGAACAAGGTTATCCAGATAGCATTCTTAAATCTGCTCTTGATGAGGCTAGCTCTATAGATAGAGAAAAACTTTGTTAGGGTCTCCTGCCCTGTGCTGCCACGTCGTCATGGCAACCGGGAGACAAGTGCTAGTGGAGTAACCTGAGCGCAGCTGATACTCCGGTTCGGGTCTTTTGCTGTGCAGTGGTTATAGGCTCTGTGCACGGCAGGGGATCCGGTGCTGGTTTTTGTGCTCACAGTCTGTGAGGTCTGAGTGGGGCGTGGACAGCACCTGCTTTATAAGGCCTCTTTTCAGGGTAAGCAGATGCTGCTGAATCTTTGTTGGTTAGTCAGTTCATGAACGTTAGCCAGTACTGTGTAGCTTTGTATTTGTTTGTTGCTTACTGCAAATAGGCCTGGGAATTTGGTATTACACTCTGCCAATCCAGACCTAGCAGTAAGACTGGAGTCAGTCGTTTAGCTTGCTGGGGTTCTGTTACTACCCTGTGAACTTAGCAAGTTTGCGGCTGTATTCTAAGACTTGCCTGTCTAATCCTGTCTCACTGTGCTAGGTGTCAGGGGTCAGTTTAGTGGCAGTAAGCTAAAACCTGTGCACTGCAAGTGAGAATTTGGATTGTGGAGATTCTCCTTGTGTCTATCATTCCATCTCTGACCAAGGAGTTTACTGCCACACCCGTTGGTAACCCTTTAGGGTTTTGCTGTTGCCCTTAGCAACAGCATTTCGGGTACTCTACGTATTAAAACACAACATCTTGCTTTTTCCATCTTAGCAGTTCTAATACAAGGGAGATACCCAGTTCCTTAGCCTCTGGGCTTCTCTGTTCACTTTGTGTGTATTTTGTTACCCTATCACCTTCTGTGTACGCTATGTCATATCCCCCAGTTTGTCTGTGAGTCCATCTGTTTTGCATAACAGTTCAAACACCAGTACATTCCTGCAGACACTGGAGTGCATAACAGTTCTGACACCAGTACTTTCCTGCTGGCACTGGTGTGCATAACATATTCAGCAGCCTAATACTCCTGTTGAAATTTTGTGGGAATATGGAGCATACCCCTCAAAATACGTTGCAACAGGTGGTCGATCAGGTGCAGGTCCTGACTCGACAATTTAATGATTTGTCCATTAAAATGCACACCTCCCAGGCTGCTGGCAGAGCTCCCGCAGCAGCAGCACCTGCAGGGGTTAAGGAGCCGAAAGTAAATCTACCGGATCGTTTTTCTGGAGATCGCTCGCAGTTCTTTTGTTTCAAGGAGAGCTGCAAGCTATACTTCCGGCTTAGGCCTCAGTCTTCTGGGTCGGAGATTCAGCGGGTGGGCATAGTGATTTCCTTGCTACAAGGAGACCCACAGGTCTGGGCATATGGGTTGCAGCCTGACTGTCCGTCGCTTAAAAGTGTTGATGCTTTTTTTACGGCACTGGGCATGTTGTATGATGACCCTGACAAGACGGCCTCAGCCGAGGCTCAGATTTCGATCCTTAAGCAAGGGCGCAGGCCAGTTGAGGTTTACTGTACGGAGTTTCGGAGGTTGGCCCATGATACCCAGTGGAATGACCCAGCCCTGAGACACCAGTACCGAAGAGGTCTTTCTAACCAGATAAAGGACCAACTGGTACAATATCCCTTGCCTGATAGCTTGGATCAGCTCATGCAGTTATCCATCCGGGTGGATAGACGGCTGAGAGAGCGTAGGCTTGAAAGGGAGACTGAGATTTCCTTCCTTCCCAAGGGAACCTCAGACTCTGAGGAATTTTCTGAGGAGCCTATGCAGATTGGGGCTACCCGCCTCTCCTCGCGTGAGAAGACGCGGAGGAGACAGCAGGGGTTGTGTTTGTACTGTGGGAATAAAGGTCATGTGGTAGTATCATGCCCAGAAAAGCCGGAAAACTTCAGGGCCTGAGGGTGATGGGAAATATCCTGTCAGGCCAGAAGTCAGAATTTCCCAAGAAGACTTTTATCATTCCGGTGACCTTGAAGATCCTCGGTCAAACTGTCAAGACTGAGGCCTTTGTGGACAGTGGGGCCGACGGGGTTTTTATGGACCGCCAATTCGCCCTGAAACACTCTGTTCCCTTAGTACCCTTGGCATCGGAAATTGAGATTTGTGGGTTAAACGGGGAACCATTATTCCAAGGTAAAATTACCTCTTGCACTAGCCAGATTTCTTTGTTTATTGGAGCCACACACTCTGAAAAATTGTCCTTTTATGTGACTGTCTGTACTTTTGCCCCATTGGTGTTGGGGTTACCCTGGTTAAGGGCCCACAATCCTCAATTTGACTGGGTCTCTGGGGAGATTCTTAGTTGGGGTACTGATTGTTTCAGGAGTTGCTTGAGCCTTCCAGTCAGGCTCTCGCAGCTAAGTTTGCCAGGATTGCCAGGGTGTTATGCAGATTTTGCGGACGTGTTCTCCAAAAAAGTTGCAGAGGTACTACCTCCCCATCGCCCCTATGACTGTGCCATTGATTTGTTGCCAAATGCTAAGCTTCCCAAGAGCAGGTTGTACTCCCTGTCACGTCCTGAGACTCAGGCTATGGCAGAGTACATTCAGGAGAACTTGGCTAAGGGATTTATCAGACCTTCACAGTCTCCAGTTGGGTCGGGGTTCTTCTTCGTGGGTAAAAAGGACGGTTCGTTGCGACCCTGCATCGACTTCACGGAATTGAACCGTATCACGATTAAAAACTCATACCCACTGCCTCTCATTTCGGTCTTGTTTGACCAGCTTCGTACTGCCACCATTTTTTCTAAGATTGACCTACGCGGTGCGTACAATCTAATCCGAATAAGAGAGGGGGATGAATGGAAGACTGCCTTTAATACCCACTCAGGGCATTATGAATATTTGGTGATGCCTTTTGGGCTCTGTAATGCCCCGGCAGTCTTCCAGGATTTCATGAATGATGTGCTCAGGGAATATTTGGATAGATTCTTAGTTGTATACTTAGATGACATCCTAATCTTCTCCCATTCCCTGGAGGAACATCGGAAGCATGTACGCTTAGTCCTCCAGAAACTCAGAGACCACCGGCTTGGGGCAAAGCTGGAGAAGTGCGAATTTGAAGTTCAGCAAATCGCATTTCTAGGATATATTATCTCCCCAGAAGGTTTCCAAATGGAGGGTTCCAAGGTACAGGCAGTCCTGGATTGGGTGCAGCCCACTAGTTTGAAGGCGCTTCAGCGTTTCCTGGGCTTTGCGAATTTTTATAGACGATTTATCGCTGGATTTTCGTCTATAGTGGCGCCCTTGGTGGCACTCACTAAGAAAGGGGCGGATGTTGCTCACTGGTCTTGTGAGGCTAAAGCGGCTTTTGCCCGTCTCAAAAGGGCATTTGTTTCGGCCAAGGTGCTGCGACACCCAGATCCAGAGCGTCCTTTTGTGGTGGAGGTGGATGCCTCTGAGATGGGTATTGGGGCAGTGCTTTCTCAGATGGGAGTGTCTGATAATCGCCTTCATCCCTGTGCTTACTTTTCCCGTAAATTTTCGCCTGCCGAGATGAATTATGACGTGGGTAACTGGGAATTGTTGGCTATTAAGGATGCACTCGAGGAGTGGAGACACTGGCTTGAGGGGGCTAAGTTTGTGGTCTCAATTCTCACTGACCATAAGAATCTGGCATATTTAGAGTCAGCGAAGCGTCTCAATGCCAGGCAGGCACGATGGGCTTTGTTTTTTGCTCGCTTTAATTTTTTGATAACATATCGCCCTGGGTCAAAAAACATCAAGGCTGATGCGCTCTCGCGGAGTTTTGCTCCAATCCAGGAGACCACCGAGGAGCCGTTGCCCATTGTTTCCCCATCATGTATTAAAGTGGGCATTACCCAGGACCTCTTATCATTAGTCCTTAGAGCACAGGAGCAGGCTCCTCCAGACCTTCCGGTAGGTCTTTTGTTTGTGCCTCCTAGGTTAAGACAGCGAGTGTTCCTGGAATTCCATGCCAAGAAGTCGGCAGGTCACCCGGGTATTGCCAGAACTCGGGAGTTGCTATCTAGGGCGGTGTGGTGGCCCTCGGTGGCTAAGGATGTGGATCAGTGGGTTCGGGCATGTGACATCTGTGCCCGAAATAAGACTCCTAGAGGGGTTCCTGTTGGCCCATTACATCCACTCTCTATCCCATCTAAGCCATGGACCCACATTTCAATGGATTTTGTGGTGGACTTGCCCAAATCCTCGGGGATGACAGCCATCTGGGTTGTCGTTGACAGGTTTTCGAAGATGGCGCACTTCGTTCCACTGGTTGGGCTGCCATCAGCCAGACGCCTGTCTGAATTATTTATGCTGCATGTTGTGCGTCTCCACGGGTTGCCACTTGATGTGGTCTCTGACCGCGGATCCCAGTTTGTGGCCAAATTCTGGAGGGCATTTTGTTCCGATCTCCAGATTTCTGTCAGCTTGTCGTCAGGCTACCATCCGCAGTCTAATGGGCAGACTGAAAGGGTGAACCAGTCCTTGGAGCAGTTCCTCAGGTGTTATGTCTCCAAGTGTCAGACTGACTGGGTTGCTCATCTGTCCATGGCGGAGTTTGCCTATAACAACGCGGCTCACTCTGCTACAGGGATCTCTCCCTTCCTTTGTGTGTATGGGCATCATCCTAAGGCCAATTCTTTTGACCCCGTGGACTCCACGCCTGGTGGTTCCTCTGTGGTTTCGGTCCTTAGAGGTATTTGGCGGAAAGTGAAGAAAGCCCTTGTGTCTGTGTCATTAGTGACCAAAAGGGTTTTTGATAAGCGGAAAAGACCCTGCAGCTTCAAATTAGGAGACTTCGTCTGGTTGTCTACCAAGAATTTGAAGTTGAGACAGCCATCTCATAAGTTAGGGCCCCGGTTCATCGGCCCTTATAAGATCACCAGGGTTATCAATCCGGTGGCATTTCAGTTAGATCTGCCCCGTTCTTTGGGTATCAATAAAACATTTCATTGTTCCCTTTTAAAACGGGCGATTAGTAATCCTTCTACCAGTGGAAGACCTTCCCCTCTTCTGATACGTGGCCAGAGGGAGTTTGTTGTTGAAAGGATTCTTGACTCCAAGGTGGTTCGGGGTCGGCTGTCATTTTTGGTGCACTGGAAGGGGTATGGCCCGGAGGAGCGGTCGTGGGTGCGCAGTTGTGATCTTCATGCCCCCAGACTGATACGCTCTTTCTTCTCGCAGTTCCCCGATAAACCCGGTGGTAGGGGTTCTTTGACCCCTCGTCAGAGGGGGGGTACTGTTAGGGTCTCCTGCCCTGTGCTGCCACGTCGTCATGGCAACCGGGAGACAAGTGCTAGTGGAGTAACCTGAGCGCAGCTGATACTCCGGTTCGGGTCTTTTGCTGTGCAGTGGTTATAGGCTCTGTGCACGGCAGGGGATCCGGTGCTGGTTTTTGTGCTCACAGTCTGTGAGGTCTGAGTGGGGCGTGGACAGCACCTGCTTTATAAGGCCTCTTTTCAGGGTAAGCAGATGCTGCTGAATCTTTGTTGGTCAGTTCATGAACGTTAGCCAGTACTGTGTAGCTTTGTATTTGTTTGTTGCTTACTGCAAATAGGCCTGGGAATTTGGTATTACACTCTGCCAATCCAGACCTAGCAGTAAGACTGGAGTCAGTCGTTTAGCTTGCTGGGGTTCTGTTACTACCCTGTGAACTTAGCAAGTTTGCGGCTGTATTCTAAGACTTGCCTGTCTAATCCTGTCTCACTGTGCTAGGTGTCAGGGGTCAGTTTAGTGGCAGTAAGCTAAAACCTGTGCACTGCAAGTGAGAATTTGGATTGTGGAGATTCTCCTTGTGTCTATCATTCCATCTCTGACCAAGGAGTTTACTGCCACACCCGTTGGTAACCCTTTAGGGTTTTGCTGTTGCCCTTAGCAACAGCATTTCGGGTACTCTACGTATTAAAACACAACATCTTGCTTTTTCCATCTTAGCAGTTCTAATACAAGGGAGATACCCAGTTCCTTAGCCTCTGGGCTTCTCTGTTCACTTTGTGTGTATTTTGTTACCCTATCACCTTCTGTGTACGTTATGTCATATCCCCCAGTTTGTCTGTGAGTCCATCTGTTTTGCATAACAGTTCAAACACCAGTACATTCCTGCAGACACTGGAGTGCATAACAGTTCTGACACCAGTACTTTCCTGCTGGCACTGGTGTGCATAACAAACTTCTCACTAAGACTATGAAAGTTACAGATCATCTGATTACTACAGAATTTGAATGTACCCCTATCTTTGTATCTAAATGCAATTCTCATTCTAAAAGCATTAAAAATATTATTAAGAAAAATGTTGCTATACTTAAGACATGTTTTGAAGAGACTCCCAAGATTGTGTTTAAAAAGAATAGAAATTTACGAAGTTTTTTGGCACCTAGCCATTTTAAATCAAATCCGAGTTCTATTTTAGGTAATCCTTCTTGGTTGGATAAATTGGCTACTACAAAGGGTTGCTTCAAATGTGGCCGTACAAGCTGCATTAATTGCCACTTTATACTCAATAGAAGCACTCAATTTAGCTCTACAACACTCGGCACTGTTGCAATTCCACCTATACTATTTATCTGATTACATGTGATTGTGGTTCACAGTATGTGGGACGAACTACTCACACATTGAATATTAGATTTTTAGAACACAGACGGAATGTCCTTAAGGGCTATTGCTTACACAGTTTGTCTAGACATGTACAATCTAAACATCAGGGGAATGTTAATGTTTTACACTTACAGGATATAGAAACCATCAGAGCGAAAGCGAGAGGAGGTGATAGATTTAACCTTCTTTGCAAAAGAGAAGCCTTCTGGATCTACTCTTTAGGCACTCTATTTCCTTCGGGTCTGAATGAGTCTATTGAACTCAATAATATTTAATAGATAATATCCCACATCTTCCTCTTGCTGCTGCGCTGAGGTGTACCCTGTGGTGTATCTCTTCCTTATTATTCCCTTAGCATACTGTGTTGGCCTAAAAATTCCTATCATTTCTGCATCATAATTTTTGTAAATATACTTGTTATATTATTTCTCTATTCCTGCCTCTAGAATTATTCTGTTTTTTCTTCTTCCTTTTTATGTGGTTATTATATTGATACCATTAACCTTGAACCTTAATATTTTTCCAACACCTTTAATTACCTGAGTAGTTGTCCATTTCCCTACTATTTATTATTAGTTTATTGGATCTAAACAGAATCTGTTCCAGCTAGGGTGGATGGTATATCTATATTCATCTATATACAAGTGGTGTAGTTTGTAGTTTGGTTATATTCAACATCATATTTAAATATATTAAAATAACAATTATATAGTCAATTAAAATAGGAAAATTAAATTGGTTTGTACTTGGATTCGAACCCTGGTCCTGCTGAATACATGACATAAGCACTGAGCCACAGCTCCAACTTATTCGTTATTTTGATTGTATAATAATTGAAGTTGGTCTAATGCTGCCATTCATCTAACTATCTGGGTGTTTTTCCTCTTCTCTTTTCTTCTTTTTTTTGTATTGTGCCCATTATATTGGTATCAGTGATCATGAGACTTATCAGTGCCTAATATATTCTATTTACTTGGGAAAATGATCATCATTCTTTTACTTACTATTAGGGAATCTGATCTAAATTGGTTTCCACCATTTATGGTGAATGGTATACTTATACTTATTTTTATACATGCATATGTGTTTTAGTTTGAAGTCCGCATTTGGATATATTTTATATTCAATACTATATTTAAATATATAAAAACAATAATTATATATCATAACAAAATAGAAAACTTAGCAGTTTGCACTTGGGTTTGAACCCAGGTTTTGCTATATACCTGACCCAGGAATTAGTGCACTGTGCCACAACTCATATATATCCATCAATGGGATTTTAGCAATACTTGAAGTTGGGTTAATGATACTGTTCATTAAACATTCAAAGCTGCCATGATGCCGTTTTTGAAGTAATAAATCATTGAACTATGTTTTCTGTATATTGTGTTTAAAAGTTCTAATTGTCTACATAAAATGTAACTTTGTATTGTATTATTATCTATTTGTCATTTATTGTCTACTTTTGAGCACTAAAGTCTATTTTGAAACTGCACACCTGCAACACATAATTGCTGCACTCTGTGGATTGGTTAGCTGACCAGTTAAATACTGGATCTGCTGGAGACCAATTCATCCATCCCTTCTGATGAAGCCGCGTCACAGCTACAGCAGAGAAATGCGTTAAGGGTCACCCCCTGTGGAGCTGAAGATCTTCACCTGGTGATTGCCATCTAAAACACACCAGTGCTATCCATTTGGACCTTTCACCTCCAAGTGCTGTACGGCTGTGCGCCGCATTGCGGCTGTGATTTCTGTCCCGGTGACCAGTGGATGCTAGCCACTTTGCCTCTATTTCCAAGTGCTCCATGGCTCTGTGCCACATCACTGCTGCGAAACCCTATCTCGGCAGCCAGACTCTGACAGCCGCTCCGCCGTGTGACTCGCCAGCCTTGAAACAAACCACTGCACTATTCCAGCTTTAAACATCCAGATGCAGAGCACACTAATTCGGCTGTGTCATCTTGGTGCCTGCACTTTTGACAGCTGTTTACTATTGGAGCCATTTCACAGGGTCATTGTGCACTCACCTGTCTTTCCATCGTCAATTTTGTCAACCGCAGCCTATATTTCAATATCACCGCTGATCTGCAAATTGGGAGTTTCAGAAAGGGACCCCTACAGCGGTGAGCACTAAATTCATAATTTGAGGTGAACATTGTTACCATGTGTAAGTAGCCACGCTGTTTCAATATCAACCACTTCATATTCTGTGGTACCATATAACCTTATATTGGATATCAATCACAGGAGGTGTTTAGCAGTTAAATTTTAATGTATATGTAATATTTTTATGTGAGTTAAAAATTGTAATAATTTTTTTTGTAAATTTTGACAATTTATACACTTTATATGCGCTCTCATTTGATCTATTATATTGTGTCTATATTGTGGTGATAATGCAGATCACCTATTGGGAGCTGCACATGTTACTGTGGTATTGACATACTAGTGCTCTTGCTTGTGAATAATAATTTCTATGGTCTTTTAGAGTCAAAGTAGCGCCCAATTAATATTAATTATTTGGTTCTCCACAATCGATGGCTAAAGTATTCGATATCGGCCATAAAACATCAATGATTTTGAATCATCGATGGTCGATGGCCATCCCTTATCACAATAGCAGGGAAGCCTGGTTAACACTGTTTAGATCTAGTGTTAATATCACTAGGCTCCCCTCTGATGTTTTTTTTTTTATAATTGAAGGTTAGTAAATCTTAGCAGATAACAGTTCCAATTACAGTTATGGGAAATGCAATTCCAATTACAGTTATGGGAAATGCAATATGCTTACTTAAAAAATTAGATAATTAGGGTTTGGAAGATAATTAATTTTGGGAATTCTCCAATTCCCCTTTAGTACACTTACTGTAGGTGAAACTTAAATAATGTGAAAAGCACCCGTTTTCACATTATTTTAGTAAAAATAATATTGATACATATGTCCGTAAGGCTTAGTAAATAGAACCTTGTGTTTATACAAGTGTGTACCCAAAAGAAACAGGAATCCTGTTCTAGAGGGTGGGGCGTTTGTAGTACGGTATCTGCCACTAGGTGAATATTTGCGGAACTCTTCTGAGCCAGTATCCCCATTGACGTTGTGGGGGAAGGTAGCATTTTAATGGAGTGTTTTATTTCTCCAACAAGTTATTCACTCTTTTGCCTATTTTTTGTGAAGTCAAATGTGAAAACAATACTAATTTCTTTGATGTGTGAGGGACTGTGCACTCAGAATTTGTACCGCAGGTTCAAACTGTCAACCAAAGTTTTATTTTAAAGTTTTGAAAAGGTTGCGTCACGATTTGAGAAAAAAATGTCCTGATTTGTGACGAACAGGTGACTGGTTCTTCCATCATGATAATGCATCTGCCCACACAGCGCTGAGTATTAAGCGATTTTTAACCAAAAAAGACATGACACTTTTGCCTCACCCCCCGTATTCACCCAATCTCGCCCAGTGCAACTTTTTTTCTTATTTCCTCGGATGAAAAGAGACCTTAAAGGAAAACGTTTTGCTATTATTGAAGAGGTGAAACAAAAAAGGGCAAAAGTACTAAAAGGCATTAACGAAGATAAGTTTAAAAAATGTTTTCAGCAATGGAAAAAACATTTGGACAAATATATTGATTCAAGCGGGAGAGTACTTTGAAGGGGACTGAAGTTGCAAAATGTACAAATAAATAATTAATTTCTTGGTTCTTTTGGGTACCACCTCTTACATGACAAATGTATGTACTTAAAATAGTGAGAACACCTGTTAAAATGGATACATAAGTTCTAAATGTATGTAGATGTTTTTATTAATTAAATTATATATATATATATATACAGTGTTTTTGAATACTTTTTTAGGGTTTATCAGCACAGCTAAAACTTCTAAATTTCCTATGTTCTATGTGAAATTGGATTTACCTCTTTTTCAGCTGCTGCTGATTTATACCTACAGTATATATCTGAAGGGTAAATCAGGTGCTGAGTGATTACAGAATTCCTATTTTTTCTTTAGGGTTGGGACATTTATATATAGCAATACATTTAGGGGTAACTTTACTAAAGCTTCTAAAATTGAAAAGGGGTGATGTTGCCCATAGCAACCAATCAAGTTCTGTCATTTTCTAGGATGCAATAGAAAAATGATAGACATGGGGGGTATGCAATTAGTCCAAACGGGACTATTCACTATTTTTAGGGCAAATTGGGATTCACCCTATTCAATAGCAGGGCTGTTTTGTCACCTAGGCGAAAAATTCAGCAGGAGCGAAAAACATGTGGATCGGCGAATCCACATGTTTTCTCACACAGGCCATTTTAGCTGATTTTGAGGCATTTTTCACCAATGCCTTTTCACAAAAAAAGGGGGAATAGGCATTTGTGAAAATGCCTTAAAAACAGGCGAAAACGGGCCATAATTGAATAGACAGGGGGGCCAATTAATAGCGCAGAGATTAATGGAGCAAATTTCTTACCCCCCATAATCTGATTGGTTGCTATGGGCAACATCACCACTTTTAATTTTTAGAAACTTTAGTAAATTTACCCCTTAGAGGGTAACTGCCGGGTGTGGCTGATGAGCCCACTTAACCCATCAAAATCTCAAACAGGAACACCTTTGCCAGTTTCTTCCATAAATGATATGCCATACAGTATTTAGCCTGTCATTAAATAACGTGACCAAAATCTACATAACTGTACTTGCTAGCACTGCACTGTCAGCGTGTTTCTACTTGTTCTTTGTTCCCAATTAATTTATTTTTAGATTGAAAAATTTACTCTGTCAACTTCTGCCTTTCTGTCAACTGACAATCTAGAATACAACCTCACTGATGGATATTTTCATGCTAACCACTTTACTATAATGAAAGCTAGAGAAGCCAGATCACTGAATATAGAAGGTTGTTATATTTGGATCTTTTCGATATAATTTTCTTTAAATGTTTCTGATATGTTTCAAATCTTAGTATTTTTTTTTTTAAATATTCCTTATAGTACTGGCTATGGGGAATGTCTGCTTGATAAGCCCACTGGACGGGTGTATGATTTTTCTCATCAGTTACCAGGAGTAATTTATGATGCT
This sequence comes from Pseudophryne corroboree, assembly GCF_028390025.1. Taxonomy (NCBI): domain Eukaryota; kingdom Metazoa; phylum Chordata; class Amphibia; order Anura; family Myobatrachidae; genus Pseudophryne; species Pseudophryne corroboree. The sequence continues at coordinate 492,906,633 of NC_086449.1, read as the reverse complement.
AACAAGCAATGTGAACTGATGTTCGGCACTGGTTCTCAAGTATGTCCATATATGGTAAGTTCTGTATTATCTGCATATGTTTTAATTGCAACTTTACTGAATATTTAAGGAATGGCTTGTCCTGTATTGTATTGATTTATGTATACATTCTAACCTCATTTAATGTTTGATTTTCACATAGAAATGTGTTTCATTTTAGAAAGCATTATAATGGTTCCACTAAAAGAAATGTGTCAACATGGCAGCAGCAATCATTGCTTTTACAGTAAATAATAAAAATACACTGTGCCTTACTACCCAAAATTTACATAAAATTCTGTTAAACGCAAAAAATTGTCAAATAGTAGTTTGCTTTATTTTTTTTATCAAACAGAAACAATGCAAGCGGTTGTGGTGTACCAGTACAGAAGGAATGCATAAAGGTTGTTTGACTCAGCACATGCCTCCAGCTGATGGAAGTGACTGTGGTCCTGGAAAGGTATAACTCTAACTTTGTTTGTTTAAATAATGGGTACTATAAACAGCATAAAAGGATTAAATGAAGTTTAGTGACATAAGGTATATTTTTCCAACTTTTCAGGTAGGTTTGTAGAGATCTAACAATGCTCAGTTCCATGGGTCTTGCTTAATGTTGACTTTTATTCTTCCATCAGTATATTTCTCTGAAGAAATAATATTTTTTTTAAATGCAGAAATATAACCTCACTGTGAAATAAGTAAGTGGAGTATTTCTGATATTAAGGGTCCGTAATATATATATGTTCAAAATAGTTACATAAATAAATGGATTAGTTATTTTAATTGAGAAACCCATTAAAAAATTTGGAATACAATTCTTATTATATTATTCGATATTCCAAATTCAGTTTAATGAAGGACAATCAGCACAAAACCTTAATGAAATGTAGACTTGGGTCACAAGGCTATGGGTATATAAAAAACAAGTCTAGGAAATTAACTGTCCTATCATAAAAATATAATGAATTTGAAATGTCTAAAAATGCAACACATTTGTTTATTCCATACAAGTGTGTTTAATGGTAGAAATATAATATTGATGTTCTTCCATCTGTACTAATAATCATTAAAGAATGAATCAAACAAAAACGAATAAATTTTACAGTAGGTGAGATCAGTTAAATTACAAAACTTTACAATGCAGCCATATTGGGACATATGCACACTTAGTGGGATTGCCTAGTGATATCTAAATACTGGGATGAAAATCTGGAGTACAGCAAGCTAGATATTTTGATTATATGCAGATTACCTTTTTCGTGCAATCCTTGAGTAGGCCTGGCAAACTCAGACCCCCAACTTTGTTCAGACAGTTGTGTTTTTATACCCCTGACCGTAGAGGCGTTATATCAATTCTGTACTCTCTCCTGGCCGGCTCCCCCCCCTTCCAAAAAACCATACAAACTAGCCTGGGAACGCAATTTGGGTATAACTTTGGAGGAGGAGGATTGTTCAAAAATTAAATTTATGGTTGCCAAAGCCTCTATAAATTCAAGTATCAAGGAGAACGCCTTTAAGGTCTACTTAAGGTGGTATATTGTTCCTGTAAGAATACATAGTAGCTTTCTAGATCTTTGTTGGAGACATTGTGGTTCCATGGGCTCATTCATACATATGTGGTGGGATTGCCCAAGGAGTGGCCTTTACTGGAATGACATTTTCTCCCTTTTGGGTGAAATCTTTAATTCCTCAATCTCCAAAGCCCACTTCATTCATTGCTTGGTAAACCACTGGAACGGATTTCCAGACCAGGGAGCAAATTATGTAATCATATATTCAATTCCGCCAATTTATTGATAGCAGTTAACTGCAAGCAACCAGCTGCTCCTTCCCTACAAGTAGTGATTAATAAAATTTGGTTCGTAGCCTCTATGGAATATATAACTGCCTTGCTCCACAATTTAGTGGATAAATTCTCTGCAGTATGGAGCCCTTGGCACCAACATTTTCAGAGACAATTGCCTTGCAACTTATAGACTCATTCGCTACTCTCACTGCTAGTTCAGCCATGTCACTCTTTTTTACGAACAGATTGTGATCATTCCACTCATGTTGGTATACCCGCTTTTTATATCCATCCCGTGTTGAACCCTTTTTCCCTTTCCTCCCTTCCCCTATTCTCAATTGGTATTTGTATTTTTTTAATTTGTTCTGTATTTCTACAAAAAATACAAAATGTAAGTGGACGTGGACTCTAGTACAGTTTTATATTTGGATATATAGTTTGTCATTCAACATCTATTGGTATATGCATCGGTGTGTTGTGTTTCCTGATGTAACTATTGTTGTATTGTACTGTTTTGCACTTTTTAAAATAAAGAGTTTAAATACTGGGATGAAGTTTTCACTTAGATCACTAAAGTGAGTGGTACTGTAGCTCTCCCCCTAGGAACCCACTCATTGTGTTGCTAAGCAAACTCCTAGAATCCCTTGCTAAACCCCAAAACAATTTCCGCAGCCATATCTATAATGCAGCTAAGCTTTTAATTGTCACAAACTATAAGCAAACTAAAGCTTAATGCTTTAATCATTAGGATTTGGTTTGTTGCTTCTATGGAATATATGACTGCCTTAGTTCATGATATGGAACTTAAATTTCATGCGACCTTGTACCCATAGTATTTTTCTTACCAAAGACAAATCTGTGGTGTGACTTGAAGCAGCCCACCTCCTGATCAGATTTGTGTTATGGGCTGTCTACTGCCAAGCTATTCCCTTATTCTACCTCTTCCTCCCTTATTGTATTTTTATTGGATAAGTCTTAAATAAAACACAAAAACATAGTTTGACGTCTGCTTTATTGTGTATTAATATTTCCAGGATGGTTAATGTCACATTTGTATTCCCTGTATATGTTATACATTTCTTGATTTTCTTTTGTTAACTATTTCTGTAAATAAAAAGATAAAAAAGCAAGACATTTACTCTCCCGATAAGTTTAGCCGCTGGATGTAATGATGTCAGAGCTGGCAGAAGGTGTGGGTTTCAGGATGAACTCCGACTTTTTTTAAAGTGGTAATCATGTATCGGCAAACCCATGCCTTGTAAATGATTGCAGCATTTAAAAAGTCTAAGTTCGTCCGGGAACCCACATTTCCGGCCAACACTGACTTTATTAGATCCGGCCCCAGGTTTTTTTTGAAGTTCCTTGAAACACACTATGGTAGGAATTCAATTGTGCCCGATACATTTTTGGGTAAAAAAATGGTCTGTTATTGCGATTGTTGCTCGATGTTGGTTTTCAGGCAGTTCAGTTGTTGTTCGTTTCTATTGCCCAAAAATTACCCATTTTCAGGCGAAAACACATGGATCCGTGATAAGTTCCCGGATCCATGTGTTTTCATGGCTACTATAGTGAAAATGAGTCAGTTGTCAGGGATGTTTTTTAGACTGTTGAAAAAAAAATCATTCATAGTGCTGGCTTTCAGGGCTAATTGGATAGCTTTTTACCTTATAATTTACATTCATTGGGCCAACAACTTTGCATCATGCACGCTACAGTAAATGAGACGAGATTTTCACAGATTTTTTGCAAATCAAAATTACAGTGTATCCCTTATGTTTTAATTAAACAGCATTGTCGCAGTGGTCATTGTGTGGACAAACTAAATGCTCCCCCAGTGGATGGTGAGTGGGGACCTTGGGAACCTTACAGTTCATGCTCAAGAAGCTGTGGTGGCGGAATCAGAACCTCTGTTAGAAACTGCAATAAACCTGAGTAAGAATTACCATTCAACAAATGTGTTATTCATTTATTCATATTGTCTTATGACACATTAACTTAAAGAGGAGTTATATTATTTAATAGCAGTACATGAGTAAAAATAATGGACTCATAAATACAAAAATATCACATATACTCCATGAAGGTAAAATTGTTTGGTATTAATCTGACATTTCACTACAGCTCTGATGTAAACTAATACTTCCCCACTCCACTACAGACAGCTGAAGTCACTCCAGTATATTTAGGATAGTGTCCTGAGAGGATTTGATTCAGATCAGAAAGTTGAGTCTTTCATTTCAGTTGCTGTACATCAGTGGCTCGGTCCCTGTGTATGAATAAACTAATTAACATTGCATCTGATTTGTTGGACCACATTCTAAACATGACTAATGCAGGAAAGTGCCAGATAGTGGCTTGCAGTAGTATTTGACCCCAAAAAGTAAACAGATTTGCTTGTATTAAAGGTGATATTGGCACAAATTGTTGCATATTACGAACCAGTTGGCTCTTAAAGTACATTTTCAAACTCCTAATTAATTATTTATCAACAGATTAAAAAAAAAATACATGAATGAAAAATGCTGCTTGCATACCCCATGCAGATTAGTACTTGGTAGAACAACCTCTTACTGCAAAATTACCTTTAAGTATGAGGTAAGTTCCTAGCAGGTTTGCACACTGGGAGTGATTTTTGCCCAGTCTTCCTTGCAGATTTGCTCCAAAGTTGTTACGGTGGTTGGATGATGCTTGTGGAGTGCAGTTTTCAAATACTGTTACAGATTCTCAAATGGATTGAGATCTAGACTTTGACTTGGCCCTTGTAGAACATTCAACTATTTGATGTTCAACCATACTGGTATTGCTTTGCACTTGTGTTTGGGATCAATGTCCTGCCGAAATATGGACTTTCTCCTAAGCTTTAGTTTTATAGCAGACTAAAGCAAGATGTGGCATGACACATACCAATTTGTTGTCTTGCAGGAAAGGGTGGTATTGTATGTTGCTGGCTCCTGTATTGTTATGTGCATGTTGAAATCTTTTACATCAAAGCCAGTCATATGTTAATCTAAATGTTGGCAACATTTACCTTTTGGTACTCTTTACTTATTTTTTTATCTATTATAATAAATCTCTCATTTAAGGCACTATGAAGGGGTAGAGGCTGATTTACTGACAGAAACAATACCGACGGTCATAATCCGGACAACCATTGACTGACAGTCAAAATACAGACATGGTTAAAATACCGACATTCATTATGCCGACATGTTCAAAATGTCGACATAGTCAGAATACCGACATTTACAGCACATGGCCAAAAGTAGACATTCCTTCTTATTTGTGTGTTAAGCCATTTTAACTTCTCCCATTGCTAACAGGATCATTAAATCAGCTCAAGAACTGTTGATTGTGGCTTCATGTATTGTGGTCTATATGACTTAGTAGCTGCGGTTGGATCTGGCCCGCTGCATATGTGTGAGTGCCTACATAGGCGCCCATGTGCAGGCTCCTATGTGTGGCCCTAGCCATAGAGTGGGAATACAACCTGTGGTGAGTGCAGCGAACACGTAAGTAAATCATTCCAAACCTGCACAGTTCTGGCAGTTTTTTACATACCAGGTCTCTTTAACCATTTCAGTCTTCTTACCGTAGGACTCCTTTCCTCATAATTTCTTCCTGAGAGGAATTCAATTATCTACAGTCATTTTCCACAGCTAATTGATCCACCAGGGGCTATTCAAAGAATACTTAGTGGGGACTTACTGTAGTAGGGATTTCTATTCACCGGCAGGTGAAAAAATATGCCTGATAACTCAGGACTTATCAGGTCCCGCGACCCAGTTAATGCATGAATCCGTAAACTTTTCATGGATTCCATATCTTAATGCACAATAACGCCTGTTAGTGCATTATAAGCTAAAACATGCATATATAGGGGTAAATCAATGATCCCTTAGCCAATTTTTTTTTTGTGTAAATGTTTACAGCGACTAACTAAATTCCACCCACAGTATGACAACAAAACAGGAGGAAACAAAAGGTCACAAGTGAAGGCTCAGAGGATTGCTTGATGCCTATCACTGCCTAAATTAGTCTATTGAAAATACTACACCATATAGTTATTTTCCTATTTTTCTGTTCAGATGCAAGGTAGTGTATACTGCATATCACAGCAGGAAATCAAAAGTTATGTTTATCATTTTACTCTGTTACAGGGCAAGAAATGGAGGCAAATACTGTGTGGGGAGGAGGATGAAGTTTAGATCTTGTAATACTGATTTTTGTCCCAAAGGAAAAAAAGATTTTAGAGATGTGCAGTGTTCGCACTTTGATGGTAAACATTTCAACATCAATGGTCTTACAACCAGTGTACGCTGGATCCCAAAATATAGTGGCAGTAAGTATTATCAATTTCTTCTTTTTCTGATGAAAACCAAAATTGTGATTGGAGCAGAAGCTTCACAATAACAGAAATCATATTGTATTATTTGTACAGTCTTAATGAAAGACCGCTGCAAGCTGTTTTGTCGTGTTTCTGGGACATCATCCTATTACCAGCTGAAAGACAGAGTTACTGATGGTACTCCTTGTAGTCCTGATTCGGATGACTTGTGTGTTCAAGGATTATGCAGGGTAGGAAATTCTAAAAATATATATTTAAAGTGTTACATAATATTATTATACTGACAATTTTATCTGTATCATTTAGCTCTACAAACAACATATTCTGGATAAAGATATGATAAAATCATTTGGAGTTGTACATTTTAGAAATCTAACATACTGTATCATATTTCTGAAATGCTCTTAAGTGGAAGCCCAACCACAGCCAAATCTTTTCATGTATTAACTCTTCTGTGTTTGACTCAGCTAGGCACAGAGATGGTTGTTTAATGTGTGGCTACAGTACCATTATTTTTCCAAGATCAGTTTTCTGCTACAGTATTCTGAGATGGGTAACTATATCCTTCCATTCAAGCTAATTTCCATGTCTTACAATATATTATCTTCTTTGAACATGATTGCTAAAATCACCACATATGACCATATTTAATACCCTTTGCTTAATTTAGTCAATGACTGCTTTTATACCATTTCCACTTCCTCCCTGAGAAATAATCCCATTACAATCAACCAAAAAACAATAGCTGTTATTATTAAAACATTATGTATTTAATTATTTTTCCATGTAGCTAATACCAGTGGAACATTTGCATCTGATAGTTTACATTCTCTGAGATTACTGCAGTAGAGTGATCACATGAGCACAGCTTCTTATATGACTGTTCATTAACTCCTTCGCATTTGAAGCTTTTTTTATACCCTGTATGTATACTTTTTAAGCATGTAACAAAGACTTTGCGTTTCCAAAAAAGAAAAAAAAAAATTAGCCTCGACTTGATTGTATAGTAGCTTACAGAAAATTAACATACATTATAATGGATTACAGTAGTTTACTGAAGAGCATAAGGTCTTCTGAGATGTATCTTTTTTGTTATTCAATTTCCTTGTACAGTATATTAACTTTATGTGCTGTACTATAGTGGGTACTATGCCAGTAGCAACTGGTAAGAGGGAACAAGGCTTTTGTAAAACAAAATGTATGTAAAAGATGGGGTAATAGTAATAATTGTTTTAAACATCAACTATATCATTTAGTACAGTATAACAAAAATATGTATAATATATTGATATAACAATATTATTCTTATTATTATTTTGTATTTATAAGGCACTGTAAGGGTTCCATACAAAGGGAATAGAACAAACAAGAAGTTACATGAATACAAGTTACATACATTCTTGCAGTACTTTTAGCCACAGTGTGTCCTCACACCCAGCTCCAGGCAGTTTGCACTGGGCAGGCTGAGCTCATAGTTGCCTCACAGCTGGTCTCTACCTGACAGTCTCTGTGTTTCCAGCCGATCACTGCAAGTTTGGTGAATTTTGACTATAAAAATGATTTGAATAATAAACAAATACATTTCTTCTTTGTGTTATTCTTTTGATTTTTGTAGTCAAAACTTAAGAGTATACTAGAGTATGACAGGTGAGGCTCTTTCTGTTTATGGAGAAGAAAAGCAAGGGCAAAGCCTTAAGAGACCTGGGCAGGAAAGAGAAGTGGCAGCAGGTGTAAAAACCAAGATGGAGTAGTTGGACAAGAAAAGGATGAGTCACAGACCCTGATAATGAATGGTTCAAGCTGAACAAAAAATAATTGAATTAAACTATCACCACAAACTATTAACAAATCCAAATAAGAAAATATCTAGCAATTCTGTAGGAAATATGATTCCCTGTCACAAAATATGAACATAAAATCATAAAGTGATTTCCATTATATGTGCACTCAGATCATCTATAAATAAACCACACAGACAGAACTGCAAAAAGCCAAAATTAGCAGGTGACTTCAATTCTCAAAAATATGCTGATTTTAATGTGTTTATTTTGAACATTTAAAACCTTAAGCCCATTTGCATAAGAGCTCCTTGTTCACATCAAAGTTTTCATGTTCATTATATTTTGAAATGTGTTGTCACTTTCATATGTGAACAATAGGAGCACTTGTTAAAATACTGCCTTTGTTTATTAAGACTTTGATTGGGAATATCCGCATCCCTGGACTCTGGCCTATTTGATGTAATGTAGTTGGTATATTGGCGATCAACAGGTAGTCTGTACTATGTGAGTTACATCACTGTCTGAAAGTGAGGTTCTCCCTGAAGACTTGTGACATTGTGCAATGGCATCACTGGCCTAGTCCTGCTTCTCACATGGTGAAAGAAAATGTTATCAGAACTGGTGCTTTACAATATTCTCTCTCTCCTGAACCCTGTTTGCTGCTCAGGATGACTGGGAATGGCCCTTCACTATCTTGAGTTATATCGGCCGGATTTGCCTGTAGCAAGTTGTTTTTTTTTTGTTTTTTTTTACATTTAGCATGAATTAATCCTTAAGCTATGGTGCTCTACCTGCACACATCTACTAAGCAACCTAATACACTTTCTCTATTCCCACATTGACTACTGTTTCCAGATCTTAGCGTGCCTCTCACTTTAATTTGTCCTTCCTTATTCTACAAGATTGAGTAACACGTCTCACTGACCTGTGGTGCTGCCAAGCTTCAGAAGATGCAGTATCTATTTGCAAAATAGCTGTGGCATTTCTTCACAAAATGTGACAATTATTAAAATTAGTAAAATTAAGGCGTGCTCTATTAGTCAAAGTGCTTATTACTTGAGTGAAATTAAGTATATTTAGTGTATATTTATGTATTAATCAATTTTATTCTTTCTTATACTGTAGCAAGCGGGCTGCGATCACGTTTTAAATTCCAAAGCAAGGAAAGACAAATGTGGTATATGTGGTGGTGATAACTCCTCCTGTAAAACTGTTGCAGGGACCTTCAATAACGCTCAGTATGGTATGTGGTTCATCAGTGTCCTCGCTAATTTGCCTTAATAAAAATATTTAAAAAAGCAAAATAAAAGTGGATAATTATCAATAAGGCATAACATTTTCACAATAAAAATATGTACAAAAAAAAGTGTTTTTCAGATGTAGCAGCTGTTGGAATACAATCTTAGGTCTTATCCTATGAAAATACACCAACTTTATCCAGGTTTTTTCACAATTGTTTCCTGTAACACTACTCTCTCTCTCTTATTGCTATAATTTCCACTACATTGCAATTTAGGTCATGGCTCATTTGTTTTGTTTGACACACTGTGCCTTATTTAGGTCCCAACAGACCTGCGATGCATATCACAAAGTACCGATGTTCAGTACTTTTTGCATGTGCCAGACCCCACTGCGTTTCTGTAGTATGGGTCTGCGACGGCAGGTGACTGCGGCATCAGCCTGTCAGTGATTGACAGTCTGATGCCCAGGTGGCGTAAAGGGGGAGGCGTTGGTCTCCGTTTCTCAAAACGGAGGCTTTTCGCCACCATTACAGAGGGAGGGATGAGGGATTTTCCAGGCCTCTAGGTAGCTCCTGGGGCATCTGGCTTGGGTGGCCCCATGATGGGTCATGCAGCCAGCAGATGGTGTTGTAGATGATCCGATACTGTGTCCTTGGACATAGCTAAGATCATTAATGCAAGCAGGAGACGTGAAGCTTCCTGCTGCATTACCATAATAGTGCTATCGCTGTGGTTTCTACGTAAGCAGCAGCAATAGCACCTCCAACTATATATGAATCAGGCCCACTGTCACTTGTATTTAAGGCAAACTTAGAAGCAATTATGGCTGTGTTTGGAGTTGGTGGTGCAAACCTTTAAGCATTTTTTTTTATTTTTATGAAATAAGCAGAATTATATTCTATCACTGCCTTATTGTAAATTAAACAGTTGGTGATTTTTTGTTTATTTATTTGGTGTTAGAAACTTTTAGTGCATTTTCACTGCAAACTTTCACAGTCCAAAGATGGTTTCTATAGTATAAATGGCTTATAGTGCTTTTGTACATTGAGGGCAACACTGACACCAGTATCGGATCATAGGTGTTAAGTGATAAATAGCTGATAAACCAATGTAGTTAGAAATGGAGTGATTCACTGAGGGAAGACAATATTATAGCAAGTTGTGTTATGGTCTCTTGAAAGGCACAAATGTAGTTCAGAATGGCTTTCATCTGTATGTGCTTTACTAGGACCACTCCATGGATCCTACAACTTTTTTCTTACCCCAACCATGAGAATCAATAGCATTTAAACAAAGTGCGACATATGGCATGAGGGAATGCAGTTTCTGAAGCCTGCCATTGAGACAGCAGATCTTTACTGACCATCCTAGGGCTGATTTTTACTTGACACCTGTGGTCACTATTTGGAAATCAATCTAGGCTGTTTATCCTTCCAGCTGGTGAAGCATTAGGTAGGATGGAATACTACTGGCTTATTTAAAGCTTTTAACAATGCTGTCCCAGAGATTTTCCCATTCCATTCATTGGAGTCATCTTTACAATGATGTCTGTACATGTAATGCAGCATACAAATACAAAACCATCAAAATGCATGTGCCATTGAAATGACTGTTTAAAGATGTGAGATTTTTTAAAAACACTGCTAGTAAAATCTCCTTTTTATTAATTGCTGAAAATTTCTACAAAGCACATGTAGAATGAACAAAAAGGACAATGTCTTTATTTTATTTTCCCTTTTAGAAATTTAATAGTGAATTTGGTAGATTAATAAAAAGTTGGAAATCAAACTTTAAAAGATTTCCCCTTAATATTTCAAGAAATTGCTATTTAAATGTGATACACATAGTGACTGTGAGTATCCTTTTCTTTTTTGTATAATCTGATTTTTATTGAAAGAAAACAAAGTACATTGAAATCACCGTGCACAAATACAATATTCACAGTAACCTAGACCGGAATGACACTATACTAATTGTGAAGAAGTTGAGTTGAGCACTGCCAGTTGAATATCCAACAAATTTTAAACAATTGTTATTCAATACCAGAACACATCGCAAATTACACCATAAAACTTTATATAGAAAATTAAAAAAAAAAGGAAAAAGAGAAATAAGGGAGAGAGAGGATGGAAAGGAAAGAAAGAGAAAGAGAAAAAGAGAAAGGGAGCACCCTGAGAAGGGTACTAATGTCAAGACGTAAACAGTGTCAGGAAACCTCTATTGCAACAGTGTTACGAGATGTAAAGTTTATAAACATCTGTAGTTTTAAAATCAAGCCAGGGAGCCCTGGTGGTCCTAAAATCTGATGATCGGAGAGTGGAGGCAAGGAGTAAATCTTCCATAATCATATAGCTATCTACTCTGCGGAACCAATCCCTCCGAGTAGGTAGGGACGAGGACTTCCACAGCACAGGTATAACTGCACGAGCTGCGTTACAAAGATGTTTCAGCAGAGATTTCTTGTAACTGGAAACAGAAATCGAGGAATGACCCAATAGCCAGAACGCTGAGTCTTCTGGCAGTTGAACACATAAGATCTCGGTGGAGATCTTTATTACCTCATTCCAAAAGGGTCTCAGGCGTGGGCAATCCCACCATATATGAATCATCGTACCTATTGTTGAAGAGCAACGCCAACATTTGTTTGAGGAAGCAGGGAACATTATGTGAAGAATGGAAGGGTATCTATACCATCGGGTAAGTATTTTATATTGGGTCTCTCTAATCTGAATACATATAGAGCTAGCGTGCGTTTTGAGAAAGAGAGATTCCCATTCTTTCTGTGAAAATGTTAAACCAAGATCTTTTTCCCACGCGAGGGCAAAAGACGGTTTGGTGTCAGATTGGGAGTTCTGTAGCATTTTATATAGAATAGAAACCGAATGGTCTAGGGATTGGGGGGACGCGCACAGCTTTTCAAATGGAGTTAGTTCGCGGGAAAATGCCAATCGTGCAGAATTAGTTAATATAAAATGTCTGACTTGAAGAAACTTCCAAAAGTCCGTCTGTGGGATGTCCCAAGTTTGCCTAATCTCGGAGAACTGTTTCACCTGAGACGCTGCGATCAGTTGACCGACCCTAAAGAGCCCCGCCTCAGTCCAATGAGAAAAATGATTAGGATTAAAGCCTGATGGAAACTCATTATTAGCTAAAAAAGAGGTCAGTGGGCAAGAAGGGGAAGAAATGGAGGGCAGACGTCGTAAATTTTTCCAGACAGCTATCGTTGGAGAGATCGTCGGGTGAGGAGGGGAGAGCTTTGCAATTCGGGGTAACCAAGGGAAAATCTCAGGATGTTGTGACATACAAGACCCTTCAAGTTTCACCCATTGTTTGATATCCCCATTTTTGGTCCAATCGAGCACTCTATTCAGTTATACCGCATGATAATAATTTTTGATGTTAGGTAGTTGAACACCACCGGAACTAGTAGATCTAGAAAGAGTGGCATATCCGATTCTGGGTCTTTTACGGAACCAGACAAACTGTTGAATCAGGTGCTGAATAGACTGGAACCAAGAATTCGGGATGGAAATCGGTAGAGTTTGGAAGAGGTACAGCAGCTTTGGGAGAGTATTCATTTTAATAACATTAATTCTCCCAAGCCAAGACAGGCGTTTGGAGTGCCATCTGCTAAAATCGTTACGAATTAGGGGTAATATTGGCGCAAAATTCAGGGTGAACAATTGGGAAAGATTATTTGTTAATTTAACTCCTAGATAGGTGATGCAATTAGAGTTCCAAGAGAAGGGGAATGCTTGTTGAAGGCCCCTAATCGCAGCGCGGGGGGGGGGGGGGGGGGGCTGAAACATTAAGAGCGGAGGATTTAGAGTAATTGAGTAATTGATTTTAAAGTTAGAGAGTCCGCTAAAGGTATCAAATTCTCGCATGAGATGAGGGAGCGAAATAGTGGGGTTAGATATGACCGCTAGGAGGTCGTCAGCAAAAAGCGCCAATTTGCATTCCTCACCATCTACCTGGGGGCCAGAAATATTAATATTTTTCCTAATAGCTCTCGCTAACGCCTCAATACACAATACAAAAATCAAGGGGGAAAGGGGACAACCCTGTCTCGTGCCGTTAGTAATACTAAAGGAGTCCGAAAGAGTACCATTAATCCTGACCCTGGCAGTAGGAGAGGTGTATAAAGCCATGATTCTATGGAGCGCGATAGGTCCTAGGCCAATATGCTCCAGCACAGACCTCATGAAATCCCAGCTGATCCGATCAAATGCTTTTTCAGCATCCGTCGAGAGCAATATTGTGGGTAATTGCCTCAAACAAGCCAAGTGTATCAAATTCAAGACCTTTGTGGTGTTATCTTTAGCTTCTCTACCAGGGATGAACCCCACTTGATCCCTGTGTATTAGGGAGGGAAGAAAGTTATTCAGTCTAACAGCCATGAGTTTAGCGTACAGTTTTAAATCAACATTCAACAGTGAAATAGGTCTGTAGCTGGAGCATAACGCAGGATCCCTACCTTGTTTAGGAATTACTGCAATATGTGCCTCTAGGGATTGAGGGGAAAAATGTGAGGTAGCAGAAATAGCGTTATAGGCACGAAGCAGCAAAGGAGCCAAACTATCCTTAAATGTTTTGTAATATGCTACAGTAAAACCATCCGGGCCAGGGCTTTTACCGGACGGAGTCAACAAGATAACATGGTCTAATTCTTGCAAGGTGAACGGACGCTCTAGCAGCTCTATATCTGTCGTTGAAATGGTAGGGAAATCCGTAGCTAATAGATAGTTCCGAATCTGAGGTAACACTATCGATGGGTTGGGGTTATTCGAGGATGTAGCTAAATTATAAAGAGTCAAGTAATATTGTTTAAAACAAGAGGCAATTTCTGGGGTCTTAGAGTGAAGAAGGTCATTAGCATCTTTCATTGAACTAATAAATGAGGCAGAATGCTGTGCACGTAAAGCACGTGCCAACAGTCTGCCAGGCTTATTACCCCATTGGTAAAATCGATTTCGACATTTACGCATGGAGTGTAGCGTGTTATCAGATAGCAGTTTATTCAATCGGGCTCTGACATCAATTAATTTTGCGTAAATTTCTCCAGACAGAGAAGTTTTATGATCAGATTCTATGGTGTGTATCTGTTGTAAAAGGGTATCTATAAGGGCCTTTTTCTGTTTTTTCACATGTGTACCCAGCTGAATCAGTTTACCCCGGATAACACATTTATGTGCCTCCCACACTACAATTTTGGACACCTCGGAAGTATCGTTCAGGTCAATATAATCAGACAAGGCCTTTTCGAGTTCCCCTTTACAATAGGCATCTTGCAAAAGAGATTCATTCAAACGCCAAGACCATTGACCTAAAGTGGGTGCTTGGAACGAAAGAGTCATAGAAATAGGAGCGTGATCTGACCACGTGATTGGACCTATATCAGCATCTAAGAGGAGGGGAAGATGTCTGTGGCTTAAAAAAAGATAATCTAAACGTGAATAGACCTGGTGGGGATGAGAATAAAAAGAGTAGTCTCGAACAGTAGAGTGCAGGACTCTCCAGGAGTCGGCCAGCTGAAGCTCGTGAAAAACTTTCCTAACTTGGCAATGCTTGCGCTTTGAAAATCTAGGGGCTGCGTTGGAAGTATCTACTGTGGGATTTAGGGACCAATTACAATCACCTCCCAATACAACTATGCCCTGCAAAAGGGAATCAAACTGAGAGAGGAACGAAGCAAAAAACAGAGGTTGGGCTTGATTGGGAACGTACAACACAATAAACGTGAAAACTTGTTGAAAAATTTGACAATTTAGCAAGAGTAGTCTACCTGGAACCAGCCTGTGGACAACCACGTCCGTCACACGGAGTTTTTTGGAAAATAAGATTGCTACCCCTTTTGTTTTACCTTCCGGATTGTTGCTAAAGAATGATAAAGAAAAGTGGTGGTCCGATAAGGAGGGAAGCCTCAGGCCTGTCTTAAAATGTGTTTCCTGAATTAAGGCTACATCTACCTTATCCATCCATAATGATCTAATTAATTTAGATCTTTTTTCAGGTACATTAAGCCCTTTAACATTAAACGAGGAGATTTTAATTCGAGTAGGAACACTCATGAGGTCCAAAGTAAGGGAGTCGGCAGCATGGTTCCCAGGGAAACTACCAAAGAAGAGAGACAGAGATATAAAAAGAGGAAAGAATACTTAGAACAAAAGAAGAAAAGAATAGAAAAATGAACCATAATAAAGCACCCGCCGTGGAGGCGCGTCCCAACTGTAGGATCACAGCTCCAAGTAATAGTACTATACTAAGCGGGTAAGGGGACAAGGGAGTCGTCGTCAGGGGACGCAAACATCAAAATGCAAGTACTAACATCTTAGAAGCAATCACAAGAAAACATATAGATATCTAGCACCCGAATACAAGGAGTAACATCTAAAGACCATAACCACCACACATGTAGAAAAAACATTGCAAACTCAATCAAAGAACCAGGAGAGAAACGTAGAAGGATCTCAGCCCCACCGAGAGGCGGAGCAATTCACAAACTGAAAAATCAAAACAGTAGAGAGGACCCAGTCAGGTATCATCCGTGACAGAGGACACTGCGACAGCGGTCGGAGTGTTCTTGGCATAACGGACTGTCTGCCAGGGGAGACCTCTTTGTTTGTGTTGAGGCAGTTTCAGCTGCGGGATTTCCACCTCCCAGGCCGGGATGGCCAGCTCCGGCAGCCCCAGCGTTGCACAAAAGAACGGCAAATAGGAAGAATTCTGCAGGAAGAGTACTTTCCCAGAATAAGAAACTTGTAGGTTAAAGGGGAACCCCCAGCGATATTTTAGTTGCCGCTTGCGAAGTTCGTCCGTCAAAGGTTTCAATGTCTTGCATAATTGAAGTGTATGCCAGGACAAGTCTTGATAAAGGAAGATCGGCATTCCATTGAAAGCCACTCCATCTAACTGGCGTACCTTGCGCATAATTTCTTTCTTTTGCGTAAAATAATGCAAGCGGCAAATCACGTCGCGGGGTCGGTCTGAGGAGAGTCCACGAGGCTTAAGAGCACGGTGAGCCCTATCAAAGACAATCTCGGTGTCAGGTTCATTTCCCAGCAATTCGTTAAAGATCTTCGTGAGAGCGTCGATGAGACCTGATTGTGGGACATCTTCCGGGAGGCCCCTTATACGAATATTATTCCGACGTCCCCTATTGTCCATATCCGTCACCCTATTTTGTAGGGAACGTATTTCCATGGTTTGGGCCGTAAGGATATCCTGTAAGGATCGGAAAAGGGTATCGGAAGTATCTTGGGTCTCCTCAACAGCTGTCAGCCTGTCCGATAGTTGTGAGATATCCTTCTTAACAGTCGCCATTTCCTGTCTAATCGTATCCTGAAGATTCTGTTTAGTGGGGAGTGTTTTAAGGAACGTAAATATTTCCTTGAGTTCGTTCCTCTCCCAGGATGGAGGGAGAGTAGGGCCGCCTTTGGACAACGATACAGGCGAGGAAGAGGGAGAAGAAGAAGGACTGGCCGCCATTGATTCTTGATCCGTCTCGGCCGTCGCCGGTTGGAGATAAGGCCTTATGGTCGTTTGAGATTAAGAGCTCTTTGGTCGAGGTGTATAATTGGTCTGAGATGATTTCCTGGATTTGGTTCTAACCATAGTGTGGGAATATAGCAATAAAAGCGTAGTTTGGTCCGAACTGTAGAAAGGTATAGGTGCAGAGCTACATTAGAATGCGTCTACCGAGCAACGACTCCCATCAGCCTTGCATTAATATATCATTGAGCAGCCAGCATCACATCAATGCGTAGAAATACAGAAGTCTCACAAGAATCGCCATCTGCAGTCGGCAAATAGTCACATCTCCAAACAATTCTTGCCGATCGTTGCACATACAGAGAAGCAGGGTAGCTATGTTATGAAAATGGCCACTGTAGCTCAAATCCCCTTCAGCTTGAGGACCAGGCACTTTAACTGCAGACAGCTCCTCTGCAAAGAGCAATAAAAAGGGTGGGTGGGGGGGCACCACCACAGTGGATCCCCAGAGAC
The DNA here is from genome assembly GCF_028390025.1 of Pseudophryne corroboree. Taxonomy (NCBI): domain Eukaryota; kingdom Metazoa; phylum Chordata; class Amphibia; order Anura; family Myobatrachidae; genus Pseudophryne; species Pseudophryne corroboree. The sequence continues at coordinate 492,889,458 of NC_086449.1, read as the reverse complement.
CGACAGCAAAAGAATGTAGGGTGAGGAAGTCTGTAAGGGGGGGGCCCTGTGTAGTCCCTTACCCCACAAGCCAGGCACAGCGTTATTATAAATACACTGGGGAATCCAGCCCCTTATAGTGAGGCCAGGACTCACCAAATCCGTCAATCTTGGAGGGCTATTCAGGCAGGGGGGCTCCAGGTACCAGCAGAGTGAGCAGGGCAGCCGGGGAGGTCCGTGTCCGCGATTCGCGGGAGAAAGCAGCCGCTTTTGTGGAGCTCCGTGCCGGCCGCGGGTCGCTTCCGGGATCGGCCTGGCACTCGAGGCCGCGGCTTCGGCGGGTGGTGAAGGCCGCAGTCGGTGGCTCGCAGCAAACTGGTCCCCGGGCTCCGTGAGGGCTATGGGGAGCGGCAGGAGAGTTCCCAGCAGCCGGGCAGGGGAGCAGGGTCTCCGGCAGAGAGGGCGAAGGGTGCAGTAGTGGGATAACAGCAGGAGCTGATGAGAAGCTGGACTCCACCATTAACCAGCCAGGCCACGCCCCGAGTATCCTTTTCTATATGAAAGTAGAATAAAATAATTAACCTTTCTAACTACTCTTTATACATTATTTTTTAATGAGTATATTAAATTAACTGCTATAAAGCAATACATTTAATGTGTAAAGTGGATAAGCCTGTTAATTCATATAACATTTTCCCAATGGGAGATACTACTGCCATCTTGTGGTACATCATTACTGACAATAAGTTGTCATGAAAACAGTTAATTCACTCTGATAACAACAGTCAGTCATTGTTCCCAGAGAAGTATGACAAACCAGAGCATTTAAACAATTAATGGGCAATTTAAGTATAAATAATTGTTTATGCAAGTAAATTCTAAGCTTTGTTTGACAAGGGTCAAATTATCCTTTTTGTATCTTCAGGAGAATGAGGGACAGTTTTCTAGTACAATCCAAACAGTTTTACAGAGATGCAATACAAACAGCAAAGTTTGGACCTTTTCAAATTAATGTTAAAATACTTTTTTAGCATTTACAAATACCCAATTGATAAATTTACTAAATGTAAAAATGTATCGCAAAATGTAATTATTGCATGTTGAACCTGCAAATTTATATGTGACATACATACTGGTTAAACATTTTAGAGCATCGTTTTCATGATAAAGCACCAAGGGGTTAATCAAATTAGCCGCGAAGGGTGTGATGTGCGATTGGCGAGGCGTTTCAGTGCCGATCTCGCACCCTTTGTGGATTGGTTTCAGCCTGAATGTGGCCCCCAACCCCATGCGCGCGCCGAAGGCTCGTGCGCTCCTGGAAAAGTGGACGTGGCCTCGCAACGGTATATTATCAAACTATAAATAAATATATTTTCTCTGACGTCCTAGTGGATGCTGGGTACTCCGTAAGGACCATGGGGAATAGACGGGCTCCGCAGGAGACTGGGCACTCTTTAAAGAAAGATTAGGTACTACATCTGGTGTGCACTGGCTCCTCCCTCTATGCCCCTCCTCCAGACCTCAGTTAGAATCTGTGCTGGATGCACTTAGTGGGCTCTCCTGAGTTCACTATAAAGAAAGTATTTGTTAGGTTTTTTATTTTCAGTGAGATCTGCTGGCAACAGACTCACTGCTACGTGGGACTTAGGGGAGAGAAGCAAACCTACCTGCTTGCAGCTAGCTTGTGCTTCCAAGGCTACTGGACACCATTAGCTCCAGAGGGATCGAACACAGGGCCCGACCTCGATCGTCCGTTCCCGGAGCCGCGCCGCCGCCCCCCTTGCAGAGCCAGAAGACGGAAGATTCCGGAGAAAATCGGCGGCTGAAGACTCCGGTCTTCAATAAGGTAGCGCACAGCACTGCAGCTGTGCGCCATTGCTCCCACAGCACACCACACGCTCCGGTCACTGGTGGGTGCAGGGCGCTGGGGGGGGGGGGTGCCCTGGGCTGCAATTAGTATACCTTAAGTGGCAAAATGCACATAATACAGTTCTAAACTGTATATGTGCCTAATCCCCCGCCATAATTATCATTAAAAAAGTGGGAGAAGCCAGCCGCTGAAAGGGCGGGGCTACCTTCCTCAGCACAGCCAGCGCCATTTTCTCTTCACAGCTCAGCTGGAAGGACGCTCCCCAGGCTCTCCCCTGCAGTATACACTACAGAAAGGGTAAAAAAGAGAGGGGGGGCACATAAATTTAGGCGCAAATTGTGATATAAGCAGCTATTGGGGGAAAATTCACTTTGTGTATAGTGTAAATCCCTCTGTTATATAGCGCTCTGGTGTGTGCTGGCATACTCTCTCTCTGTCTCCCCAAAGGACTTTGTGGGGTCCTGTCCTCAGTCAGAGCATTCCCTGTGTGTGTGTGCGGTGTGTCGGTACGGCTGTGTCGACATGTTTGATGAGGACGCTTACGTGGAGGCGGAGCAGGTGCCGATAAGTGTGATGTCGCCCCCTGCGGGGCCGACACCAAAGTGGATGGATATGTGGAAGGTATTAACTGACAGTGTCAACTCCTTGCATAAAAGGTTCGATAGCGCAGCTTTGGGACAGCCGGCATCTCAGCCCGCGCCTGCCCAGGCATCTCAGAGGCCATCAGGGGCTCAAAAACGCCCGCTACCTCAGCTGGCAGACACAGATGTCGACACGGAGTCTGACTCCAGTGTCGACGAGGATGAGACAAATGTACAATCCACTAGGGCCATACGATGCATGATTACGGCAATGAAAAATGTGTTGCACATTTCTGACATTAACCCGGTTACCACAAAAAAGGGTATTATGTTTGGGGAGAAAAAGCAGCCAGTGACTTTTCCCCCATCTGATGAGTTAAATGAAATGTGTGAAGACGCGTGGGGTTCCCCAGATAAGAAACTAGTGATTTCTAAGCGGTTACTAATGGCGTACCTTTTCCCGCCAACGGATAGGTTACGCTGGGAGACATCCCCTAAGGTGGACAAGGCGCTCACACGCTTATCAAAAAAGGTGGCACTGCCTTCTCAGGATACGGCCGCCTTAAAGGAGCCTGCAGATAGAAAGCAGGAGGCTATCCTGAAGTCTGTGTATACACACTCAGGTACTATACTGAGACCTGCTATTGCTTCAGCATGGATGTGTAGTGCTGCAGCAGCGTGGTCTGATTCCCTGTATGATAACATTTATTCCCTTGACAGGGACACTATTTTGCTAACCATAGAGCATATTAAAGACGTAGTCTTATATATGCGGGATGCACAGAGGGACATTTGCCGGCTGGCATCTAGAATTAATGCAATGTCCATTTCTGCCAGGAGAGTATTATGGACTCGGCAGTGGACAGGTGATGCTGATTCTAAAAGGCACATGGAAATTTTGCCTTATAAGGGTGAGGAATTGTTTGGGGACGGTCTCTCGGACCTCGTATCCACAGCAACAGCTGGGAAGTCGACTTTTTTACCTCAGGTTCCCTCACAGCCTAAGAAAGCACCGTATTATCAAGTACAGTCCTTTCGGCCTTAGAAAGGCAAGCGGGTTAGAGGCGCATCCTTTCTGCCCAGAGGCAGGGGTAGAGGGAAAAAGCTGCACCGGACAGCCAGTTCCCAGGAACAAAAATACTCCCCTGCTTCCACTAAGTCCACCGCATGACGCTGGGGCTCCACAGGTGGAGCCAGGTGCGGTGGGGGCCCGTCTCCGGAACTTCAGCGACCAGTGGGTTCGCTCACAGGTGGATCTCTGGGTTCTACAAGTGGTATCTCAGGGATACAAGCTGGAGTTCGAGACGTCTCCCCCTCGCCGTTACCTCAAATCAGCCTTGCCAGCTACTCCCAAAGACAGGTAGGTAGTACTGGCGGCAATTCACAAGCTGTACCTCCAGCAGGTGATAATCAAAGTTCCCCTCCTTCAACAGGGACGGGGTTTCTATTCCACAATGTTTGTGGTACCGAAACCAGACGGTTCGGTGAGACCCATTCTAAATTTGAAATCCTTGAACACTTATATAAGGAAGTTCAAGTTCAAAATGGAATCGCTCAGGGCGGTTATTGCAAGCCTGGAAGAGGGGGATTATATGGTATCACTGGACATCAAGGATGCTTACCTACATGTCCCCATTTACCCACCTCACCAGGAGTACCTCCGATTTGTGGTACAGGACTGCCATTACCAATTCCAGACGTTGCCGTTTGGTCTGTCCACGGCACCGAGGGTATTTACCAAGGTAATGGCCGAAATGATGATACTCCTTCGAAAGAAGGGAGTTATAATTATCCCGTACTTGGACGATCTCCTTATAAAGGCGAGGTCCATGGAGCAGTTGTTGGACGGAGTAGCACTATCTCAGGAAGTGCTGCAACAGCATGGCTGGATTCTGAATGATTCTGGACACAGAACAGAAGAAGGTGTTTCTCCCGGAGGAGTAGGCCAAGGAGTTGTCATCTCTGGTCAGAGACCTCCTGAAACCAAAACAGGTGTCGGTGCATCACTGCACGCGAGTCCTGGGAAAGATGGTAGCTTCTTACGAAGCAATTCCCTTCGGCAGGTTCCATGCAAGGATCTTTCAGTGGGATCTGTTAGACAAGTGGTCCGGATCGCATCTTCAGATGCATCGGCTGATCACCCTGTCCCCGAGGGCCAGGGTGTCTCTGCTGTGGTGGCTGCAGAGTGCTCATCTTCTCGAGGGCCGCAGATTCGGCATACAGGACTGGGTCCTGGTGACCACGGATGCAAGCCTCCGAGGTTGGGGGGCAGTCACTCAGGGAAGAAACTTCCAAGGACAATGGTCGAGTCAGGAGACTTCCCTACACATAAATATTCTGGAACTAAGGGCCATTTACAATGCCCTAAGTCAAGCAAAACCCCTGCTTCAAAACCAGCCGGTGCTGATTCAGTCAGACAACATCACAGCGGTCGCCCATGTAAACCGACAGGGCGGCACAAGAAGCAGGATGGCAATGGCAGAAGCCACAAGGATTCTCCGATGGGCGGAAAATCACGTGATAGCACTGTCAGCAGTGTTCATTCCGGGAGTGAACAACTGGGAAGCAGACTTCCTCAGCAGGCACGACCTCCACCCGGGAGAGTGGGGACTTCATCCAGAAGTCTTCCAGCTGATTGTAAATCATTGGGAAAGGCCACAGGTGGACATGATGGCGTCCCGCCTCAACAAAAAGCTAAAAAGATATTGCACCAGGTCAAGGGACCCTCAGGCGATAGCTGTGGACGCTCTAGTGACACCGTGGGTGTACCAGTCGGTTTATGTGTTCCCTCCTCTTCCTCTCATACCAAAGGTACTGAGGATAATAAGAAAGAGAGGAGTAAGAACTATACTCGTCGTTCCGGATTGGCCAAGAAGAACTTGGTACCCGGAACTACAAGAAATGATCTCAGAGGACCCTTGGCCTCTGCCGCTCCGACAGGACCTGCTACAGCAGGGGCCCTGTCTGTTCCAAGACTTACCGCGGCTGCGTTTGACGGCATGACGGTTGAACGCCGGATCCTGATGGAAAAGGGCATTCCGGTTGAAGTCATTCCTACGCTAATAAAAGCTAGGAAGGATGTGACAGCAAAACATTATCACCGCATATGGCGAAAATATGTTACTTGGTGTGAGGCTATGAAGGCCCCAACAGAGGAATTTCAGCTGGGTCGATTTCTGCACTTCCTACAGTCAGGAGTGACTATGGGCCTAAAATTGGGATCCATAAAAGTCCAGATTTCGGCCCTGTCTATTTTCTTTCAAAAAGAACTGGCTTCACTACCTGAAGTTCAGACGTTTGTTAAGGGAGTGCTGCATATTCAGCCCCCTTTTGTGCCTCCAGTGGCACCTTGGGATCTCAACGTTGTGTTGGATTTCCTAAAATCTCATTGGTTTGAGCCACTTTAGACCGTGAAGTTGAAATATCTCACGTGGAAAGTGGTCATGCTTTTGGCCTTGGCTTCGGCTAGGCGTGTGTCAGAATTGGCGGCTTTGTCATGTAAAAGCCCCTATCTGATCTTCCATATGGACAGGGCTGAATTGAGGACTCGTCCCCAATTTCTCCCTAAGGTGGTATCAGCGTTTCATTTGAACCAACCTATTGTGGTGCCTGCTGCTACTCGGGACTT